>NC_066851.1:8621711-8931711 GCF_001640805.2 Lates calcarifer
TGTAGGATTAAAATAGCCCAAACACTATGAAAAAAATCTCACGGTAAACCCTGATTTGATCATTAAACCCAGTCACGAGTCCCTTAATATGTAAGAAATAAAAATCAGAAGTCTGAAGTTTTGTGTCTTTTTGCTGCACTTTCTCAAAAGCTTGGACATGCTTGTCATGGAAAATGTTTAAAAGATCTTCGGTTTTATGTCAAGCAGCAGCATTATCCTATAAAGCTAAGTGGTTTTGACATTGTCCATTAGCATTGATGCTCTGTAATCTAATCTGAGCACAGGAGATTAAAGAAGTGAATTCAACTTGAAATGGTAGACTACACCAAAAAGTTCTGAAGCCAGTTAAATGGGAATAATAATAATATGATGCTGTGAGACAAAGAGTCATTCAAAAATTCTGCAATCCTAGAGAAAATGAAATTATAGTCATGTATGTACTGTTTTTGTTCCGTAACGTGAGATCCAGAAAACCAAAGTAAACGTTAAGAGTGAAAAGTCTAAATGTCAAAATAATGATTGAGCACCTCTTTATGGTACTGTTGAGGACAAAGAGATGAATGACAACTGTTCCAAACTCAGTAGTTTGGAGGCCATATTGAACTTAGTCCAGTTGCAACAGATAGTAAATCTACTGGAGTACTGGCTTGATGGTTTATTACATGCACTTGGAGAGATTACAGGGAGAATATTATATAGCAGCAAGTTCAGCTCCTCTACTGCTGTGAAACAACAGATGTTTGACAATGGGCTTTCGTTCCCTCAGTCCAAACTTCTGTGAGACTCACTGTGAGGGACCCCTGCTGGGACAAGTGAATGAACAAGCAAAACATGCACCAGAATGCTTTTAATATTACGAAGACTCAGGAAAGTACAACAGGCATGCAGTGTAAGAAGAGGCAGGAGCATTTTGTGTGTTTGTCATCCCTGAATCAGATGTTCTGCATAATCCAAGACAAGAATAACACCTACCAGGTAGTGTAGGAGAGGGAAGGAGATCCTGATCATTTTGAAAGTGATATGGGTGGAAGGATTTTACATAACTCTCAGTCAATGGTGGAATAGCCTAAACTAAAAATTAGTATGATGAACTGAAAATACACAGTTAGCATGATACTGTTGCAAAAAATAAACAAAAAATCTACAGTTAGCATGATGCCTGTCCAAATACTCTCTTACTTTTTTAAGATTGCTATCTGTAGTCAGATAACTCACAACATCATTGTACTGTCAAATAAATAATTCACCTTTCCAAAGACAATAAGCACATAATTGATATGAACCTCAGTTATATGACACTCTGTCACTCCAAATTATCCTTCTGTGCAAACACAAAACACGACTTCTTTCTCTGTCTTGCAACTTTCATCCATTCATTGACAATAACATTGACAGCTCATTTTTGTTGCTTCTTGGTCAAAGACACTCTAACAGGTGGAACAGCACAAATGATTCAAAGCCTGATGTTTTCATTTAATGTTGATGGAAAATTGGAGGGCTGTTGTTTTATTTTTGGCTGCCTTAGCAACAAATTAATTCTGGGAAGGGAAAGTATATTATGTTCAGCTCTTTGTAGTTCCAAAAATAATTGAATTACAGCCTGTTGAGTCATTTGATTACAAAAACTCTAGTATGTGAGTAATGTTAACATCGAAAACATTTCTCCCCCAGATTTATGAACAACAAATTTGTTTGCATAAACAAGTCTCTTTGTAAAACTCTTTCAAAAGCCACGATTTCACAGCTGTCATCCAGCTGAAAATAGGAGGCTGTAACAAAACAACTGTTAGAACAAAACAGAAGAACGAGAGTAGTTGTCAAATTCAACAATGGCTAACATCCACACTGACAAATTAAAGCATGTAAATAAACAGTAAAACAGTAAAAATAATTGAGACCAAGGAAAAACAAAGGACAAGCTGACTTTGTTTAAATGACATGACAACCTGAGATGTGACCAGAAACGACAAAACAAAACAGTAATCAGAAATTTTCCAGCACTATCTTTAACTCTCAATCTGCAAGAAAGGCTCAGACTTTAACAACTAAAGTCAAAAGAAGGTTGAACTAAATGAGCAGATAGTCTGGACTTGTATAACCTCCATGTGCAGAGATTGAAGTTTTGCAACAAAAAGGTTAGAAAAGTACAGTTTCTGCACTTTGCTTATTATTGCTCCCCACAGATGGAAACTCATAGACCAAGTACAAATATGAGTATGGAATGCCTTGACACTGATTTGATGTCATCCCAGGCTGCAGTAAATCCTCAGCGTTTGCACCATTTTATCCTGAGATTGAATTTGAACATTTGGACATTGGACTGCAGCATAGGTAGTGACATCAAACCACAGTATTAACAAACATTGTATCTTCATCATCAGCATCAACATGCTAGCATCGTCACTGCGAGCATGTTGGCATAAATGCTAAAATGACTGACATTAACATTTAGTTCAAAGCACAGCCTCAGAAAGCTGCTAACATTGCTGCAGAGTCTATACCTACATTGCAAATTGTCCTTAAGTTCAGAAACAAATGTTATATAAGATAATATTTCTTCAAGATAATATTGTGCTCAGAGGCCAGTATAAAATCTGGTGCTTCATGATGAGCTGAGAGGGATTCATTGATAGATGTACGCTTTCTTGAATGCTGCCCTTTATAAAGATGAACACATTATGTTTGCTTAGCCAGGACCAGAAATGTAAAACCACCCTGTTACAAATCACGCAGGACCAGATGCAGAAACAAATATTGGTTTTCCTGGATGAGCGGGGGAAGAGCTTGTGAAAGCAGCACTTCTCCTAAAGCAATAAAGGCCAGACAGTCATGAAGACAGATGGAGGTTATCTCTCCCATCTAGCGTGTCCGACGGCGCAGGCCCAGATAAGGCCCTGCTGGGACCACCACAGGGGGAAACACACACAGGGGCTCTCATTAAGACGGCAGTAATGGTGTTTCACCATCACACACCTGCCTCAGCAAAATGTGGCTCTGGATTTGAGAGAGAGAGACACAGTCCATTAGAGGTGATCCACGGCTTTTGTTTGCCTGCTGCGCTGCATCATAGCTAATCAGTGTATTACACTCAGTAGCTATATACTCTGCCATATGTTTAAGATTATCGACAGATGAGGCGTATACATCAGAGTGCCACTTTGTACCCAAGTGGTGGGTTGACATCTTGAGGAAGCATCAGCATAAAGAATGCTAATAACACTTCCTTGTTAATGGCAGCAGGTAAATGGCGCATGCATCACGCTGTATGGAAAGTCAGCTGTGTTTAGCATCGACAGGTATTACATCCAGCCTGAAGGATTGATGGCTCTCTGTTTGGATTCAGCAGATGACAGACAGCCTGGCATATGGTCGTCATCATAATCAAAAGCCAAGGTGTGAGGAATGGGGGTGACTGAGAAGTGAGGTATAAATGTAGATATGGATTACATGCTGAGCAGTCACTTAACATTCACATTCACACATGCAACAACTCACACTGTCACAAAATCAACCTATAGCTTTACTTTCATAATTAGATTTTGTGTTTTTTTTTTATTTGGCATGTACCCTTTGTGCAATCCATACATTCCCCTCTACTCAGCCGCATCAACATCTATTTAATTTTCTGCACCACCAACCCATACATTATTACACTAATGCAAGTTCAGCTCAAGCCTTCTCTCATCACAAGGCATCATCTTATCTTCGCCTCTATTTCTAGCCTGCATCGTGCAGATTATGTAATTCCGCTGCCTGCCCCATCCTCAGCTCAGAGACAGTTTGAACCTGCTGCTGTGACTCTGCAGTCTCGCTTTAAGCACGAGTGAGAATGGTTAATAATTCATCCAGCTGTATAGCTCATATGTTTACTGTACATATCTGGAGCTGGAGTTGTCTCACACCATCACAGGCATAGTCAGCTTTGATAATGCTTAGGATGGTAGTGAGATATATAACTGTACGCTAAATATTAATAGGCTTGTCTGAAGATGTTGCACAATTCCAGTGTGGGAATCGATCAGTAAAATCTTGCTCAGCTGTCCCATTCTGTTCAGAAGAAAAGGGAGCGGATGTGCTGCGAATGATGGCACCCTACAGTGCAGACAAATTAACAAATGACTCAGGATGCCTCAGGAGGCTCATACGGATTTCTAGATATGTGTAATGACGCCTTTGAATGCTACTTAAGTTTGGGACATTTTACTTCTTGATTTTGGTTTGTCAAGATTCAATCTTTACGTCTTTTAGCATATTTATGTAAAATCACACTTGAGTTTTTGACAGTAAGGGTCGTGGCATTTCTGATTCAGATACGTATCTGTGTTTTACAAAAGCAGGCCACACTTTTTGTCACTATACCTGTCACATATTATACTGTATAGTGTACGCTGTGCTGTGAGCATTACTCTTTATTCTATCCTTTGACTGGAGATGAATTTCTGAGTGAGACCATGAGATGGTGCTATGTACCTAAACTGAGATCTTTGCTAAAGAAAAAACACATCATGCACATACTGTAAAATCACTGATCACTAACTCATGTTCAGTAACTCCAAGTGATGCTCTCAGCTCTGCTCTGTTTCATGCTTGTTATATATCTATAAAGCTGGAGATGCTGTTGCTGTAGGTGAAGGACTCTGCAAGAGCATATAGAACTGCAGCTGTGAAAAAAAACCCTCTTACCCACTTCTTTCCTCTTCAGCCCCATAATAAGATTCACCCACACTGCTTAGCATTCACCTATTGTGCACTGTGAGTCAGCTTATCTTTAGCCTGCACGACCGAGAGGGTGAATCTGCGGCTGCAGCGAACGGGCCTTCGCAAAAAAAAAAAAAAAACACAGAGCGCTGGGGGAGGAAACAGCACTGGGATACGGGCTAGCGGAGCGGACAGGGGACCTGTGAAGCATTCAATCTGTGTGCCATCACAACGCATCAGCTCGGGGCTTTCAGCCCTGCTACCGACCAGCCACGCACGTGGACGACTGTTTGGAGAGGTTTTTAGCGGCCTGCCTAAACACTGCAAGGTCAACACAAGCGGAGTAGGAGGCTGAATTTAAACAGGCTCTGCCAGTTCAGTGTGTGAAGGCTTGGAGGAATGATTGAAGCGAGGCAGGAGCTGGGGGAGGGGGGGGGGGGGGGGACTGGTTCTTAGATCAGTTTTTGGGGTCATAATCTTTTCTCAGATGCACTGAAGACTCATGTAGATACTAAGACCTTTAAACTGTAAAGATCAGTGGTCCTATATAATATTCACTGCCCCCTATTTATTATTCATAGTGTTTTGAGCACACATTAGAATTTTCAATATTGGTGTACCTGGGCCACTTGCAAAATTGTGGCAATTAATCATTGTAGGGACACCTTTTATTACCGTCAAACTGTGCCAAGAAGTGACCCGAGTCAGCATATATCGATGAGAGTCCATTTAAATACTTTAATTATTAATAAGCCCTCTCACACCTAAGCTCTGTAGCTGGGGATTTCCTCAAGTGAAGAGAACAGAGGGCAGAGTGTAACCGTGTAGGAGCTCCAGATAAGTAGAAGACGAACACCGAGTAACACCTTGTAGCATCCTCTGTGTCTGCAGCCTTTTACAGATTTCTTCTCTCAGATTTACCTGAGCCAAGAGAAGAAAAAAAAATGTTTTCTCACTGATAAGAGAAACACAGATCTTTTCTGATTTAATCCCGTAGGCTCATCTCGCTATACCAATCAGGTGTTGTGTTGCGTCTGCCCCTGGTGTAAGAATTTGGGGAAACTGCTGAGGTGTGGCGAGCTATTCTAGGAAGAATGGTTTGCAGACACACTCTCACACATCATCTCCAGCCAGTTTTTGTAATGGAACAAGCCTCTGTGCGGGGAGAGAACATGAGGATACTAGAGACGACTGTAGCTGCCATTCATCCATGCTGGCCAGAGGCCCAGGGAGAGAGGGAGAGAGAGAGAAATGGGGAAGGGGGATGAAAAGTGCTGGCTTGGCTGCATGATTTTTTTTGCGGGAGGGAAAAGAAGAAGAACTGTCTGGCTATGTATTGTATATCTATTTCTTCAGGAAAAAGTGTTAAAAAAACAACACCTTTCACAGCGCGACACACCTCAGTAATGTGCCGGGGCCAAAACCCATTTCCAAATCATTGCCTTTATTTTCCAGGACCACTTCTGCACCTTCATCTTATCTACCACTTCCTTTTCCCCCAGTCCCTTCTATTTTTTCTCTCCTACCTGAATGATTTACACATACACTGTCACTCAGCTGTCCCCTTTTCCCCATTTAGATAGTTCTGCTGTGTTCCGATATACACACTGAAAGGGCGTCAGTGCAAAGACATCTGAAATGGATCCCAGATTTTGTCACACTCTGACAGTGTTTGCAAAAATTCATCCATAATGCATGACACACACGTACAAGCCCTCCTCTTTGTCCCTCTAAACTTTCTTTTACTTTCATGTCACTTTATGCCAACTTCTTTCCTCATGGGGGAGCTGTGATCTCTCATTCTGAGCCACTTTTGAATAAAATACTACTACACTGGTGCCTCACAGCTGCTATATTTGGTACCGCACACCCTGACACACAGCGCACACTCACACACATATATTACTTTTGACCCGTGAAGGAAAATCTTAATTGCAGGAGAGTGATCTTTTGACCGCCTGTCTTTGTTTTTTGGCAGTGCTGGCAGTGTGTGGCAGATAGAGTGGTCCTGTTATCACACTGGGCTAAAATATGAAATTGAAGGATTATAGTAAGTCCTAGTAGAGTGGTTGTCCTCTCCACTGCTATATTGTGGATTTCAGCATCCCTCTGACTTTAGCAAGGCCAAGAGGAATGTGTCTCCACTGCAGAGGTAAAGGCTGGAAATCACTGGATTTAGAGTTTTTTTTTTTGGAGGGTGAATAATACACGTGTACCCATATTTGTACACCACCTAATGCTTATATATATTCCTCCCTAAAGGTCTCAGCTCAACCCTTTGCCCTCTCCTGCCAAGACCTTCTAAAAGATTAATCCTTCGCTTAAAACCAGACTCAGCCAGAACTCTGACAAAAATGGTCCGTTGTGTCGTAATATTGTCGGAGTCATGCTGTCTGGTTTGCCTGTTGCCATTTGGGCTGCGAGATGAACAGGCGGATCGGCATGAGAGCACAGGAGGGGGGAGAGACAGAGAGAGAAAGAGAGCGAGGGAGAGAGAGAGTTTGCAGGAAGAAGAGGAGAACGAAGGAAGACAGACTGTGTGGAGGAAGGCAGGTCTCTCAGGCACAGCCCAGTGTGTTGGATGGTAGCTAGGAGAACAGGCGGACACAGAGACTGAGCAGCAATGAAGGGACACACTTAATATTTTACATATGAACTTGTATGAATTTAGATTTTCAGCTGGCAATACTGGAAAAAGAGAGTGATATTAACCAGTTATTTGAGCAAGGAAAAGGATAGGAAAAATGTAACAAGATGTGACAAGATGTAAAATCAGTAAGGAGCCCTGATGTCACTGCGTGACTTACTGCAACACTCATTAGAACTGAGCCTTCCTTACAGAAATTTGTCTCACCTTTGCTTTCTTCAGATATGACAGCTCCAAAAAAAAAAAAAGGTCAGTGAAAGGGTCTAGTATGCATTATCCCCAGGGTCCCTGAAATAGAAACATAAATGAAATTCAGCCATCATTAGTTTTATTATTTACACCTGTGCTTTTCCTGTTGTGATATGTCAATAGGCCTCTGTAGAGCTATCAGGAAACAGCTGTGTTCAAAAACACCCCTTCATTAGTCACTCACTACTCTATATAATAAACAGATCTAATCATAATAATTATTATTGTCACGACTTTCATTTTTATATCTGTAAAATGCCCAGTGTTGTGCTATAGGGTTATTAGCAGACAGTAGTGTCCATTGTTTCAATGGTTGAGGGAACTACAATGCATTTATTTTACAATCACAATTTGAAATATACTCATATCTTCATAATGAGTCCTGAGTCCTTAAATGCATCAGTAATAGTGGGGAAAGTATTCAAGTATTTCTAATATTTCTAATATACACCACTCTGCCAATCTAAGTTTTAAATTTGGTTAGGGTTATTTGTGACCAAGACATATTCTGAGCAGTATTAAGAAATAAAATTGTTAAACACAGACTGGACTGGAGGACCAACACTGACGCTGCGAATATAGAGGGGACTCTACTGAACATACTTTCTGACGAAGCTCAATCTTTAAATGCATGCAGTAAGATGCCGGAGATCTTCTACCAATGCAAGTGCCATCTACTGTGGTCTGGCTGTGGTCTGCTGGAGCAGCAGCATCTGCGCCAGATTACCAGCAGAATCAATAAAGTCGTTCTCAAGACCCGGACCATTAATGGTCAGAACCTGGAGACATTTGTGTCAGTGAGGAGCAGGAGGTCATTGAATAAACTGCTCTATCATGGACAGTCCATCCTATCCACACCACGACACACTGCAGAGACAGAGGAGCTCATTTTCTAACACACTGCCATATGTACATACTGTCTGTGACTTACATTTACTGCTTTTATTGTACACTGCCATTCTTATACATACATACATACATAGAACATATGTACAATTTCTTGTTACTTAAGTCCCTTTACATCTGTTATAAGCTATAATTGGCTAAGATGATTTATCTGTCTGCTTCTAGTAGAAACAGGATGAAACAGCTGACTAAAAATAGTAAAAAGGCTTTGTCTGAAAACTAAGGACAGAATATTTAAAGCACAAAACACTGAAGAGTTTTTTTGTGTAGTGCATAGTGTGATGTCTGCCTCTACCCAAATATTTGTGATTTATTGTGTGTACATGTTGGGGGGGAAAAAAAAGACATCTTCCATGCAGTGGTGCAGTGGCACCACTGAGTCTTGAGGATGGAAGAGCCTGGAGGTAATTCACTGATATCTGGTAGGAACATGGAGGGGATTTTCATGCATTCCAAAGTTTGAATCATACAGTGGACACAGAGTGTTGCTTCTTTTTCAGCAGAAAAAAGCAGCAAGAATGTCATGAGAGACAGACTTTCTTTTGTATGTTTTTTTGTTTCTTAATCCTCTGCAGTGTGTTTATGTGTAACATATTTTAATGACAGCTGTGTTAGCCTCCTCTGACTTTGTTTTTCTTTTCTTGAGGTGTGGAAAGGGAATATTAAACGTACTATACACTTTGAGAAATAAGATGAATTTCAAAGACAAGCAGTGACAAACTCTATGCCGCTGAATAATGGATGAACAGTGGCATAGTGGTATTCAGTTTCTGATCTTCTTTTCTTTTCTAGGCTGTCTAGAAACAAATAGTTGTTACTATACTATTACTACTATACAGTGGATGGAGGATAATGGGTTTATACATTGACATAGGCCATACACTTTTAACTGCATCTGCAAACTCAGAATATCACATATATTTAAACATTTGCACAGTTTTTATACCACTTACATTCAGATTTTCACCAATACACTAATTTCATCTTATTGGTAGGTCTGTCACTCTGCTTCTGCCTCTATCACTTCAACATAAGCCTTATTATTATAACCTCTTGTTTTATATGCTTCATACATACAAAGACAGCAGAGAAGTGGTTTCAAACTTTATGTTTTTTCTCTGTTTTCCTAACTTTTGACTCAGTGACACACGCACTGGTAATTGTATAATACAGTAGAGAGCTACTACTCCATCACTGTCATACCCGAAATCACAGTAAATAAGCCCCCCTCAGCTACTATAACTGTGATATACTCATATAAATACCAAATTGGGTCTTCTAGATGCAGGCATAGCTTGATGACTTACTTCTTGTCTCGCTGTGAGGCACAAGACTCTGAGAATCAGCAGCGATTACAATCAAAAACTTTTAGGAAAGCCCCTGAGGCTATTTACAAAGCTGTAAGAATATACTGTAGTATGTCCATCTGTAATAGATGAGTGTGCTTCAGAGAGGATGAATTTGTTTTCTGATGCAGATTTACATCCTCCCTTCACAATCTGTCGTGTTTCTAATGAAGAAAATGAATTCACCACTGAGCCGGGCATTTTAAGAACCCATTTGTAAGCTGTACATGTCTGTCTTTATTTTTTATTCTTTGTTTATTCCCCATATTTACCAAAGCAAAACATTATTATTTAAAAGTAAGCAAGCGCATAATTTAAAGGTGCTATGCACTGCCTCAATTTGACTCAACTGTGCTCGCCTACAAAGAAAAAAAAACTGAGCTACATCTCTCTGTATTTGCACATTCTGAGCTCTCTCAGTGTGTGAGATCAGATAACCCACTGTTTCATGTTAACCAGCATGATCCCTGTGTCAGTATGTGCTGCACTGCTGGTAATATCTAATAAGTAGGCAAATATACACAAGATTTACCATGATGATAGGAGGAGGGATGTGTCTGCATGTTATAGCACAGGATTGTGTTGCTCAGTCAAGAAATACAAGAGAGGAGACTTGAGCCTAGAGATCCTTGTTTCTCCTTAAATATGCTGCGTTCAGCAGGGAGGGAGGGTGATATTTTGCTCTTGTAGAGATAAATAGATCTCATGACCAGCATTGAGGACTATTGTTATTCTGCAGTTTTCCCACTCAGTAGAATTAATTTCCCTTGTCACAAGCTTAAAGGAGGCTTAATTCTATAAACAACACAAATACACAGATCCACATCATCTTAACAAAAAATCCAGCTCATGGGAGAACATGTGTGTTTGTGAGCATATTCCTCCTTTGCCATCGGGCCAGCTGGCATGCTGCTGCCGTGTATTTGTCTTTCAAATCGCGTTTGAAGGAAGCAGACCATATAGAAGCCACATATGTGCACAGTTCCACCGCAGTGGGTCAAGCTAATTTAATGTGAGCACACTTTGTTTTAATTTTCTTCAGTAAACATCAACAGATGACCCCTAATCTGTCTTTGTGTCGCAGCGCCAGGTGCTGCGTTGAACATGTGGAGGCAGCATTTTCTGCAAGAGGAGCTGTGAAATGAGTGTGAGTCACACGCTTATTTACTAGAAGTTAATTGTTGCTCTGATAAGAGTCTTCCACCGAACCATGTAGATTAAATCATTTTCTTGTTAACATACTCTTGCAGTATTTAAAATCTACCCTACATGGCATTTCATTTTAATATAACAAACATCCGATAACTAATTGACCGTTTGCTAACTCCTGTTCCCTTAGTTACTGTTATTACACCTCAGCTCTGCACAGTGATATAACAGTGCACTCAAAATTTGTTGTAATGTTCTATACAATAGGTCCATGATTTCAGGCGGAGGTAGAAAAAAGAACTGAGTTCAAGCCTGTGATTTTGTTGGCTGAATGCAGAGGCAGTCCTGGCTAGATTTGCGCCCTGGGCGAACCATCCCTTGTATCTTGTACTTTATCAGTCATACCTAGCCAGCTTATTAAGCTAGTGTTAGCTCAATGAGTTGGTTGAAGCACTGTCTCCTACTATTTTTTTAACATCAATTTGAAATGAAAATCCCACAAAGGTCTTAGATATACGGTTGCATATGACATCATGCTGAAGCTAAAACTATGACGACAAAAAGTCATCAGGATGCTCACCAGCTCATGATTCATGTAAAACAGAATTGTTGTTTTTATTTCATTGCAGAGCTAGTTAGCTTTGTGTAGCTCATTAGCTTACATACTACATTACAATAATGCGGAATGTTTGTAGTTTCAAATGGTAGTCATGAACAGTTGACTAACAGATGACTGAGAATCGTGGGGTAGGGGAATGCAGTTCTATGACTTATTTGACTATGTATTTCTAAGATGACGCAGACCTTGAAATCACTGTCCTAATTCATTTAGTTCATTTCATTTGGGATGTTTGGTATTACAGACTTGAGACCAGCATGGGAATTATTCAGACCTATAATAGGAAGACCTTGTGTGCATAATCTCCCTGATTTGTCCTTTATTGAGCTTCCTAGTCGTCTTCTCATCTGAATGAGATAGTTCACACTCATTACAACTATGCAATGCTGCTCCAAAGCCTAGCTTGTGAACATAAAGCGATATTGAATTTCAGAGTAAGCACAATTCTTCTTCATCCTGTGCCTTCTTTTCATTAAGTCCAGCTTTGGTTCCACAAATACTACCACATCTCGGACAGTGCAATAATCACCATTGCTCACTGTGTAATGCATCTCATATCCCTTTTCTCTTTCCACTTTGTGGTGTGAGAAATTATTTGTATCTGTCACCCTTTCCAGGAACGGAATAACACCTTCCTGACAGAATTTTCTGTCACCATTACGGGCGTCCTTTCCCCAAGGTTTGTGTCAGATTAGGGAGAAGTAATTGGTGACACAGTGTCATTGAGGATGCACATTCTGGGCCTCCAGACTTGCAGATGACAAAATGGCCTTCTGAGGAGCTGCAAATGCACTTGGCTTGGCTGTATGTGTGTAGCATATTTTTCTTATTTCCTATTGCTGTTTTACATATCATGGCTCAGATGCCATTATATTCAATTTGTCTGTAAACATTATCTACAGTCTCTAGATGGTTAGACCTGTCATCTCAACTGAAAAATGTTCAATGTTCAACAGTCAAATTGCTTTGAATGTGGTTCACAGATAATATAGTCATATAAACAGCAGCCCCACTCCCTCTTGGGAAGTAAAATGGTATGTTGTACATTATGTCATATAATTCCTAGTATGTAAAACTAGTATTATACAAGAAGTTTTCATCAGAGCAATGCCATTTGATTTGCTGTATATATTTATACATGCTTGTATTTATTATTTCAAATGTGCCCAATTTGTATTTTGCCAAATTTTAATTTATGGTACACTGTAAAAATATGTATAAAGATATGAGTAGAAAGAGGAAAAAGGATATATGGGCTCTCATTTTGGTTTCTTATAAGAAACTTCTGGGATGGTTTTTATGCCTTTATTACAGAATCAGTGGAGTGATGACAGGAAATGAGGGGACAGAGAAATGAGGCAATAATATGCAGCAAAGATACCCGGGTGGTCTTTAATCAGGAACTTTGTGGTTCATGGTCAGTGCCTCTAGACCATCTTTATGCCCTGGACTTCTTTCCTATATATAATAACCTTCAGAACCCTTTCAGTTGGAAAAAAGAAGTACTCTTGGACAACAGCACGTTCAGAATGTCTATTTACGGAAACTGAACATTGAAAAAGTCAAGTCAATTTCAGTGTCTGGTCATGAAAATAGGTCAGTGATGTCAACTCAGATGTATTTCAGCAGACTGTCTGTTTTTGTTCCTGAGCCAAGAATGACAAATGTGTATTTCAAAACAGTGACACATTGATTATAGTTTGAAATACATGTTTACATGGCATTGCTGTCTCAAGCTTCAGCTCAGGGGGCAAGAGGGCCAACCAGATAGTCATGCCTCAATCTCTGCATAATGTTTGATTTTGGAGGGTTTTTTTTTTGTTTTTTTTTCAATAAAACATAATGTTGAGAAAGAAGAAACACAGCTAATGCAGCCATAACCACACATCAGTCGTGGAATAACAAGCCCATGCACGCTTGCATTTATTGTTTCATCTTTTATACTCTGACGATTAACTGGTGTGACCTCAGCTATAAAGTGGCTGCCGAATGAGAAACTTTCCCTGAATGTGCTGACCGTTTATCATATTTTTGATGATGCTACAGGGGAGGGGGTGCCCCGGCACCAGCCCTGATTTACACCTTTGATGTCTTCTGGCCATAAACATTCGCCCTCCTCCATGGTGTTTTAAAGAACTAATGATTTAGATGAATCATAGACAAACTGCTGAAGGTCTCCTTTCTGCTGGGCTATTGCCACAAAGCGGCCTGCTGAGTCAGGACTCTGAATAGGCAAACACATCATTTACGAAGCTCATCACAAACTGCACGAGACGCCGGCCCCTGTGAAATGGATGTCCGGAGTCCAGAGTCAGATGTACATTATGCAGCAATATTGTTTATCACTAGTTTTTAACAATAGCTTTATTTGCAAGAATTTACTAAATCTGGCGAAATGAAAGTCTTCTAGATAGCCCACAGTAGAGAGGAGTATTGTTCTGCTTCCCTTCAGGTGGGGAAATGTAATTGGAAAATGTCAACGTTCATCAAGACCAAACGCAACAATCTCAACTCTCAATTGTCAGAAGTGGAAAAATCAGTCACATTAAGTAAACCATTATGGAGAAGGGAGAGACTGAAAGGCAACACGAAAGAAACATGAAAACAATTTTATCAAATTGCTCAGCCATCTGTTTCCACCACAAGGTTTCCTCGTAACATCAGACCTGTACACATGTGTGCGTGTTTGTATGTGTGTTTTACCTGTTTATCATGCGCTTTGTGGTCGGAGTGCTTTCGCTCACGCATTTGTCTTAGTTGGGCGTGTTATTGCCTCTGGGAAAATCCATCACACTGCTTAATGCAGCTGAGTAATCACCTGCTCAGAGTCATTTCTTGTGCTTTCCTAAACTGCAAACAGAACAGTTTGGCATATTAAGCACATTGTTTTTCTTAGGGCCCAAGCAGGTGTCATTCATCAACACCCGTGTTGACCCAGTCAATACACACGCAGCTGGGGATATGAATGGAGTGACATGAAAAATACACGTGGATTGTACTCTACTCTTTGCGGTTCACCCTTCTCATAGCCTGAGGATGTTGTGAATAGGACAGACCCCTCCAGACACTCTCAGCTCACTGACGCCCTCCTGTATTTTTTAAAACTACTGTAAATGATTCAAACACTCTGTAGCTGCTTTATTCCTAGTCGTGGTTCGACTAGCTGAGGTGCGGATCGATGCACCGAACTATAATGCAGACGTATTAGCAGGTTGTGAGGGTTGTCTGTGTGAGAAATCCGTATGAGTACTGTGGGTGATATCACCTTGAACAGCTACAGCACTGTTTAGCAATGGGTTCAGTGGTTACATAACACACACACACACACCATTTACACAAACCACAAACAAAACGTAACAGCAAATGAGATCAGAGAAAGCAGATAAACTAGGAGAGCCATTATCCCGGCTGCAAACAGAGCCAGATATGCCAGGAATACAGACACAGTATTAAATTAACTTTGGATTTGATTTGTCTGATAGACTTAGATATTTCCTCTTGGATACATTTAATGTCACAGTGGTTTAGCAGTTTTGACAATGTGCAGGTAACACACACCACTTCCACTGATACAGTGTGTCAAAGTAATGAATGTTTGTAGGAGCTTTGCTAGTTTTGGATATTGGGCATTGCTGCAAAACAATATCTAGGTTTCAAATTGGTAATTGTTTGTGCTGTCTGGCAGGTAAACGGGCCATAGTTAAGATGTAAAGGAAAGACACACTCGGTGGAAGAAATACTGGGGACTGTCTGAGTGAACTACACTAAAGAGATGAATTCAAGTAAAACCCCAACCTACTTAAGGCAGCACTCCACTGATTTTACATGTCAAAGTCAATTTACTAGCCACTGGGAGCACTACTCAGCCCATGAAAATAGCTGTATATTGTCGTCTGTGGCTCTGGAGGAGCTTTGTCAAGTCTGAGAAAATTATACAAGTGACATCACCTAGGTACCTCAGCTTGGGCCCAGAGACACTGTGAAACAAGAATTGCTTAAAAGAAAGCTTATGTTACTAACTAGGGGTGCAGAGTTTAAAAAACATGGGCATTTACTGGGCAGTGAAAGACACCTGACAAGTAAGGTTGGGAAATATGGCACACTTAGAATCAGATGGCATCAGATTGAGGGCACCTCTGCTTGTAGGTTCCAAATTAACAAACAGGTGAGGGTAACACCTGCTCAAATGATCAGGGTGCACAGCCGCACTTACAGTTTGTGGTCTAGTTCTCAAATATGAATTGGACAGCAACCACTAAAAACAGCTTAATTTTTTATAGTTCATTTAGTCACTACCATATTTTGTGAAAGATTGAAATAAGCAACAAGAACCAATTCCAACTGCCAGATCCTTATATTGCATGCTTTGAATTGTGCATTACAGGTTAAGTATTTATCGAGTTGTATTCTCAAGGCAGACAGACCCAGCGATGGACTCAGATAGCTGATATATTTGTCTAATCACACAAACCTACTATCAAGTTGCATTACGGGAAAAGGAATCACCCTTTGGAAAAGTGATGCATCAGTTTTGACCACTCTTGTTTAGGGACGGCAGTTCATTCACTCAGTCGGCTCACCATTTTGATCCAGACTGAAATATCTCAACAAATTTTGAATGGATTGCTGTAACCTTTTGTACAGACATTTTTGATCGTCAGAGGATAAAAACAAATTAATTTTGTTGTGGTTTTTTGGACATGACATAGCATTGTAGCATCTTGTTTAAATCCATCTTTTACAAGTCCCCCAACTTAATGGAAGTTCAGTTCCAAATTGTACAGTGCTACATTGCTGAAGTTTTTTTTTTTTAATTAAAGCTTAAATCAGTAATTGTATTTGTATCATACGTTTTTCAGCAGAGATGGTGGAGCAGCATTCTTTCAGCTAGAACCTTCTGCCAAAGTATAAAAGCATTGGGAGTCTTTGAACTTTTAACTTAAGGTCAGGATTTTGGTCTCTTTGATGCACTGAGAAAAGTTCTGTTTGTACTGCTTTAGACTCTTTCAGACAGTTTGTGTGGATTTAATTTGTTTTGAGTGTAAAATGTCAGAGTCAAACCAGGTTGATGATATTTCACATTTTATCAGGTGTAACAGGTGACACCAGATGGACAATTGAACAATTACCATCTCATAATAGTCAAGTACAAGAAAAAAAAAACAACAAAAAAAATTCAATCAATTTCCATTTCAATTTAGACTGAGTTGGAGAAAAGCATGAAACAAGCTTTGACACCTGAGATGTGGATGTGTGTAAAACCAGGAAGATTAAGATTCTCAGTGTATACATTGTATATCCTGTGATGCTAACATACTTTAAATGAGGAAACAAGATCCACTGTTTTTAGATTTAGCTCTGTCCATCTATGAGGTCCATACACTCAACAGTGGGTTTCCTGGGCTTTGGTATGCTAAGTGATGACAAGCTGCCCAGAACATATCAGTCCAACGCAACAAGACAGGTTAGACGTGTCGTTTTGTATGTCGTTTAGCCACAGCCATTCAAGAGCAATGATAAGGCTGGATAGTGACTGACTAGAATGGATAGTTAGCAGTGGCTGCAACCTCATTACAAGGACAAACCGCGTACAGCAGGAGGCTGATATCTCTGGCACAGCCCCTACTTCTCTGTTTCCAATTTGAATAGAGAGGGGAATAATGCTTAATGCCTTTCCCTGCATGGATATTGGCTTGTATGGGACAGCGACCTGTGAAATGAATATTTTTTTGTGAGATGAGATTTGTTATACACAAAGAGGAAGGCCTGCTTTTTCCAGCCGACTGAGAAACACCCGACACAGGAGAGTAGAGGTATTGTACGTTCAGCACGTGCAGAGCTCAGAAAATGATCAAACCTGAGAAAAAAGAAGAGAAAAGAGAGATCAAGAAGAAGGGGGGGATAAGGAAGAAGATGAAGAGAGGGATAGAGGAGTAAAAGGTAGAGAATTGGAAGGATATAAAAAGGTGATACAGGTCATGGCAAGCAACAAGGTAACTGAGAGGCTGGGCTTACATAAGATTATTCTGAGAATTTGTAACTGTTAGAGCTCAGATTAGACTGTACTGAGCATTATACTCTGAGTTCATCGGGTGTTGTGGAGCTCCCTGGGTGAGAATGTTTTCTGTTGCATGCAAGACATAATTATCACTTGAATGTCTAAGAATTTTAATTTGATCTCTTTATAAATCTTGTGAAAGTAGATGTGTTGAGTAGATAAATTAAATACTAGTTCAAACTTAAGATCTGTCTCCCAGATGGCCATCACCTTCTTTCCAAATAAAGTTACTCAGTGGGCACATACACTGATTTTTTTTTTTTTCTCTCTTTTTTTTTTTTTTATCTCAGGCTCCCACGGGCTTGCATGTTTTTGGTCTAATAGGAAATACACATTAGAGTCATTTTCTGGCAGAGCTAGGTGATTTCCAGTTGTATTTAGCATGACATAGTTCACAGTAAGAACCCAGGTAGATTTAACAGTTGAAATTTGCAGTAATTTCTGAAACACAAGTCAGATTTTACACAGATGTTAACAGAATCATTCTTTCAACTGTAGCTAGAAAGTGTAAACTAATTGTAAAACTAAGAAAAGTTTGTACAGTGCTACATTGCTGGAGTTTACTTTTTTATTAAAGCTTAAATCATTCTCTTTAATGCACTGAGAAAAGTTCTGTTTGTACTGCCTAGACTCTTTCAGACAGTTTGTGTGGATCTAACCAGCTATCCAACATGACAGAACAAAGTAAGTATCATTGCTCAGAGGGGGTATTCTAAGCACTTGTCTTGTTAGCTCATTAATGGCTGAAGCTCTTGGTAAGTTAACAGCTGTTCATGCTAACGTTGGCTATGTGACAATAGCAAAAACTTACATATAGCACCTTTAAAATGTAATTGGAATTCAGTCTAGCATAACTCTTATATATAGTCTATATTATATATAGACATTAAATTAAACCAGGGGTGAAACTTGGCATCAAACTAACATTATGAATGCATAATAAATTCAAAAAGTGCCATTGTATTTTGACAAGTGATTTACATCAAGATAAGAATAGTGCAAGTGAAAATATCATTCCAACAAGTATCACCCTATCACCCCATCTGATCTGAGCCATGGCCTCATTATAAACTCAGACAGCCCATCCCCTTCTTCATCTCATCCTGTTCTCTTGGACTTTTTTTTTACCTGATGGAGTCAGGGAACAATATCAGCATTATGCATTTACCCACCTTTCCGTTGAAGGGGGAAATGAATTTTTTCAATGGGATCATAAATCCCTCTGCTCTACCTGCTTGAGCACTGTTAGAATGTGCGGTGGTTGGCTAGCCGGCTCCCTTGGCCGCGACTATAGATCTGGATTGACAGCTGCTCCGTCCTGTCTGCCACTGTTAATTATTGAAGGATGTGGGCTGCCGGCAAGCCGCTCTGCCAAGCGACCTTGAGCCCTGCTGGGGCCGAAGGACTCCATCTAAAAGCCTGCTCCCCCTGTTACAGCAAGCAAAGAGGCACTTCAGCCAGGCAGCCCAATTGCTCCATAAGAGAGATTGATAGATAACTAAATGTGCCACATTGTTGGAGAGTATTCCCTTTCAAATCTGACATGCTTTGAATATGGATATCCACTTGTGCCTGGTATTCATACTCCATGAGGGTAATTTGACCAGTTATGTAACTTAAGTACCATAATTATATGTACCATAAACCACTGCACATTACCCATTTGATGATATCTCTTCTAGTTTAAATTCTTCTGTTTGTTGACTGAGACAGCACTAGAAAAGAAAGACAGACATTGAAAAAAAAGAGAAAGAATAAGACAGTCATCACCAATGGTGATGATGGCATCATACTGGAAGAAAAAAGACTTCTCCATGTTAGGAAAGAGCTCTTGATATGATGTCAGTTTAATAGTTTATCCACAGTGACACTGTAGATAAGGGAAATGGAAGAAGCTGGAGAATGACGGTGAGTATACAGTAGTAGAGTGAGGAAGAGGAGAAAAATATTAGATGTCATACAAGAGAGGAATGGCACTGAGATAGCAGAAAAGGCAGCCTGGTACCATGAAAAAAAAAAAAAAAGAAGGCTCTCACTATCTCTTGCTCCTCTTCTCTCCATAACTCTCCATCTGTTCGGATAAATGCTCAGTGACAAAGTCCAGAATCCAGACTCCAGTCCCAGATTTTTGCTCAAGCCATGCTGTTGGAACCAGCAGCAGCAAATGCCTGTTTTGCCTGCCTCTCTCCTCTCTCCTCTCTCCCTCTCCCTCTCTTGCTGCGCGCTATACTCCGGTCTGCTGCAGTGGATGGTTCCTCACGGTGCGCTCACAACTCGTCTCAGTGGAGGAGATCTTTGCATCTCACTGTCATTTTCCCACCCTTCTTTCCCTTTTTAATCCTCGTTCTTTTGCCATCCCCACCCCCACCCCCCGACAGCCACCACCCCCCACCCCCACTACCTTACCATCAAGAGGGTCCGGATAAATGTGAGGGAAAAGTCATAGGATAGACGAGGGAGAAGGGAAGAGCTCAGGAAGTCTTTAATCCAGCGCCTCTCTCACATATGACTGTGTGATGTTCTGCTGTCTCCGGGTGACAGAGAAGCTCATGCTCTTAGATGCCTCCTGCTTTTAGACTCGGTGCCAGGTAAGTTCTTCCTCTGGCTTGATCTTTTTTATTCTGCATTTGATGTAGTGGGTGACAAGAGGAGCGCCTTTGGCTCATTTCTTCCTGAGGGGGTTTGACATGTTCTAATGAGGAGATGATATTTTGGCAGAAGTTGTGTGCAAACAGGTTCATCGTAGGATATAGTTGACATATGGCATGCAGTGATGTGTGTGTGTGTGTGTGTGCAAACTGTGTATAATAGACCACTTGGGCTTTCTGAGCTTCCATCATATTTTCCAAAGAGCTCTGCAATAAATTCTACTGCAGCAACTTGAATTGGTTAGCTCTTTTTAAATTAGGATTAGCTGATTAGCCTCTTGCACTGTACATGATTTGGGTTCCACACACTGTCATCCATGATCCAATCTAAATTAGGAATCGGGGAGTGGTAGTAGCTGTATTAATGTTTATTTTAGATTCTCTCTGAGTGTGGTTTCCTCTGGGAGTGGGGGTATGAAAAAGTGCAGCATTATTATTTTTCCTTTTTTTTGAGGGAAGCCCTGTAGAGATACTGTATGTAGAGTGCAGTGCAGCACAGATGATAACAAGGAAATTCTATGACAGCACTGTTGAGGGTGCTCACTACGCTGTGTGTGTGTGTGAGAGCGCGTACATGCGGGTGTGTGGGCAGCTGTATGCGTCTAATGTAAACTCTCTCACGGAGGGGGTGAGCTCTGCGTGGGCAGCTAGTGCGTCGTTCTGTGTTTTGTGAATGAAGTGCTTTTAGTCTGTGGTCAAGGAGAAAGAGTGCATGTGTGTGCACGCATGTTTCTGCTGTCATATGTGTGTGTGTGTGTGTGTGTGTTTGTGTTTCCCTTTCAACACTATCAACTGCCTCCCATCCCTTGAATGTGGTTGTGAGCTCAGGCGTCAGCAGCACGCGCTCACTTCTGGGAAACACTCGTCTACAGTGCAGTGGCGTCTCTTCATGAGGTATTCAGTGGTGTTCGACTGTGGGTGGTGACTCTGTGACGATTTACAACCTGGGTTCCCGGGGTTCTCGTCCCCCGGTGTAAATCAGCCTGTCCAGTCAAGCACGGAGCCACTGCAGCCAGTTAGAGAAGATGCTCTGGACGTTCAAGTCCACTGCTGCACTGCAGACAGACTCTCTCCCACCAAAGCTGCTAACAGACAGTGTGTTACTCAGCCACAGACAGCGTAGGCTTGGTTAGAGAGGCTCTTCATCTATCAGTCCATGGTATTTGAACAGATGCTTGTAATCTAAAGTAACTCCCAGCAGCCTGCGTGGTGTTTTTGCAGGTGCAGGTGGATCTATCTGATGGGAATTAAAGCCTGTGTGTCTGGCATTATTATTGCTGTACTTGAACAACTGTGTCACTAATGCCACTGTGCTGAAGGATCAGGGCTCTCTAGGTATTAATTGAAAAACGTTTTCAGCAACAGGATGGATTGGACGTACTGATAATCAACCCCCAGCAGTTCTTGTGGCTCATCCGTCCCTCCCAAGTGGTGCTCATTAATTAGAATTATAGATCCTAATTTCAATGGGGCTTCCCCCTACCATGCATCTTGCATTGTTTATCTTACTGTGCATAATACTGTAGTCTCTATGTATATGTTTGAAGCAATCAGAGGGAAATCCTGGTTAAAGTCACAGTGACAACAATCATCTGCCTTGCTGAAGTGTCTTTTACCCAGGAGACTGAATCCCCACCAGCTCAAAGGCTGCTATCACATATTTGTGTTTATCCCTACATAATGCAGGTGCCTGTTTAGCTGCTTTATGGTAACATGCATGAGTAAAAACATGGCTTTGAGCATTACGAAAAACTAATCAGCGGGTTAGAGGCATAGGACCTCTTCATGTGGTATGGCAGTGGATAAGTGGTGACTTTCAATCCATGTTCCACACTCATGAAGCATAGCTTTTAATTAATGCAAATGTAAGCCAGGAGGTGTGAAAGTGTTCATAATCTGTGCATGGATCTATCATGTACATTAACGAATATATACACAATATGGAGGACCTAGCTGGTCAAGTGGCTGCTAGATTTTGAAGTTACTAGGTACTAGTAAGTAAGTCATTTCCTCTAGTCTAAACATTGCATCCATTACACCATATTTGTTACAACAAAATAAGACATAACACCAGATGACAACAGTGCAAAGTACATTGTCATCAATAACTCGGAAAGGAAACCCTTACATGATTTATCCTATATTATCCTAAATTATTATACCATATACTGTACCATTAGTGTGGTATGGTATAATAATGTACAAACATATACTTTAATTGAATACAATTCAATAACTTATTTACAATCTGTTTGACCGACTGCAGTGGAATAGAGCTGCTTTGTGTAATTAATTATTTGACTTTTGTAAGAGTGAATTGTGTCACAGTCTGCTTAGGCAGAAATTCAACTTATAAAGCAACATTATGTGCCTTTGGCTGCATAGATGATCAAGAAGAAGAAAACTCTTAAGACTGACTTTAATTCATCCAAACTTCTGGAGCGCCCCCGTAGCCGAATGGTTGTTTCCTGTCTCATCTCCACTGTCACTATCAAAATAAAGGTAACCCCCCCAAAAAAAATATTTAAAAAAAAATATTTAAACTTCTTACTGAAAATGATCTGCACTTTCCTTTCATTCAGTGGAAACACTGAATGATGTGATTGGCACGTCTGTTTATATTAAACAAGCAGTGCTACTGAGCTTTATCACCGCACCCTTCGATTTATACTTCACTTCACAACCTGTTCTGCACATAGCTTGCTGCTAAGTGTAATGAAAATAGCAGGTGTGCTTAGACCCTGCACTGATCGTTGGAATTGTGCTTTTGCAGTAGTATCAGAATTAGCCTTAGCGTCTGCCAGCTTGGCTCGTAACTTGATGACACTGCTAGCAATGATAATATTTTACTCACATTGCAGTTGTATATGTCAGTTCAAGCCTCTGTTCTGTACATGCACAAACAACACACTAACCAGTTAACCCTTACCCTGTGTTAAGCTGCAGTACATTTACTTCAGCACTGATTAGTTGTAATCAAGCACTAAACCTGAGTAATCTAGATAAATGCAGTTTATATTAACCTGGCTGACAATGACAGGCTATAGATTGTCTTGTCAGACACCTGCTCTGTTGGGCTTGTCCCTTTCAGCAGTGTGACAAAGAACCAGGATGAACCAAGGAGTGAGACAGATACAGCTGTTGGCCCGCTGAAAATGATGCTGTCACATTTACTTTCAAGCAAGATGAATGACTCTTGAGTGGCAGCTGAATTTGATTGCACAAACAGCTTGCTTACATAATGTGTTTTCCCTAGGTCAATTAGCATTGTATCTGTGTGTCATGTTTAGTTTGCTTGAGGCCCTTGTTGCATGTACAGTTGACCATGCAACGTATGCATTTCATTTCTGCACATTGCCAGTGTGCTTCTTGGATTAAGCAAGTGTTTCCCAGAAGTGGCAAATGAAGACTGAGAAATGGACAAATTGGGAATTATGGACACACACAGGAATCATTCAGCGCTTTAAAGAATGCACAGATAGGAGAACCATTGTGAGTGTTCTTGGTGGCTCGTGTTTGGTATCTGGGACAATGGACTCACAACAGCTTTTGACAGCGACAGTCATAGATGCTGAACACTGCAGCTCACAAACAAGGAAAACAGCCGTCAGCCATAAACAAATCAGACGGAACACGTAACGGCACTGAAGGAATCCTACATCCCTATCATCCCTCTGCATCTTGACATTTAGCTGTAGCTGTGAGACCATGTATGGAATATTGCCATCAGTGCATTGCAATACCAATCTACACCATTTCGCATGGATTATGTGTAATAGAAAAATGTGAAATAACTATGACAAACAGCAATTAATTCAATTTGTGCAAGTAGCCTGGAGTAACACGTCTTAAAGTGAGTTAAGGAAGGACAGGGATTTCATAAAGGTCACTAGCCTGTGAAGGTTTGCAGATAGCTAAGTGGTTTTTGAAGACATGTTTGATGTTGATTCAGGTCTGTTTGCATCGCCAGGGTAACAAATCGTGTTTGCAGAGCTCAGATTTCATGGTTTGCGGGCCACTCATGTTGATTTGCATAGCTTAAGGAAATATGTTGTTACAGTCCAACAGGGACTAGCTACTGGAACCACAGTGAAGAGTCTCTGAAAATTGGTTACCTACTAAAAAAAAGACACAGTGTCTTTATTTCTGATCTGTTGAAATGCAGCTGCAGGAACTTTACAGTAAAGGAATACGTTTGACAGAAATGGGTGACGGCTTAATTTGAAATAATTTAATTTGTCTCGGATCATCATCTCAGCAGCTGACATGGATGAAAGCAATGGCAGAGATTTTTTCTATTTATTTATTTTTTTGGATCAGGATAATGTTCCACAGCTCTGGATGGATGCATGAACTGTTTGACACACAGATGGTGGCCTGGCTTGTCACATTAAGTCACTGATCAGTATGGTGTTCCAATGTGGGATGAGGGAGCCGTAGATGATCAGTCCGCTGGTGTCAGATGTGTCGGTTTGTAGCATGTGTGCGTGTGTGCTATTGTAGCATTTGTATGTGTTTATGTGAGGTGTGAACAACTGTCAGCGCACAATCTGTCTGCTGGGATAATGGTCTTGACTCCAATCAGTGTCCAACTGACTCCATCAACCCCTCTCTTTTTGGAAAACACACACGCACGCACACACGAGTGAGAGAGCATGCGGGGTGCCAGTGAGGTTCTGAATAGTCGCCTCTTCAGAGCAGGTTTCTCTCCCGACGGAGAGTCTTGAACTGAGCCCAAAAGAAAAAACAAGAGAAGAAAGCCCTCTCTTCTTTTGCCTCACCATCCCTCTCCCCTTTTCTCACTCTCTGTGTGTCTGTCACTCACCAGCACACTCTCTCTACCCCTCCTTCTCTCCCTCCTTCTCTGTGCTTCATTTCTTCTTCTTCTTCTTCTCTCTCTATCTCTCTCTCCCTGGGCAGTCAATAGGTTGCACTGCAGCCTGAGCCAGTGCCAGAGCTCAGCCTCTGAGCCACAGGTAAAGCATTAAAGCCAAATGACTCATGCACTGAAACAGAACAGACCTCTTTGCTACTTGAAAGCACTGCTCGGACCCGCCTCTTGAAAGTTACACCCGAATAAGCTGCTCCAGCTGCGATGCTTTCTCCCTTTACCTCCACCAGCAGTTTGCTGACACACCTTCACGCCTCTGATAGACACCAAGTCACAGGATGATAAACTGCTGTGTGCTCGGGCTCACTGCCAACCCTACCTTTTACTATAGTGTAACAGGCGTGTGTGTGTGTGTGCGTGTGTGTGTGGAATTGCTCTTCTTATCTGCAGTAGAGTTGTGTCCACGTCGTACATGTGAAAGCTTTTGATGCATCAGTTCTGATAAGTCATTATACTTTGCAAACTATTCTGTCCTATATTAAAGGACATTTTGGGAAATCTGCTTACTCACTTTCTTGCCAAGAGTTACATGAGATGAATTGATTCATTCCATAAAGTAAACATGAAGGTGGAGTTAGCAAAAGGTTCACTAAGTTTAGCATAAAGACAAGATGAGACAAAAAGTGGAGTGTAAGAATCACACGTTGACTGATTATTGTTTGCTTAAGTTTCTGTATCTCTTAAGCAAACAATAAATAAATGTATGAACTTTAAAGTTGCTGGTAGATGGATTTTGTTATTGTTGGACAGAGTTCACATTTACCCTCTGTTTGCAGTCTTTATGCTAAGCCAAGCTAACTAGCTTCTTGCTCCTGTTTACCATACAGATATTAAAGTAGTATCAATCTTCATTTAACTCTCAGCAAGAAAGTGAAAAAGCATGTTTCTCAAAATTTTTGAACCATTCCTTTAAGTTTGGATTTCTTCAGGTTAGTCAGGGGACAATTTCTGAATAATAGCTACAACACACAATAAGTTTAAAGGACCAGCAGTCACTAATAACATAATCAGACAGCTCTGCTGTGGCCTCTAAGACTCCACTATCTTCCAAATAGATCAGTATGTGCCAGCAAACTTTTTCAGACCCACAGAATGTCATTTCACTTCTTGTGGGGGTCCCTAAATTTTCAAAGCTAGCAAAGATATCAGGCTGAACTGAGGGAAAAAAGGTAATGAAATGATGCACAAGAGGACTAGGATATTCCCATTTGATAGAGTTTTGCAGCCAGAGTCTTGAGTTTGATTATTTTACTGATTCACAGTGTAAATGAGACTCTCAAACAGTGGACTAAGAGGATTTTTCCAATCTTACTTAAAGGGAAACAAAAGGGGAAAGAGGATATTGTGAAAGTAGAACTGCATGTAGCAAAAACTGCATTCTCCATACTAAATATGAATAATAAATATATGTATGAAGGATGCAGTGCAAATGTGGACAGAGTGCATTTATGCTTTTTAATTGACCCCATCCCACCAGCACCACCACTACACACAGCTCATTTCTTTGCTAAGGTTTAAAATCCAGTGTTTGCTTGACACCGCATCGCAGGGCCTTGCTCCTTTAGTTGCCATGGAGACACCATTAGGCAGTGGTGCCGCACCGATTTCCGTATTTCTTTGCATAACCCCACACCAAACTGCGCTGCCTGTCGGGGACTCGGCCGTGCCAACTGCATGTGTGGGTGGATAGATGGGTGCATGTGCATGTTTTTGTGACTGAGAGCGAGTGGGAGAGGAAAAAAGAAAGAAAGAGATCAAAACAAGGTGGGAGGGATTGAGAGAATGAACAAAAGGGGGAGGGTGGGGGTGACAAGGAGAGGGATGAATGATGGAGACTCAAGTCTTAACAAGTCTTAACAACGAGCAGGAAACACGCACACTCTAATACATGGTGATCACACACTCACACACACATGTATACTGTACTCATACATCCTCCAGCAGAGATGACTATGTGTGAGTGAGCAGGGAGAGTGTGTGGGTGGAGGGATGCCGCAACAGTGCAGCTTATTTTGCCTTCGTTTTGATCCCTGCAACCCTCTCTCAGGGGGCTTCTCACTGCAATACTTGAAGTTTCTGCTGAGGCCAGTTCACACAGCATGATGCCAAACTCAGACTCACTCTCGTTATTATTACACATGAGAGTTTGATAATGACTCTAATGATTTTTAGATCCCTGTAACGTGTATTGATCTGTTTTCTGAGGGGACCAGGCATACTGTATATTGATGTATGACAGTGCAATATAATTAAAAATGGAGCTAATTTGTCACCTTGTTTTCACCTGGTTATAATACTTGGTGAACTAATCCCTTACTGTGCAAAATTCTTGCTAGTGACCCAATTTTGTTAATCCACTGTGGCTATAAATCAATTTACTGTATCAATAGTGTGATATCCTGCATTAATTGGCTAAAAGTATATTAATATAACACATACAATGCTCACTGAATGGTTTATGGTATACCTGAGAACTATGCAAGAGTAAATAACCTTGATTCACCACATCGCATGTGGTTTGAAATGGGTATGATGATGTTTCAGCTTTAACATCAGCTGCAATTGTAAATATTTACAGACAGTGAAATGCTCTGTGATGCTCAGTGGTTGCATTGTTGATTTTGGTCAGCAGATGTCACAGTTGGACACTGTTCATACTGTAAATGCTTTATTAATGTTATTAATGTATTGGATGTTTTAAGTTTTTAGGGTTTTGCATCATGGATCTTTGATGAAGGGAATGTCTTGACTTAAAAGTGCTCAAATTGCTCTAACTTGGTGATGTTTCAAGTAAGTGATACTTCTGTCGCAGGTTGTTTGCAGGTAGCCTTTTGACTGTTTGTGTTCCACAAGCTCAACTACAGTTTAGTACGACTTACTGGCTAAAACATGTGGTTCAGTCATGGTGTTTAATGTAGAGGTGGAGAGCGAATCAGCATCACTGATTCGTCTCTAAAACAAGTGTGTCATTATCACTTCTCTCTTTGTGTTGCATCATCTTTACCACCAGTTCTACATTCATTCACATATCCTCAGTTTGTCTTATATGGTCTAAATAGCGACTGACATTTTAAAAAGACACATAGACATGTGTGTTCAATTTGGGATGAGTTGTCTCACTCTTATCATGGAATAACTGGAACAGCTGCTGTGCTGATATGCTATATTGGAATAGTTAATTGTACAAAACAATCCACAATGATGTGCAAAACAACACGGCTTGTACCTTTTAAACTTGTACCTGTCTAGTCTAGTGTCTGGTGTGCTGTTAAATTTGGTGCTGCAAAATAATTTTACCGCTCAATGCTCTGCCATCCAGCTGTTACAATCCTGCCTCTGCCTGGTGCTTCTCCATCAATACACAGCTTTCAAGTAAAATGGCACAACGTGAGCTATGATTGCCCTAAGAGTGTTTGTACCTCAACCATGTGTTTTAAGATCGGTTTGGTAAGGCCAGGAGTTCTATGACCCCCCACACACTTTACTTTACTTTACAAGGCGTGCATCGCAATCACAAAGGGGGATGTGGTGTTGAGCGAACAGAGATGCTGAGATCCGTGACAAATAGTCATGACCTCTGATGCGCTGTGGACACACTCTGCTCCCTCAAGGCAAACAGCCATGAGAGATAGTTCAAAGGTGAGACTGCACAGTCATGAGGAAAATGGAGTCATCATTGCTAGGTTTTCAGAATTATACTGATGGAAGGAATGGGGAAAAGAAAGTCAGACGTGGTGAGTGTGTGTTTGCATCTGTCAAGTGGTATCAAGGGCCTGGTGAGGAAGATGGCTGTAAAGGTCTGTTTTGTTTCTTTCATCGATTGGATACAGCACAATTGAATTGAAGCTTTTTGCTATCATAGTTAATCGTTTTCATTTGCTATTAATAACATTGGTGTCTTTTGTGGACACAGTGCTCTGGGCGTGATGTTTACCAGCAGCTGTAACATCAAATTCTGAATACACAGGAGACAAATGGTGCTTGTTCCTGCACAAACCAAACGGATAAACCAAAATCAAGCATGTGGTTAAGATCTGGTATCTTTCATCACAGTACTAACCAGCTTAAATTGCTAAATAATCATTGGCAAAGGACCACAGAGAGACAGACAGTGTTAATTGGTACACGGCTACAGGGATATTCAGGGGCAGACTTTTAAGCCACTCATGCTGAACACTCAGACCAGCCAAGACACAGACTACTGTGTACATACACCATAAACACACTGAACCTCTGGATCTGGACTGTGCCATGTCCAAAAGGCCGTCTGGACTACTTATTTTTTGCTAGTTCTCCTCTCCCCAGACCAGTTTTTCCCCTCTCCCAATTTACTCTGTGCTCACTCTCTAGCTCTCACTTCTCCACCCACAGCCACAGAGGTACGCACACATTCTCTCATCCGAGTCCTCAGTCTCTCTTTCCCTTGTTTACTCAGTGTGTTTTTTCTTCTGCAGTATAAGCACAAGCAAAGTTTAATATTGCTCTGGACATCTTGAAAGAATCCAGTGTTGGTTTACTGCTGTAAATTCTCTCTGAACGTTTCTCTCTCTCTCACTCTCTGTCCGTCTGATTTCTGCACAGAGATGAGTCCATGTACTGAAAGTGTGCAGTTTGACAGCACCAGAAACCGAATCACACAAATAAACCATCCAGATTTCTTCAATGGTATTAATGTATTCTCTCACAAGTCTTGCTGGTGTCTCTCTCTCTCTCTCCCTGCCCATGCCTTCACAGGCCGTACATTAAAAACACAGCCGATGCATTAGAGACCGTCTGAGGGCCGTTTGAAGCGCCTGGGGTTTTTTGACTAGACTATTGCTTGCTAATGAGAACAATGGGTGCGGCGATCACATCACTTAGCTGAGCCATGATGTGGTGCACTGACCTGTTCCAAAAATAGCGGGTGCATTGTGTCAGGCATGGCATGATCTGCCCTGCTGCGATGACGTTCAAGGCTGGTATGCATTGACAACATTTTGCTCAAGTCAAAAGTAAAGACTTTTAGGTTTGTATAAGCCTGGTATTATTTCCACTATTATCCACATCTTTTAACGTTGTTTTAAGTTCTGGAATAAATATAAAAAGCCAGTTATACACATTGTATATGGCATATATGCACATAATGTATACTAGAACATCAAATAATATGTTGTCACTGCTCAATGCCACCAAACTGAAAGATTTGTATGAGGATATAAGTAGAAGGAATTTCAATATAGTACCAAAGAACTTCAGGGTACAGTCTAGCATCATTAAACATGCTGCATGGCTAACATACCTGACTAACTTTAAAGAGGTCATTCATTCGCTGATTCCGAGATCATTTGCCCACACAAAACAACACCTGACTATTCGTAATTATTTTTCTGGGTAAGTTCCTCTGTAATGAACATGGACGTCAGGAGCAGTGTTGGGATACTTAGTAACATGTTACAGTAATTTGATTACTTTTTTGGTAACAACTTAATGTGAGGCATTAGTAATTACATTACGATTTCTATGACTTACGGGGGGGCACCTTGTTAGTTGTTGTACTTGGAGTTTGATGAATGATCAGTGGTGACACTGGTCTGTGACGGGTGGCCCGGTGCTGTTAGCTGGCTGGTTTCCAGGAGTAGAAGAAGTGCTCGTATCTTTCACTTCAGTAAAAGTAGCAATGTCACAGCATAGGAGCAATGTAATAGTAAAGATACTCATTATGCAGAATGGCCCCTCTTAGAATAATATTATATCACTGGATTAGAATTAGTGATGCATTAATGTAGGTATCACTTTAATGTTGCAGCTGTTAAAGGTGGGACTACTCTTAATCACTTTATATTCTGCTTGGTGACTTAATCTATAATAACACATTCATGATTTATTAGTTAATTTGGATTTTGTGTTAATAATCTGAATCTGAAAAGTACTCAGACACTTTGAAATGTAGAGGAGTAGAAGAATAAAGCAGCATAAAATGAAAAGGCTACACTTAAGTACAAGTTCCTCAGACTTTTACAATACTTGAGTAAATATACTTTGTATTATCTGCCAGTCACATGAACTGTTAGACAAAGCTTTGCAGCAGGCCAGTAAATAGCTCAGGCTGTCTGCTTATGTGTGGAAGATTTGTAGTTGTTTAAAGACACTTTTGATGGAGCTGGGTGTAACGTAAATAGTAATTAATTAGTTATATATAATGAGTGATTGATTACAGTATTTATGTAACTGGGAACTGTAGATCTCACAAGCCCTTCAACATGTTTGCCGCACTGTGTTTTTTTTTTTTCCAAGGCACTGGCAGTCACATTGTAACGCACAGTTGCTGTGCAGGCTGGAGAGCCTCCTGTTTGTGCTCTGTAGTTCGCCAACAACATGCACCAAATTGCTGGCTACAGTTTATAAATCATAGCTGATGTCTTTGTCACACTCAAAACAAAATTAATGGGATTTTTTTCATGGGGCTCTTCATTCAGGACCCTAAATTATTTGGTGAAATGTGATGGTACCCAGAGCAGAATAAAGATGCAGGTTGGGGGGGATTGGCTCTTTACAGTGGATTGTGAATACATTATGGGCAGGTGCAGCAGGAAGTACAGCAGGTGTGGGCAGCTGCATTACAAAAAGCAATGGGAGCAGGTGAGTGGGCCTAAAATAAACAGAGTGCGTTTATGGTCTGGAGGAACATCAAGTATGCACCTTCTTTGTAATAGTAGATACTTTGTTGAAGTGGGTCCTCAATATGACCAGAAGGCTCAAGTCTTAACATTTGACATCCCAGACCGACCCCTCTCCACACTGCTTAGACCTCAAAGACCTACATTAGATGACCAAGAGAGTGAGTGCTGTTTATCATTGTGTCTATGAAGTGACCAAATGCCCTGCAATGAGCTACAGTAGCACTGAATATGAGAGTCACTTCACTGCCATCTACTTATGTTGCTCACTGTATTACGCAGTCAGTCATCACCCAAATGCAATTACACCCACTCCTCCATAGCTCCTATTAATAGCTACAGATAAATCACCAATATGACATGTCCATGACACACTGCCAAATTTTAATCAATTGACTCCGGCACGGGTGTGGTTCTAAACATAATGCATCTGATAATTCAGATGCCATAAACATGAAAAACACAGAATAAACACAGCTTGTAAAAAAACATGCTTTAAAAAACATGGCCACCCCAACAGGTGTAGTGTTGAGCCTTTAAACGCAAACACAATTTTCACGTTTACACCTTCTCCATGTGGGCTTTGTAGAAATGTGACACCTTCGGGATGATGTGGTGGCGAGCTAACACCTTCATCTCTAGGTCCGTATGTGATGGGGCAACACACATCCACGACTGCCCCCGCCCGCCCCTGCCCTCCTTACAGCTGATCTGTAGCGGGTCGAGCCAGAGACCTGCTGACTAGTAAGAGGCAGGGTCATTAGGCCAGGTGGTGCTGCTGTGATACCCACTGAGCAGCACATGTCTGGTATTAACGCCTACAGACAGGACTATAGATTAGCGCACCCAGATCATTAATCATTGTTCCAGTAAAATACAGTCAGGACTTAACCTGCTGCCATACATAGGGTTTATAGTATTCAATACAGTCAGATATGGAAATGGAGTGAGAACACTCAACAAGCCCCAGTTTCTACCTCATGCACTCCCATTACATTCAAGTCACATAGCAGTCACAAAGCATCCAAAAATAAATACCAAGGAATCTTTGAAAAAACCCAGAAGATTATTTAACAACACTTAATGCTATTCTGAAGATGTTCCCAGAATCCTCAAAGACTAACCATCTGGTAAAAATAAATAAATAAATTCACTGGATGATAAAAATGATTTTCAACTTGTTTCCAATGCTGGCACTGCAGTAGTAATGTATGTGAGTCACAAATTTGAGCAATGCTTAATGAGAGTTAACTAATTCAGTGGAAGAAATGTCATGTGTAAATGTTTTCAGGTGTGCATTGGCACCTTTCAGCAGTGATCCACCTTTACATTCCCAGATGTCTGTCTGTAGCTCCTCCTGTGAGCCAAACTGGAGCCCAGGAGGATACGCTGGGAACAAGTGAGATGACTCGCAGTGTCATTTAAGAGTTGTGAGATGAAGACAGCACTCGATCGCCAAATGCAAGAGTAAACTGGCTCTGTGAATGACAATGGGGATCGCTGTGTCAGCTTTCTGAACTGTCTGTGAGTGATTTCAGGGAACAGATGCACTGTACAGATGGGCATTGGCCTTTTTTTCATTAGCAGGCATATGAAGCGAGCTCTAAATGAGTCCACCGGGCTTTCAGAAAGCTTGCGTTCATATCATTCAGGCTGGCAACTAGAACATTTAGTGCCTGCCACATCTTGTCTATAATACTCAGGCCTTGTGTTGGCACCTATATCGAACAATTTCAAACGATAACGCTCAGTGCTCCATACTAGAAAATTACCATGAAGACTCAGAGAGTTCAAGTACCTGGGTAGCTCTCTCACTGGGCATCAGGCCTAATTTTCTTAATGAATAGAACAGAGACAAGATTGAATTTCATTACGCTGTGCCAGTCTGAATAATTTGGGCATCCACAAGGTTGTGATCCCATCACCAAGATGTCCTTTTACTTTGTTGATCTGTTCCTTAGGCCTAAGTAGTAGGCTATTACCAGAGGGTATTAAAGAAAGTGCCTTGTCTCAGGACCATCTTGGCCATCATATATTAGATTTTTTATACTTGGAGGAGTCAGAATGTGTGGAATAAAAAAAAGACTATATCTCTGGTTCTGCTGATTGATTCTGAATGTGTTCGTCACGAGTGCAATGCAAATTAATGGAGAACTCTTTTTAAAGTAGACCAAGCACATGCACCAACATTGCCACCTCTTCCTGCTCCATGGTTTCCAATGCCTTTATTATTTACACTTACAACAAAGGCATTTTTACTTTTCACACGAAAGCTGTGTTGTAGAACACAGTGGTAAACACTATTCAACTTCTATAATAGAAACATCCTTGATCACATTCCTGGATTGGTTAAGACCCATAAAACAGAAATGATTACCCATGACTACACATGCACAAAATGTTCCATCATTCCTGCCATTGCTGTTGAGGCTCCTGCCAGGCTGTTTGGGCCAGGACCCCTAAGCCATTACAGCATTGATTGGAATCATATTATGTTGCAGGGGACGGCAGATGCTGATCGACATGCAAACTCGCAGGCATGTTCCACATATGGGAGTTGATGTGCTCGTCATTAATTAAAATCACCCGGGGCCAGAGACCGCCAGTGGATGATTGGCTTTTATTTAAGGAGTGTAAATCACTAGCATTGTGGGAAAAATGCAAATGACTCCTAAGCGAAGTGCGTTTGTCCCCTGAGTGTTCTTTGATTGCATGGAATTACTCTGTACAGCTTAGACTCCATGTCATGGAATGATGTTCACGTCTGTATTTTATGACTAGAATCAGCTCTTTGGTCATCATTGCTGTGTACTGTGGTGTATTAAGGTCAGCACTCAAATGTTCCTGTTATATTGATGTAATTAAACTCTATTACATATAAAGGTAGTTATTTGCTATTGCCCTATCCAGTTGTCCTCAAGTTAATATTCTATCCTAGGGTTGCTTTGTAAATTAGACAACAGACTCATGTATCACTGCATGTTTCTGGCCTTAACCAGCCACGTCCCGACTCGACTCTCATCCTTGGGAATTCAAGGCTGGTCCTGACACAGACAGACCGCTCCCATAAGTTCCAGCTGTTTATTCTCCAGCATCAATCTCTTCCTGCTGTCTCCAAAGGGACGACTGACTAATGGAGATGAGACTCAACATTTTTTATCTCTTTCTCCCGGTGAAATTGATGTCTGAGCTGCTAAACGTGAACCCCGAAAGTGAACCATCTGTGAAACACTGATGCAAATCCATTTTTTACCAGGTTCCCCACCTGTTATTGAGGGTCCTAAATCATGTTAGGGAAGCTAGGTAGTGTGCCCATTCTCTTTTTTCCCTCTCTGATTCTCCATTCTCAAGCACAAAGAGGATCTTGTCAGACACTTTAATCTGTTTCTGTCCTTTGATGTACTCATTTTAATCCTCTCATCACCACTATTCGGATATAGCCCCCTCCAGTCACAATAACTCAAACGCCTGGCCTCACTTTCTCTTTTATATGACTTCACTTAAAAACAGAGTAACACTACAAAGGGCAGACTTGTTTTTCTAGTTTGGGTAAAGTTGGACTGTTCTTTCATCTCCATGCACCAATCGATGTAGTGATAATACTGCGAATGGGATGTTCATTTTTCTTTTTTAAGACTTTCTGATGCTTCATTCAGATAGTGGTGACATTCATTGTTAATCTTAAATTAATGAACAGTTTTGCCAAGTATTACTTTATTAGAGACAGGGCTTCAGCTAATGTCTATTTTCATTATCAACTCCTCAGTCAGAAAAAGATGGGGGAGATGGGGAAAAAGCCCTTGACAGTTTCTCAGGGCTCATGGCAATTGTTACTGAATTACCAGAAAGAAAATCAAAACAAGGTTTATATCCATTATGTTGTATTCTCCTTTCCCCCCTGGTCAAACACAAGTTGAGTGATTAGCTGACTGATGGGTCAAAGAATGGGTGGGTCAGTCACCTACCAGTCAAGCCTATCAGCTATATTAAGAAACTTTACATCGTCATGCTGTATATGTCTGTGACATATCTATAAAGATTCTTAGTCATCCAGGTCATGGTATTTCTAAGTGCTATATGAAGGCAACTGGACTTGCTTGAAGTTCTCGACATTTCCTCTCTCATTCGTAGGGCTCCTTCAGCCCTAATTGACTTGCTGTAGACTGACTCACTAAGAGCCCAGGTGCTTTCACGTGCCACCAGATAAAAGGTTCAAATTTGCTCAAATTCAGGAAGTGCTCCCCTGTTCTTTAAAAATGAGGCGCAATTCCTTTTTGACACCAGTTTCTCTCCAATCAGCCGGCAGCCACTCCCTGAATGTGAAAAAGGCAGTGGTATTTTAAAATAAAGCAGAATGGTGTGAAAACACCCTCAGGTGGTCGCAGCTGCCAGCCTATCCACCTTTTAAAGCTAGAGCAGTTGGTGATGCCACACTGACAATGGCTCATTTGGATTAGTGAAGTGCAGCATGGTAGCTTGTTGTTTGCATGACAGGAACACCTTTTTTTGTTTACAGTGTTGAACGACACAGCTTGAGCTTGAGAGCTCCTTTTTTTTACCACTGATACTTCACCTCAACTGCCAATGCTATCTAAATTACTCACTCTATCTAAATTACTCACTCTTACTGATTTCAATAAATGTATATAATTTGGCAAATACTGCTTTTGACATGCCTGGGCCATATTGAAGTGCTGTACTCTCTCCAGGATGTCAGCAGTTTGCGGCCTCTGTAGAGTGGAGAGTGCAGAGTCCCCTAAAACCTGAGTTGGCCCCATCTGGAGCCAGCTACCACTTAGTCATGGCTACTTAAAGACAGCTCTGATGGACTCCTGTGCTGTCAGGCTGCTAGTTAGAGCTTGTTAACCCAGGCACTCTGAATACAAGGTCAGGGCTAATATACCCCAGAAGTCATTGCAGAGGGCTCTCAGTCTATTAAGGAGCAGAGCTGAAACAATGGCCTGTTACTATTCAAATGAATGCATTGAATTTGTATGTGGAGGGCATGTGAGCCACGTGTAGCTACAAGTGATGAAGAGCCTGAATGTTTACATTATTGCACACAGTAGCGTACGAGTCTGCTTAAATATGTGGGTGGACACATGCTGATATAGGTTAATATGCGTGCGGCTGTGGGTGCACTAGTGCAAATGTTATTGTGTGGGTGTGGGTCATCTGGGAATCCATGCCTGGTTGCACACCACTACTCATCTATCCACAGGGCCCCACTGATCAATGCTCAGAGAACATCTGAGGGAACAGTGGGAATTTTTATGGATAAGAGTCCGCATCGGCGTGCTATTCCCACATTTATCACTCGCCTACCACTCCTCCAGATGAGCTCACACTTTGTTCAAATCAAGGAGATTAAGCCTAATAAATGGCTGCATGAATAAGTGAATGATTTTCGTCTCTGCAGTCCTCACGCCATCAGGCTATGAATGAAATAACACGCTGTGATATATAGCCAGGGCTATGAAGTTGTAAAGACATAAAAGAGGCCATCGCTGTAATATTTATCGCATTTGCAAATACACTTCTGCTACGACTCCATGACTCATAAGCGTATCTATCGAGGATGACCTCGCATCATGTAATATTCATCTTTCTGTCAGAGATAAACCCTTCCTCATGCTTCAACCCCTGACTTCAAGCATAATCATCAGATCCTAGAGAGGGGCATAGAATAGAGAGTGAAGAGCGTCAGCATCCTCCCTCCATGGGCGTCTTCCTATCTGGAATGGAAGTGGGCCACATTAAATCAGTCCTGGCGGAGACGGTGGATTAGCTTTATGCTTATGCATCTGCTCTAAGTGAGAGAGTGTGAGGGAAAACACTTTGCACACAGGAAGGAGACTCCGCAAACACCTTGCACTCCCCCTCCTCCTCCTCGTCCTCCTCCTCCTCCTCCTGGTCCATCACTATGGCAACGGGATGTCTTCAAACATGGGAGAGCTGTGGCGTGTGAGCCTGTCACGTAACTGCACTGGCTTTTTGTGTATGTGTACGATAAAGGCCCGTGTGAAAGAATTTGCAAGTCTCTCAAGATTAATGTTTTGAGGATGGGGATTGTCTGCTGTTTTTGGCAGTTATGAGTCTCTTCAATCCTTCTTTTTTCTCTCTCTCTGTTTCTCACTTCTTTTGTGTCACTTTCTGTCAAACATATGCGCTCCCTGCTGTTTGTTTTTTCTCTCTTCTTACATGTCGCTCCTCATTTCCCAGGCATGCTACCGTTTGTTCCTGTCCTCTCACTCCGCAAGTCTGTGGTAGCGCTGCCTCCGCCTGTAACGTACAACACTGCAGAGCAAAAAAGAGCTGTATTGTGGTTGCTAGGCTACAGAGGGACACGGAGGATCTCTGAAGAATTCCTCCATTATGAATTGTCACATTGTATGGCCTTCAGCATTAAGGAGATCTTGAAGTTATCACATTGTAATACATAGCTAGAAAAAAACTCCTCTGCTACATGCTGCACTGCAGTTGCCTGGTGTTCCCCAGTGTGCCTCAGATTCTGAGGCGGATGCAGACGATAGGGCCAAGCCCCGTGTCAGCTTTCTTTGTAGCCCCTTGGCTTTTGCACTGTAAGCATTTGCCCCCGTAAGCCACCCCTGCAGCATCTAATGGGTATATCCTGTGGAGAACAGTAGTTACGTTGTTTTTCCATCAAGCTACTGTGACACAGATTCAAGCTCCACTGACGGCGAGGGACAGAAGGAAGGGATGTGTTTACAAGCAGTGTGACGATTACAGGTCAGTGGAGCTAAAATCACTCTGTAGATTAGGGAAAGCCCAGTGAACAGTGTGATAGTGTTTATATTCGATCACCAGGTGTCAGTGCGTGGAAACACATCCTTATGCATTCCATATGGTCAAAGCAAACACCTCTCTCTGGACCATCAAGCATGATTTACATGTGTGGGTGTGAGGCATCTTGATTACAGCCTATCAGAGATGCTTCCTTATTTCCTCTTCTTTACCTGCCTGAGGTCATAGGTTGATGGATGTTGATCTTGTGCACGTGTCACGTCACAGTTTTGTGGTTTGAATTAATTTTCTTATTTATGGCCTTGAGAGAGTGTCCTGTCACGCTTTTATCCTATTATTTGCACGGCAATTCTTCTTCTTCAAATGTTGCTTTGAGCACGGTGTCCTGGCTTGGTTTTGGCCTTCTTGGTATGTGAGGGTTAAAGCTGCTCTAGTTGAAATTTTTAATCTTAAATGGATCAAGTTTCTACATGCAGTGTAAAAGGGGTCACCTGTAACGATGAACCCACAGAACACCCACCCACCCACACTTGTCCGACTGCAGTGCAGTTTCCCACAGCTCTGCAGCATTTCTTCGTCTTCAACTCACTGTTTTGGTTTTACAGCCCGCAACATCACTGTTTTCTCATCAGCATCATTTCCAGCAGCAGCAGCACTTGTGTGTTAAGTCAGCCTCAAACAGCAGACAAAGTTACAACTAGCCCATGAACACAGTCGGGCATTTAGCAAATGCTAATGAAATTCCATGTCTGTTCAATGTGTAAAAAAGCCACTGTTTACTGACACATTTTCCATTTTAATTTTAAAAGGCGATAATATAAAACTGTTATGTTTACAGCTTGCTGCACTGCCACCAAGTACACACTTATTCAGTTATTGCAGGTTTAAGACAATTTTATGTAGCCCTTTTTATATATAACTAATATTGTTAACATATACTATACTAATTAACAACCACAGGACCAAACTGGAACAGCATGTTGGAAAGTTCTTACAGTCAAACCAAAAAGGTTCTGAATCTTAAGGAAAACGTGTTAAAATCTAATTGGACTTGAACTTGAGAACCTTCACATTATGTTGCCAATGGAATTATATCGTAACAAATATCATAATAAATAATCAAAATATAAGCACTTACCACACAGTTTGTACATACATTTTGTCATCCAGCATAACAGTTTGCCAGTGTGTAGACACTTGGTTTGCATTAAGAATTTGCTGTAAGCAAAGCCACCCTGGCTATTCCCTAATTTACTTGTTAACAAAGAGACAGAAAGGCCCGGCACACATCCAATATGGCCGCTCAGTGACATGGCTGACCAGGTGTTAGACACATCGTACGCTGCCTCTGGGCCTGCTTCGTCTGCTTTCTCCTCACGGCCCATTAGGCCCATTCCAGGAGATGGAGAATAATGCAATACCCTGGATAGTGCTCATAAAGTACACACGCACATACACACAAACATGTGTGCTGGTACATCTGTCCCACATACCAGTCCCTGGCACAGCGGTCTGCGCCAAAGGCAGCAGGTGTGTAGCTGCTGAAATCTGGTGTGCGGTGATGGCGGGTGCCAATCTTTCATCGCTACACAGACATCCAATCACGTGGAACAATGTTGTGACATTATGGTGACACAGAGAGAGAGAGAGAGAGAGACAGAGGGAGAGGGAGAAAGGGTGAGGAGGGGGTCTCTCAGCCGTGCCAAGGTATCGGTTACATCTGCATCCAACACATGGAGAGTTTGGCTCTCTGAAGTTTGTTTTGATTTGACAGAACTGGCGAGACGGTGGGTTTGTGAGTGAGTGAGCAGATGAGTGTGTAAGTAGTGTGTGTATTTGTTTGCCAGACAGGATGAGTCATAACTCATCTGCACAGGTGGTAACTTCTGTAGGTTGTGTGTGAGAAAGAGAGAAATAAACAGAAATCAAATGGCATGCCTGGACCTTAAATGTCTCTGCTGCGTGATGTTTTACAAAGCAAGTTGTGTCCCTGTCTGTAGCAACAGCATATGGCATCTAAAGAGGAATGCCGCACACACACTCACACAAACACAAACCCACTCACTCTGGTATCAGATGCAGCTGAGAGTGCTGATAGCCAGAAGAGTTTTCCTTAAAGAGTGAATAGTCAGGCGGGGTGATTTATCAGTAAATGCTCTCAGTCGCTCCCACTCTCTCCTTCTTTCCATCTTTCTCTTCCTTCCTCCCTCTCTCCTCCCCCCTCCCTCTGTCCCCTCCATGTTCCCCGGCGTAAAATATGAGCACGGCAGCCCTATAAATCTGGACGGGAGATAATGAGAGTTGGTCCCCTCAGTCCAGTGGGCCACCAGCCAGGCTCGGTGCCAATGACATCATCCTTAGGGAGAGCGGGTAGATTGATGAGTGCAGTGACACTGTGCCATTGCTTCTGAGTCAGACACACATTCGTGTACATGTGCACACACTCTAGCCCATTTATGAAGTCTTTTCACATGAGAAAGTGTGTGTGAGTCTGGTGTTGGAGGTTGGTGGTGTGAAAGGACATCGGGTTTGGCTTTAGAATAGAGTTACACTGTATATTTATATAGTAGTCAGTATAATGATACTAAAAGTTGTGTTTCCAATACTAAGGTAATGCTATCTTTTGTACCGTACTTAGAGAAACATGAACATGTTTTTCTACAAAACACAATTTTTCATTTAACAAAAGAAGCCAAAGTTCTCAAATGTTCAATGTTGTCTAAAAGTAAGCAGTTGCTTAAGAACTTTGCCCAATTAAAATAGTTTAAAGCTGGCTAAATGTTGAATTAAATCAGCAACTGACCAGACTTTCAATGCCATCTCTCTATATTTTGACAAGTTTTTAGCCATGTTAGCGGTATGGCTCTAGTGATAGCAATGTTGCTTTGTGGTCCACCACCTTGGTCCAGACTGAATTATCTCAGCAGCTATTGGATGCATTGCCATAATATTTGGTACAGGTATCCACTGTGTCCAGAAGATTCATTCTGTTTACTGATTCCCAGACATTTCATGTTGCACAATATTTTGTCCAATAATTTGGTTCCTGCCTCATTTCAATCAGGAGAGACTTAGAAGAAAAACATGCACAAATCTGGATTAGAATAGAATTTTATTGTGCACAGGAGAAACAGAGTTTTGGTGCTTAGACCCCAGCAGGAAGTAGATCCCCATGGGAAGCATTCAGATTTTAAGTGGTGCTTCCGATATAGGAAACTACCCCCCTGGAGCCTAGACCTGGTGGCGGTGATGGTGAGTAAGGCTTAGTCAGGTCAAGTATTTATAGCATGAACAAAGTTATCTCATGGCACTTTTCATATAGAGCACATAGACTGTCTCTTATGCTATTGCGTGAGAGACCCAACAATTCCCACTATGAGCAAGCACTAGGTGACAGTGGCAAGGAAAAACTTCCTTTTAAGAGGCAGAAACCTCGAGCAGAACCGGTCTCAGAGTGGGCGGCCATCTGCCTCGACCAGTTGGGTTTAGAAAGACACAGAGAGAAAGAGACATGGAGGAGGAATGAGGCCTGAGGTTGGGACGGTTTCCTGTGAGGGGACTTCTGATCAGGGGTAGATGAAACATGGCCAGGCATCCACAGTTGAGGTGGTGAAGGGGAGGAGGTGGGTCGTACAACGTCGCGATGCTGAAATGACAGCTGAATGACAGCAGAGAGAGAGAACATTTTTAAACTGATACACCTTACAGGTGATTGGCTCTAGATGAGTGACGGTTGTAATTGGTTGAAAACAGAATTAGTGGGTGGGGCTTAGAGATAACAGGAAGCAGTTGAGAGTCAGCAGCCCAGTGCAGATAGACAGTCTCCCTGATTGAACTTTCGCTAAGCTTCATTTGTACTTGCTTGTACTGCAAATTAGCAATTGTTAGCATGATAACACACAAAACTACATGGGTGAACATGGAAAACATTATACCTGTTAAACACTAGCATGTTAGCATTGTCACCATGGGTATGGTAGCTTGCTGATTTTAGCATTTAGCTTAAAGCTCCACTGTGTATAGGTACAGTCTCACAGCGCCGCTAGCATAGCTGCAGACTTTTGGTTCGGTTGATACTCAATTTTGGTCAGTAAATTATGATACTCAGCCAATACACCGTCCTAATATGTTCGGCAAAAAAGCATCCATCTCACTGAGTCAATTTTTTTCTAGCCTTGGGCCTGAAAATCAGATTTTTCTAAAACCAGTTGACAAATTCTGCCTGTGCTGTGAAATGAATTTCCAATTGAAAACAAATTACTTACTTCAATCAAGTCTCATTTTCTTGATGCAAATGGAGTGATTTGCAATACTCTGCCTTGGTCCATAATTGAAAATTACTGAAACAAGGAAAACTCCATCGGAAAAAAATAGGGTCATTTTTTTTCACTAGTTTCAACAGGCTAAAATGACATGCCTGCAGAGAACCATATGCACACACACACACACACACACTTCCTTGCCTCTCTGTTTTCCCCCCTTCTCCCTTTTTGTCCTTTCTGTGTCTTGTTTACTTTGTATCTACAAAACAAAAATGTCTGAATGAACAAGAATAATAAACAGTAGCCCAGTACCATTTTCACTGACCTTGCTGATTATTTTAATTCTCGACAGAGTCTCTTTTCTGCATCTTCATCCTCTGTTATTGAGCACAATGCCATACATGCATTGAAGGCAATGAGCAGCAACAGACGTTAACGACGATTACATTTATTGATTCATGGCAATAACAGTTATGAGACATCAACCCCAGATTTTCCTTGTGGGATTCGTTACATTTATAGTTAAAGGCAACTCTTAATGATTTGTCTGTGGAAGTGGGATATGTAGAGGAAAATGCCTTTCATGAATGGAGGGTTTTTAAAACGATGAGTCACTGAATCACATAAACAAACAGTGATGCTCTGCAGGTTTGGCATCAGTTCAGCCTTATTTCAGTCAATTCAGGAAGCTGACTTTATTTGATATTGAAGATTCTGGTTTTTCTATACTGAAAACAATTTATGTAATTTATGTATGTTATATAGAGAATATAGCACATGCTGTTTCACTGCTTCACAGTTACAGTTATATACAATATTTCACAATGAAAAAAGTGAATTATACTGCTTTATGTTTTAATAATTCCCTAGAAAAGCTTCATGTCTTTTTAAAAATATTTATTTTTAGCTTTAAAAAAGGCAATAAACATGTTTTTTTCCCTCCCCCTGTGTCATAAAGAGACACAATATATGTATTTTAAAGACTTTCTGGCAGTATTATATGCAGTGAAAGATGGAGGCTGATGTCTGACACTTTCTCTGAGATTGATGTGAAAATGCTTCATGTACTGCAGTTTGTAGTAGGTTAAATTGAATGGGAATTGACTGCAGCATAAGATGACTGACTCCCAGGTGTCAGGACTGTCATATAACATTATACACAGCTGTGCAGTATATCATGCTTTTAGTGTGGTATGATTGGCACACTCAGGAACTCTCTGATTATATGAGAGGCTTTAAACCTGTTTGAACCTGCAGGTAACTGCAGTAATAGACCCTGGAGCCCACTCAAACTCCTGTCACATCACAGGCACATCAGCTGACCTTCGATTCACTGCGGACAGTTATAAATAAGTGATTCAGTTCATGTTGTTGTTTGTGGTTCTGTTTTTGCAGACACAACCACACAGAGGCTGACTCAGATTGTCAGTTGCGATGTGCGTAGTGCTTAAAAAGTGTTTAGAGAAAATGATGATGAGTGGATGGGAGATAGGAGGATGGAGTGAGCAAGAAGGATGCGCAGATGTAGGGGAAGGAGAAGCGAGGGACATGTCATTGATGGTGACACCCCCCTCCATCAGCAGGTGTCAATATGGTCATCTACGGGGCTGAGCGCTCCTGATAGATGCTCCAGTAAGACAGAGGGCTGCTGGGGCGTGAAGGAGGCCATCAATATCCTCTCCTGCATACATCTCTCTGTCTCCTTCTGTCTATACACCTCTCTCTTTCCCTTTGGCCCTCCATCCTTTTCCATCTGTCCAACCTCACTTGTCCTTCTCTTTTACATCCACCTTTCTTCTCCCTCTACTGTCCTCACCTCAGCACAGTTTATATGCAGCAAATCACTCAAATATAGTCCCAGACTCATACTTCAGTCCTTTCCTCCTCCCTAAAATATTTATCTCCCTCTTCGATTCAACTCCCCTCGCCTCCCAGGAGGTGAGAGAAACCACCTATAAATCTGACCCTCCAGGGTCCTTGGGGTTGATGGAAAAACGATGGGATGTTTTACCTCCTCCTCTTTTTACAGACATTGTCCTCCCTTCATCCACCCAAATCTGTCCCTCCCTTCCTCCCTCCTTTCTGGTTTTTGCCTCTTATCATCACAGTCAGGCTGTTATGTGCGGGGCTCAGAGACTAAACATGGGAAACAAACTGCTAAACAAAATGCTGCTTCACATGTACAAACACCCACAGTGTGAACACAGCGTGTCCACCCACACACTGCACCACAGTACACAGCGTGCATACACTCACACACACAGATACTTGCAGATAGAAACAGGCATGCATACAGTAGTTATATGTATACTTATGCACATACATATTACATGTCCATATAGGCCCATATTTGTACTGCAAATGCTATTTCATATCCATATACTGCACTTTACATACTTAGACATAAAGTGCATGGTAGAAATCACATATAAATGATTTAACTCAGAGGTGTTGCAGTTTTATTAGATTCCACACCCACTTAAACACAAAAAAGCTGAATAAGCTACTTAAAGATATGCATGCACTTACAAATAAAAACTAAGTTACCCAAGTGGTTTTACTCCTCACCTTTTCAGCCAGAGAGAGCAGTGTATCACTGCTTTTTCAGTCTGGAATAACATTTTTTAAAAATGTTGATTAGGACTGTTCATTTTAAACATCATCAGATTGTTATATTAGGTAGATCCTGTACAAAAAAACAGACAAAAAAATGACTAGTGAGTGGCCAGCCTAAGTGCCCTCATAACACAGATTGAAGTAGCCATTTCCTTACCTACTTTGAATCCAGTTCCATGTGTGTAAAATCGCCTTTTTCCTGACACAATCCCTCATTGTATTTTTTAAAAAATCTTTTATCCATCTTTGCTCTTTTATTAGCAAACGAAAAATGTAAAACCGATTCAGGCACCAATTGTCATATTTTTAGCTGCTTTTACAGTCTCTTTCACTAGTTGAAATGACAAATGTAATTGGAGGTAGATTATATCAGCTCAAGATAATTACTGTTTAAATTATTCAAGCCCAAACTGTAACTTTTGGGTCTTGTCTAGTTAGTGTGTTCTCTCTGTACTGACCCAAATATTGTTTGCCAGACAAAGAAGCACAACTGAAAGTTAAACAAGATCCCCCCTTCCCCTCCCCTGTCATCTCATGTCAGAATCACCTGCTGAAACTTTCATGTCATGTCATATTAATATTTCAAGATTGTCACCTTAGTGGTGCTGAATCATGATCTGTATCAGGACCTTGAGTATTTGATGCCAGTAGCTTTTGAAAGATAAGACGTGTTAAGGTCAGTAGGCTACACCAGTTTTTTGTGTCAGATACATTTCAGTTTTTTATATTTTATCCTGCTTGTTTAGTTTTCACAACAAAAAATTAATCTCTTTCAAACCTTTTGTGTTTCAGTTAAGATGTATATAACTCCCAAATGTTGAAAAGTAAAACTACCTAAGCAGCTGCAGTAATCTAAGGAAGTTGTTATGAAGCTCTCATTGCAGTAAAATATGCTTGCTGCAAGCGTCAGTGGCCTCACAGCCACACATGTACACACACAGATTTCCTGAATAGACAGGGGATACATCTTGACATGTGATGGCTTTTTACTCGCCGCAGAATGACAGTGTTTGTCTGTTACTGAAGGTCGTGCTTAGATCCCTGCACTCGCGTCACAGCGAACCGCCCACTGCTGCTTCCACACACAGACACAGGAACCGACTAAAAGCTTGTTTTTTAACTATTTGTTCTGGTGCACCTTGATGTGGAGCTCACACAGTGGTAAAGCTGTTAGTAATGTTCTCACGTCAGCTACATCCACAAAACCCTGATGGCTGGCTTGATTTCAAACACTCAGTATTTGATGTCATTCGCCTGCTGTTTCCCTTCTAAGGAGGAAATATTCTGAATATTTCTGACAATAAGCTCCTCGTTTTTGCAGTATATTGAGGTGCAGACTCCCTGCCTGGTTCCATAAAGTGATATTTGTAGTTCTCTGATTTATAATCAGCTTTTAATACATGTTTCTGCTGCATGTATTGTGCTTATATTGCTGATTCTGAGCTTTGATTGTGTGTGTGGAGGTAAACTAAAGTTTGATTGAATTAACAATCTTGAACTCTCAAATTACCTTTTAGTATTACATTATACTTTATGCCATGATACAATCTATCTAGTAACACTTACTGTAGTACATACATGTACATGTAGTACACAACCTGAATCATACTCACTTTCACCTTGACAATAATTAGAGGGGGGAAAAAAAATCTTTTTTGTAAGCACTTCCATCTTTATTGATTCATCTTACTGATCAGCAAAGATATATTATTTAGTCAGCTTTTAGGGTGCTACCTTGGAGCCAGGCCTGCTGTTTTCTGTTTTTCAAGACAGTGAAAAAACAATTTCCTAAAATATCAAATGATTTCTGTAATGTAAACCTCAAACCCTAGTGCGTCATAAACACTGTCTCCATAAAGTATTACTAGTGTTGCATATATTCATATTTCAAACTGAGCTTGTTCATGTGACAATGCAGTGCAATTAGCCCCTGAAGAGTCAGGCAGAGTTTATACTGATGAGTTCTCCTCCAGCCCTGTGCTCAGCACAGCGTCTCCTCTGAGAAGTGCTAGATCAGCTCCAGGGGGAGGCTGCATATACGCAGGGGGCCCCGCTGAAGATGGATTGTGCCAGTCAAGGGGAAGGTAAACTGAAATTGGTGATCGTCCACATAGATGAGGCTTGAAGCTGAGGGCATACGAGTTTGTTGTTCTTGTGATTTGTATGAGTGTAATTGTGTGAGTCAGTTTATCTATGTGCGTGTGTGGTCATGCCTCTGAAAACACAATCATGTTGGTTCATCTGCATCAGCGCACATCTGTGTGAGCTGTACATTACTGCACACCTCCCTTTATTGACTACCTATTGACCCTGTCCCAATAAACAGGCCTTTATTTGACTTGCGTCTTGCAATCTGTGTGCTGCCTCAACTCAGAACAAACAAACAGAGCTTATGGGCTGTTCCTCGAAGTAAATCCCAAGTCATTGATAAAATGCACCAACTCCCTGAACAAAGTTTTCATGCCCTATCTCACCCTGCTTTATATAACCTTGTGTGCTTTCTCAGAGACGCAGCATTCTTGTGAAAAAGCCCAGAACAATCTTAGCACTAGCTAATTAGCACCTGTATCTCTCACATATCATATGATCAGGAGAGAGGGATAGAAAAGAGAGAGAGTGTGAGAGAGAGAGAGTGAGGGTAAAAGAGAGATCAGCCAACGGGGAAGGTGTGAGCAAGCCGTGCTGATATGGAAATGAAGGCTTTAATTATGAATGAATACATTATCAGATCAAGGCCAAGGATTTGTTCTCCGTGTATGTTGTGTTTGGATATTGATACCAGGGGACACCACTGACCCCTGTGAGTTTCTGTGTTAGTTTACTCACAACCAGCATTAAGTTTTGCTCTCTCTTTGCTAATTGAGACCAGCATTCTGAAATTGACTGACATTTGATTTTAAACCATCAACCACTAGTTATATTGTATTGTTGCAACTGGTCAGTATTTGTGGTTCTATCCCACCATGTATGATATAGACAATATTGATTATCCATTCAGTACTTGGCCTGATGTAAATACTACAATTCTATCACTGTGTTCTTCCTCACAGAGTCCCTAATTTTCCTCCATCTTTTCTTCTGGGGCTCCTAACTCATTTTTCCGTATCTGTAAAGATTATATAGTTCAGACAGTTGCTTAGAAACCTGTTTCAGTATCTTAAGTGGCACAAATAGAAAAACCTCTCCATTTGGCGGTGGTTTCACCTCCAAACAAGGCCACAGAATGGCCCTTGCTATTGTTTGCTCTGCAGGATGTACAGCTACTTTTTATATCCACCGTGATATTTAGATTGTTTTTTATTTCAACCTATTTTCATTTAATATTGAAAATTAGCGACAACAAAGCAATAATCTAAGTTAAAGAATAACTTTACACCGCCTGAAAAACTTGTTTTTGCTGACCTCCAATGGTTTAACTTTTCAGCTTGCTGCAGTGATGCACAAGTGTACTCCAGGACTCTGTGACATCACTGCTGGGTGAAGTTACAGGTGCAACAAAGCACACTTCTTGCTCTTTAAGATTAGAATTAGCGTTAAGCGTGAATTAGCAAATGTTAGCATGCTAACATGCTTAGATAAGGATATTTAGTACATGTCATTCCCCTGTTCTCTCTCCCTGTTTCCTGTCTCATCTCCACTGTCCTATCAAAATGAAGGTGAAAAAACCCCCAATAATAATAATAATAATAAAAAACATCATACCTGATGAATATCAGCATTTTAGCATTGTCATAGTGAGCATGTTGCTGTTAGCATTTAGCTCAAAACACAACCTAGCAGAACTGCTAACATGGGTGTAGACTTTTGGATTAATCTTAGATTACAGATACACATTAAAAGATACCAAATGTGTAGCTCCATGACTCCATAGTCCAAAGTGACTCAAATTAGCAATAAATTATACTCCCTTATCCTCTAAAGCAGAAGGATAAGTTTAGTTGATGACTAAAGGCTGGCAGCTGCTTTACACCTCCAATTGGAAAGCAAATGAGAATTGCTTAAGAACAATTCCTATACTGTAAAAACAGCCTGATCAAGATCAATATGGGCTCCACGTAGGAGAATTCAAGGAGTGCTTTAAATTTAAACAGGCAGGACAAACTAATAGAGCCAATTGCTTTGACTCTGTGGAATTATACTGTAGGGAGAGGGAAGTAAAAAAGACTAATTAAACCAGTAAATTCTCTCCAGGCTTCAGCCGTCCGCCACTGCACTGCCAGCCAGACCATTTGTGTGTGGTTCAACCCCACGGACTCCAACCACCACCGCTCCAGAAAAACACTCGAGAACAGAGATCCAAATAAAGTTATACAATGCAATTACTTCTGCAAAGTGACAATAACAGCTGGATTAGCTCAGTGGAATTGTCTTTACAGTCCTTTAACACTGTATGGTGTTCCAATGTTCTCAGGCTGTCTGGTGTGCAGCACAGTCTGAAAACCAAAAAAAAACTGAACCATAGGGCTCAGCTTTTTGCTCTGCCAACTGCAGCCATGGCGCAAAGGTAAGATCCAGCAGGCAGTTTTGTGAGGACAGAGTGGCAAGGCTGTGACACTTTACAACCTGTGCAGACTGACAGCTACAACAAAGTGCTCTTTCACACAGCCGCTGGTCTGCCAAGCTGCCCTCGCCACACTTTGCCCATGAGCAAGGTCATCTGGGGAGAGGGAGGAATGGCAGCACTTTAGTCCTCTGAGCATTTATGGACATGTTTTATTGTATTTATTACACACCATGAATGTAGGGATTTGAACCATCAAAGGAGCTGTCTCACTGTTTTTATCCAATATAAAACAAGTCATAAGTCCAAGGTTGCTGCTGATGTAATTAAGCCTCTAATTAGCAGTGATTAGACGATGGAGCGGCTTGACATTACAAAAAAAACCCAAAACAAACAAAAACAACATGGCCTCTTTTGGCCACCGCTACATCAGGGAAGAGAGACAAACACTGACACACCACAGCTGTTTTGGGGCTGTCTGTGGAAACCGAGGCCTGAGGACATAACGCTCATTTTCATCATCATTCTGTTCATTATGCCTAGTGTCTGTCTCTGCAAAACAAACCCATTTAATAATCTTGTTTGTTTAAAATAAACTTGGAGCACTTCTTGGAGGCTGCCTACATTCTGTTGCCTCCTGGGAAAGACTGATACTTCATTAACAGTAATGCCCATATATTGATTTAGATTTTGAGGCTTGCAGTACAGTGTGCTGTTATGTTTGCATGAGAATAATAAGAGCCGATTAACAAAAGGAAAACAGCAACTTATCTTCCATGTTTACATTAATATGCATGATGCATGTGAAGGCCTTTATATCCTCAAATTACAGAACCATTTCTAATGTGAATAATAAAAATGATGGATAGCTTGCAATCAAAAATCAGTGTCTTTTTTGCTTTCATTTCTTTTTTCTTTTCTTTTCTTTTTTTGTCTCACCCAGGTTTGTGTGTTCATATTATTGGCACGCAGCATCTATCGCACATGGCAGTGATGAATTGAAGCAATATGATTTCTCATTTTGTTGACACCCCCCACCCCACCCCACCCAATGCTTGTCTCTGCATCATTTTATCTTTTTATGCAGCCGCATGTGGCTGATGGTCATATTATGCATGGTGGCTGGGTTTTTATTATGTTGCACATGGGTACCACACTACAAGGACATTAGGAGAGAAAAAAAGCTCTGTTGTTCTCCATGTTGATTGTTGAATTTTATTGTTTTATTTGTTTTTGACAGAGAGAGGGAGATGCTGAATCTTGAACAGTAGTTGTTAACATTGTTACATACAGGACGGTGACGCTAATGTTTGTCCCCACACACACATGCACAAACATAAACTTTCACATATGTGCTGCCTCTATTAATCTGCTGTTGTCTCTTTTTGGTCCTTGTTTAGAATCACAGTGCACACTGTGTGGTGAACCAGAAGGTGAGTGGGCCTCGCCATCCCCCAAAAGCTCTTGTCATCGTCATCTCCCAGCTTGTTGTTTGCTGTTTCTGGGAGGGTGGGAAGTGGAGCGGGGGCGACGCTTTGCTGCAGACACACTGTTCTTCAGTCTTCAAACTCAGTGGCGCAACGGCGCAGGCCAGGTTTTAAGTTCCATTTAGAGAAAATATGCTATAAAAAAATAACGTCCTCCTGGTCTTGGTTTCATTTACTGCAAAGCAGTCAGGAAGCAGCCCTGCACATTTCAAACTATCACAGGCGTAGGAATGGAGCAGGTCAACAAAATGTAATTCCAGGAGACAGCCATCTTTTCTACACTCAAGGTCACTGACTGACAGCATGAAGGCTGAAGGACACATCTTCAGAGTGCTTACTAACCACACTTGCTTCTGCTTCACATCTCATTTAATGTTATGATTTGTGTATACATGCGATTTTATGAGTGTTCACGCACTCATGCACATGTGTAATTGCTTGATCATGTGTGTGTAAATCATGCTCCTGATGTATCTGAATGGCTGAAAGCTGCCTAGCTCTTGAGCCTGCCACTAGATTGTAAGTGCTCTTCTCATGCTACTGACACCGCCTAATCATTTATTTCCAAGCGCAAACCATTCCCATATGTCTTTTCCCATTTCATTCCTAAAACCAGAGTTCATCCCTCTGCATGGATTACATTTGTTCAAGGGGCGATCATTTCTCTTTGGTCCCTCTCCTCAATTATATCTGGTCGTTATTGCCCAGGCATTTCAGTTATTGGGATCCATGTGGAAGTCTGCTGTTACCAGCAATCTTACTAAACAAAATTAACAGAAATTACCTGTGAATACAATAGGAACTGACAGTTTTGTTTACATTTTCCTGTGAGAAAGCTAAATCTAGAGATAAACTATAAATATGTTCAGCAAGCTCAGTGACAGATATGATATTTCCCCCTGGACTTAACCTTGTCCAGAAATCAGCCATGTGCCTATAAGCCCAATAAGCATTATTCTATGTCTCAAAAATCAATGGGGCTCTCTCTGCTTTGCTTGATTGGATTAAGACGTAATCAAATCGAGCGCGATAACTGTGTGCCTGTGACCTTCCCACTGAGACAGGCAGAGAGAGCAGGGAGGAGAGGCCTGAGGGAAGGACAATGAATGTGTGTGTGCATGTGTGTGTGCGCAAACATGTGTGGAGCTGGGTAAAAGGGAGTTCCCAAGGCACCTCCATTCTGTTGCTCCATGTTGCACCAGGGCATCAGGGCCACAGAGCCTGCAGGGAGAAGCATGGTGTACTCCAAACCTCCAAAGGGAGACCACCCCTGGACAGAGGGTATGTGTGTGTGTGTGTGTGTGTGTTGTGTGTGTGTGTGTGTGTGTGTGTGTGTGTGTGTGTGTGTGTGTGTGTGTTTGTGTGGTTGGTTCAGAGTGTTGTTCAGAAAAAGAGAAATAGATAGACACAGAAAGAGCATTTGTGTCTGTGCACTCTGTATCAATCTATACTTTTTAAAATACTGTCTGAAATGTCTGTAACACTGACTAAATCTAAAACCATTAATTAACAAAACCTGGAATTCAGTGCCTGGAGAGATCATTTTTATCGCTACAACATTAAACACTGATGCATTTGAAAAGTGTAGTAAAGTTACAGCCACAAACCCAAAACAATAGGCTGAAAGATACTAAACCTCTGTGTAAAATCTGAGAGGAACTGCAGATTTATTTGAGCCATTGTTAATATAAAAATATTGATAAATGCAGCTTTAAGTGTGCAAACCATTTCATAATTTTTATGAAAACCGAGGTATCTTGTTGTCACTGGTGTCCGAAAATTAAATAAAACACCCAGCCTTTATCTCCCTGTTTGCTCTGAGAATTGTTAGAGAAGAATTGAATGCATTTACAAGGCCAACCAAGGCCTCATTGCCTGCAGGTAATTGCTGTCCTGCGAGAGAGACAGAGAGAGCGTGTGATGGTGTGAGAGAGAAAGTCAGAGAGAGATTGAAGTGCAAACAGGCACATTTGCACATCTTGTCTCCTTGTCTTTGTGCAGAATACTGAGCCAGGGGCAACATGTCCTGTTGGGACCCTCATCCCCATATTTCATAATACATATACACCACAGAACTACCGCACGAACACATAAAAAGATCATTGGACACAATCTTAGGTTGCATAGGAGCATTATATAAAATAGATATTTGTAATTTTGGGGAGTGTAAAGGTATTTCAGTTGTGTTTTTCAGTAACTTGTTATTAATTATATGTGAGTATGGAGAATATGTAGGTTTTTGCTGTTGCTACATAGCCAGTGTTAGCATTAACAGCTGTCTACTTACCAAGAACTTCAGCCATCCTTGCATTTACAAGCAAATGGTTAGAATATGTCCTCTGGGTAGCAATACATCCACTCATGTTGGACAGAGGGCAGACTGGACGCTTGAGTGATTCACTATTGCAAAGTGGTATTTCAAAATGGGACAGACTGGGGCTAGCTGCTAAGCATGCTAACTTCAGTAGAAAAAGAGGTAGTAACAATAGAAGCAAAGTGACTGGCATTGCTTTCCACCACTGGAGACAGCTCTTGGCAAGTAAGGGAATTACGTTTGATGCTAAACTCACCATTTTCTTGTAGACTGGTAAATAAACAGCTGTAATAGCCACTGGCTATGTAATGATAGCAAAAACTTACATATAGCACCTTTAAAGCTTTTACTGAGTAATTTTTAATTATACTGCAGTAGTAATTTGACAGTTTCCATCGCACTCTTCCAAGTATTTTCTTACCATACAGTGCAGAATCAAAATAACAGCTTGAGATGCTGAAGGTAGTGGCCATAATGAATAACTCTTGTAGAATGTTTAGATCATTTCTTCTGTTCTCTCAATGTAGGAAGACTTAAGATACTGCTCAGTTTAAAAAAAAAAAAAAGGTGCACCAATTACTGATTTTCCTTGGGTTTTTGGGTGGAATGGACCGTGTCCCAAATTTGCAATGAAACAAGAGAAGAAACGGCTGCAAACAGTAAAGAGAAGAAGTCACCCAACCAAGAAAGCACTGATACATAAAATAACACACTTTTATGCAACACACAGAAAAATGAGAGGACATTACTCAGCTATGACTGTAAACTATTTTTGCTGGGGAAAGAGAAATCAGAGGTCTGAATAATCGCTATTATAGAACAAGGGCAGGGAGGACACTTTCATAGACAGGGCAGCCTTAAATATAAACATTACACTGAACTCACCTTGACAGGCACTCTCTGGCTTCAAACCCCAAATACACTGAAATTATTAGGAATAGTTATACTATACATAATACATAATGCAGTTAATGAAAATTCAAATAAGTCTAGTCAAGGTCTGCCATATGGTGTCAGTCTCATTTTGCATTACTCATGTAGGGGCAAAGAAATCACAGCTGTTTTGTGTTAAAATAAGAGCCCTGTCCTTCAGTCGATGCATTGACAGTGTTTACTCACTGACAGCAGGAGCAAATGTGAGAGGGACCGTTTCATCATTAACCAAACCTTCACCGAGACCCTGAACTTTGCTGCGAGGCAGAGAAAGAAAGAAAATGGTTGCAAGAGAAGGGGGTAGAGGGAGTGTGAGTGTGAGATGCGTCAGGGAGGACAGAGAAAGAGAGAGAAGGAAGTGAAGGGTGACTGGGCAACCTCGTCTCCTGGAAATTTTGTCTATATACTACTAATTTGTGTAGCCAGTTACATTTTGATGGGAATTTGATGGTGATTGCTGCTTGACTTATGTTCACTGTTAATCCCAGTGAAGAAATTTCATGTGTATTTGTATCTCATGGAAACATAGGGAGATGTTTGGGGTTAATGATGGGCACACCAAGCACAGGACTTTGACTCTGGAGACCGAGGGTCACATGATGAGTCCAACCATTTACTTTACGTTTTACCCAAGACCACAGTCTTTCCCTACACTTAAACAAGAGCTGTGAGTGTGTAAATATAACTATAACGCCATGTCTATACACGAGAGCAGCACGTTAGCAGAGCAGCAGCAGCAGCTCTGGTGCTCTGTGTGTGTCTACACAGACACATTGGGTCAGAGCTGTGGCACCTGCATTTTACAAGCACTCACAACCCAATACACAATCATTGTAGTTACTGTGACTTGAATTGTACGTTCATTACCAATTTGTCCTCATTAAATTGATTTTTTTTAAATGGAACCCCAAAAAAATTACATTTCAATCAAAACATATTTGCCCTTGCAAATTATCAGTAAACATAATTTCTAGGAGAAAGGGTCAGAGCAATAGGAGGTAGTGTGCATGCCTTAAGCCTGTGCCACAAGATGCACTCTATCAACACTGTAAATGGCTGTTTCTCAGTAATGTTGTGATGCACAGACTCCTCCATATTCAAGCAGTGTATCTATTCAGAGCCCTTCTAGACATTTCCTCAGGAGACTGGGGGGTGTCTTGGAGTTATAGGTAATATCATTACGCCCTAATGCATATTCCTGCTCTGTCCAGAAACACTGTCCTATATTGAATTGGGCAGCATGGATTTTTAATTTTCAGAAACCCATTTACATTGTATGTAGGCTAGACGAACAGGACGCATGCCAGACCGCTGGCCAAGGTCAGTGTCCAATATAGAGGAGGCTTGTTGGTAGGTGTGAGGGGAGTACTGATGCTGTACATTATACAACACGGAGGCTCAAGAGCCTCAATAATGCACTCCTGTCCTTCTGCAGTTTCCATGTGCACTCAACAAAACAAAATTAATTGTGGTTTTTTTTTTCTCTTTCTTCTCTTTTAAAATTCAAATTAGAATGAAATCAAAATTATTTTTTGTTAAGAAATCAGTATAAGCCCCAAAGTTATATTCATATTCTACAGTGAAAACACCCCCGGGCCACCCCTGCTCTATGGGGCTGAATTTTTGGTTCTGACAGTCTGCTTAGTCCAATCTATGATTCCCTATGTTACTCTGTGATTTTGCACTATTGCTGCCTCATATCATATCTCAAGTCACAAAGTAACGTAATGTGGACTGAGGTTGCAGGACTACTCATTGCTGTGGGTTTTAGCAGTTGAACATTAGCAAGCTAAGCTAACCCGCTTTCAGTCTTCCAGTGGAAGTTAGTTAGCCTAGCTTTCTACCTTTAAACCCCCAGAACAATGTGTCTTCATAAATGTTGAATGTTGTGAAGAAGCATTTGTCTTAAATTCTTAATGGTACATAACCTGCGTTCTGTGGGCTTGTTGAAAAAGGGGAAAAAGTGCATCAGCGTTTATAGGCTATACAGGGCTCCGGCTGGTAACACACCACAGAACTGATGACACTGGCCTGTGAATGTCAGTCAGCCATTGCCATGAGAGACACCGCCCCAAGAGGCTTGAAGTCCAAAAACTATTTTATCCCTACTTTGAAAAGTGGAAAAATATGCACAATAGCTGTATAGTAGTTTAAATGCCTTTTAAATGCCCTCAGGGAATAAACAGGTTGGGTGGAATTCTAGGACACATCCATGTAAAACTTCCACTATACCTCAGCACTATATAGAAAAACAGTGAGAGCCTCAGTAGCTTCAACTGTCCATGTTAGTACTTTGTGTTGAAACCACTCAAAGCTGCACTTTGCTTTCGATGCTCAAGTTGGCATATTCAGAGACTTTTGGCCTTCAGCTTGACAAGTCATGTCTCTCAGCTTAAATCTTGGGTTGCAGCTTTACTAGCCTTTGCCAGCAGATCTGGCTCAGCTCCATACACCATACTGTACACAGTCGAGGAGCCAAGCAATCTGACGGCCAACAGTGCAACACTGAATTGCAGTGCCGTTCCTAGCCCTGGGAGGCCGACACAGTGTTACAGGGTCTTAGTGTTTGAGAGGATGGCAGCGCAGCAGCTTTATGTCACTAATAGCCATCTGAGAGAGAAAGAGAGGGAGCGAGCGAGGAGAGTAAGAAGAAAATATAACATCTGAAGATTGCCTGCAGCTGCCCAGTGAAGTGGGATTAAGAAAACATGCTATTTAAACTGCAAGCATTTTTTTTCCTTCACCAGGCGGCAAGGAAAAGTGCAGCAGGCAGTCAATCTTTTGAGCTTATCATCAAGTAACCAAAGTTGCTCTCTCAGCTTTCTCAACCTCTCATTCTCTTTCGCGTTGCAGACACACACAGAGACCCACAAAACCACCACTTATTGTCACTCAACACACTTTCCTGACGCTTTCCTCTGCCGCTTTGATATTTTTACACTTAATATTACCCTTCAGTACATTTGAAATGAATTTTTAATGTCTCAGGGAGAGCTCCAGTAAGGTACGTGACATATAAAATCTTATCAGGGCGACATAATGAAGGAGACTGTGAGGAGAAAGTTGTGGCAGATTGCTGGCACTGCCTCAGATATTACATGCCATCTAATCTAGCTTCAATTTGAGTGCGGGCATGACAAATGTGTGGGGATGTATCTGTACTGGAGATTGAAATGGAACACCTCTCTCTGTCTCACACTCTTGCTGCCATCGATCTGTCCGCCTCTGACTCGCCAGTAACGCCAAAATCAGTGGCTAGAGTAATGAGAAGGCAGAGATACAGACACCTCACCAGTAAAAGCTAGTGAGAAACCTTCAGCAGCTTTAGCTTTAAGTTCAAATCAGAGCTACTTTCTGTCTTTCTCACTCCACCACTATCAGTATTTTGTTTCCACAGTGTGACATGAGAAACCCCAGGCTGTAGGTGAGAGTGGGAGCTTTAACTACGTGTGTAGGTGTGTGGGTGTGTATTTGTGTGTCTCCCAGGTGAGCAGCTGTCCAGGTTTGGCTGTAATGGCTGCAGGGGAGTGCATACGGAGCAGCTTTGCTCAGAGAATCCAGGGATAGCGAGGGGAAAGCTTGACATCACTCCGGGCAAAAGACTGATGAGAAGCAGAAACATCAGGAGGGGGGGCGGGAGGGGTTAGAACCGACTCAGACGGGAATGTCTTGGATGAGCTTTTTGTGAATGCTCCCATTTATGACTCACTTAAAAACACAGCAAGAGTGTTGGCAGAAAATGTAAGCTTTTTTTTTCACTGAGATGACTCACAGATGAATATATCTCCAAATATTTGTATCGTTATCGCCCATAAGCATAATATTCTGAGGCAGAATACAGTCAATAAAATGAGACTGATACTTCTGAATTCATTTCTGCTTCTAACTTCATTGTAGCTCATGTGGTTTTATTGGGCTCTGGGGGTGATAACAAGAGCAACTGACCATCAGCATGCAGATAGTCTCATTACTAGGAAAGCTCCCCGGGGCTGTGGTATAAATTGACTGGAGGGTAGGGGGGTGTCATCACTCTGCTCCTGGTGCAGATATCATTTTGCTCCCTTTTGATGATGGCAGTTAAATTCCAAACACTCCACTTGATTATTGGATCGGTAGAAGCAGTGGTGAGAACAAATATGGCATAATGTCACTATTGATTAGTTAACAACACCTGAATAGGAAACTGGATGTTGGACATTCTGTATAGGTTTGCACAGTCGTTTGAATCTCACTTTCACTCAGATATCTACATGAACGTCTTGCTGCAAACTGGGTTTTTTTTTCTCCAGTTTCAATCTGGACATTTTACAGTATTCTGAAAAGTTTAAAAGTTCACCCAGGATATGCAAAAATAGTCTCAGAATAAATTTGAGATACAGTTGCTCAGACCCATACCATACATTTTCTAATGGGAATGCACCAATCCACCACAATATTGATACTGACATTAAGTAAATCCAGTATCAGCTGTGACAGTAAAGTGTACAATATAGTGTTTCTGCCATCACAGCATCACATTTCATTCACTTAAGTCATGGTAGACCAATGACTCAGGGTTTTCTGTACCATGCAATCCATGACCTTATGTTACCTTACAGTGAGGTACACAGTTTAACATAAAGGGAAAAGAGCATTGATACCATTTCAGTCATACATACATACATACATACATACTGGATATGCGATACGATTTGTGATTCGATACGATATGATATAATACAATACGATATGATACAATATGATACACTTTGTTGTTTTAGGTGGTTGGCCAAGGGGAGATTTTGTGTATTTAGACGATCCCTGCCGAGGGAGGACCTAATTTTTTGTTAACAACACCTTCATTTTTCAACAAATGAAACAAAAATTGTTGGCACTCTTACCTCTTGCACATTTTTTGATTATCAGTTACCGGTTCCGGCAAACCGAGCGGACAGCTATGCTCAGGACCTACATGCATGACGTAGTTGTAGTTATTGTCCAATGACATGCCTCGAAATGTGCTGTGTTTTAACTCTGCCACGACGGCTGTAAGCTAGCGCTATCAGAGCTAATATTTCACTGAGTACATTAACCTGTTAAAGATCGCACTACACATTTACACACATTGTTAAAATAACAACAGATTTGCATAGCAATCACTTTTAAAGACATGTGAAATTAATCAAAAGTAACATCTCCAAAGTTCGCTATTAGGTTCGATAAAAGGGAGAAAATGTCTGATTTAGATGTAGTTCCTACTGTCATCCCTTCTTTTGAAAATGTAATTCTTCTGTAACAGTAATGATGTTCTCAAAATGTCATTGCAGACTTTGCACATAATAAGTATTACTGATTTCCCACATTTGAGTTCCAGTGAGTAGTTTTTTTTCACCTGTCAATCTTCTGACAAAATGATGAGCATAACGTCACAACAATGAGCCACACACTACACCTCTCTTGCTTAAACTATGTTTGCTAGCAAACACCACAGATATGGAGTGCTGTATGCACATTTTTGAGAGATGAAGATTGAAGATGATCCTGTAACCCCTTTCACAGACACAGGATGGAAGAAATGTATTAATTCTGTGTTTCCTGTGGAAAGACCTTGGTACCAGAGAGAGTACTGTGGCAGAAGAGGCAGGGCAGAGACTTAATCTAAAGACCAAGGTTTACTGTTGTCTTGCTAGTTGTTGTGTGTTATGTGGATGACTTTGACTTGCCAAGAGACTGAATATGGAAATTAGCTTTGGCTATTAATTACTAATGTTCATTCATTGTCCCTTTATAAATAAGTTAACTTTAAACTTCAAACTTCAGGAATTCCATGCTGTGATTTCAGCTAACAGTGGCTATCACAGAGACTGCTACAGCCACTCTATCGACATAACTAATATAAAACGAGCCCAGAGAAGACGTGAAAAGGCACCTTTATTTCAAAAACAGGCTGAAAAAGAGGGTAGGTGTCAAATGAGAAAAGAATAATCATGTCAGTGTGAATCTTGAACTTCAGCTGTGAATCTGCAGGAGAAAAAGATTGGAAATTAGCATCAAGGCACAATGACATTATGCATATTACATTTGAGAACCAAACTTTGTCTTTAACTCTTATGGCATAATCTTATTATTACATTCTTCTCAGAAATATGTGAAAAAAATTATGATAACAACTTTCTTGCTGGATGCTAGCCCCATTACAGCATGAATGAGGTTCCTTGAGTTTGAGTTAACTGTTTGAGTCCAACAATTTAGGATATTTCACACCACATGAAGTGAATAATGTAATATTAATACGAGAAGAATAGTCAGCAATATTGAAATACAGATGCAGGCCTTACCTGGCCAGCCTCCTCCATTCCTTCCCTGTAGTGTCATCCAGTGGACTTTGCTGTTGTTTGCAGGAAACAAGTTAGTCAGTGATTTAAGTAACTTGAAATTGCATTATGTTAATACAAGGCTTGTAAACAGGATGAAGGATTTGCACATCATATTGTACGGTGTGTAAATGAAAAGTTGAAACTTCATATGTAACACAGTTAAAACCCACTGATAACTGAACTGATAACCCACAAAGCAATATGTGTAGTTACATTCTTCCTTTTTTTTCATAGTTTGTTAATTTTATCACTGAATAATATTGCACAAGATGACAGTTAAGAACTCTTCTAATTGCTAGTAAATATCTCTGCTCAATCAAAACCAAGAAAAGAGCGTAACACCCACTGAGGGTAAATTGAGACTGGTAAAAGGAACTGTTCTTCAGAAATACACAGAAGCCCGCAGATCATCAGGTCTCATTTTCCCTGGTTCACTTCCATCTGTCCTGCCTTTGTGCTCTTCTTAATATGAGTGTGTCCACTGCCTCATGCTGCTGTGGTCATCAGTGCCGAGGTCTTCTCCCTCCAGGCACTGCCTCTTTCTTCAGAGCTCCTTATTAAAAACCCCAAACCTGGCCTCTGGGAGCCTCTTGCTATCTTTCCCCTTCACCACCTCTTTGTCTTTCTCTTTCCCTTTTCCTCTTTAAACACACACACACACACACTCAGGGGCAAAGGTGGGAATTTCTTTCCAGTTTGTTCCACCCAGTCAGGCATGAACTCTTCAGATTTTGCAGCAACAAGAACCAATTACTGTAATAAGACTCATAAAATTCCCCTGCTGAACCACCAATGTCATCATTTCGCATCATTTCTCTGCTGGCCCTTTCATTTTAGACAGCTCTGGCCTATATGCTCAAGAGCTTCATGTGTTCAGGGGCCCCAAAGAAATTAATCATCTCTTTGCAAATTGATGGCACCTTAGAGATGGTAGTGATTATATAGCCACGCAAACCCGCCGTATTTAAGCCCTGCATCGTTTTTTGATTAGAATCAAACTTTACTGACGCATTTTTATTCATGAAGTCTCCACAGATGCGTCGCTTGGCTAGCCAAGCGTTAGACAGGGCCAGAGATATCGGATGATGCACTGGCTTGCTGCTGAATCGCGAGCACACTGTTGCTATGTATAGGCTCAGAACACTCAGAAGAATAGATTGGGAGAGTATAAGACTGATGGGCACTGTCGGGCTGCAGCATGGGTGAATCATGAACTCTCCTATTTTAACCCATCTGAATATCCACATAATGTTCCTCCTCTTGAACATATCCTGCTGGAACAGTTGTCTCCTCTTCAGCAGCACTTTATTTTTATATGATTTTTTTTTTTTTTTTGCTTGGGAATGATGGGTCCGATTCCTGTCATTTGACCGAATTGACGTCATTGGCATTGACACGGTGCTTCCAGAGCAGCTCATAAAACAAGGAGGGCTTGATGACATAGCACTTATCGGTTTATTGTGGTGCATTGTTTACAACTTGATAAGCTCAAACAGCTTGAGGTCACAGAGAAGCACAATCCCTTTATGTAACAGGGAGACTCAGTCCTCTGTGCCCTATGACAGACACTAACTCTTTCAGTGACACTGAATCACCATGACGTGGGAGATAATGAATACAACACACATCCTACAGTAGAACATTTGGGCTATTTTTTACTCCATTCAAGGATGTGCTGGTTTCAGTGCCAAACACTACCTCTCACTTTGTGTTGTTCCTTTCTAGTTCAGGCGCTTGCACCAAAATCACATTATCATGCTCTGCAGCCTCTTCATTTAGCTAGATTTTTGGCTCAGTAGTGCTGGGAAAAGACATCAGATTCTGAGAGCATGTTGACCAACAGGAAATAAAGCTTATTTTCTTCATCTGGTCTTCTCTTTTCTGCCCTGATGACAGTATAGATATCTCACATGCTGAAAAACCCTTATTGTCATCTGTAATTTACCAACAGTTTTTTTTTAATGATATGTGTTTGGTTACATGCGAATCCACTTTGTTGGAACTTAGGATGTAGTCTTCAGTGGCCACTCTATCTGCAGCACTATTAGCTATTAACCTCAGTGCAACTCAGGTGAACACAAAATGAGTTGAGCAAGTCAGACAGATTTCCCAGCGGCACAGAATTCATTGCCTCCAGTCGAGCTAAGACTCTGTAGCGACATAGCACACATATGCTCAGAGGACCAAAAGTTTGGCTAGGAAAATTGAATGACGCTGAGACAACAACATCCCCATTATCGCTGTAACAAAACTAGGTTCTGCAGTATTAAACCTTACATAATAATTCAGGTCAATAACTGACTGCAGTCTCTAATTTTCTTGTCGTTATGGCGCTGTGTGTCTGATGAGCTGTCTCGCCTGCTTTTCGAGCAACTTAACACAGAGTATTTTCTCTTTTATGTCATTGAAAACTGTCCCTTATTAATCACACGGAGCCATGTCTGCGTGCCTCCGAGGTGCAGTCCTAGAGCTGGAGACACACTTTTCATTGCTAAAAATAAACACATCTCATGCTCCCCCATCCTGATTTTCAAGAGGAGACACACACCCAAAGAGCATAATAAATAAGCGAGAGAGGGACGGTGCTCACAGCTTGAACTGCTGGAGGATGCTGTCATTATTTTCAGCAACAATTATGACAAAACTGCACTTCTGTGAGTTTGGGTTGCCCCCTCCCTTCCTCTCCATTCCCTCCCCATCAGGGAACATTTGAATCATCCATGAGTGAGGCTGATTATTTGCTCACAAATGATTTCTCCTCCCACACAAGTTTTTTGGAGAAGTGTTATGTGAAAGTCTTCGTTTAGAAATGATTTATTGGTGAAGTGGTTTAGAAATTTTCTCAGTAACTACCAGGAGGATTGTTGATTTTAAAACTTAATACAAGCCTCCAGTGATGATGTGAATCACGTCAAAAGTGTCATAGTTGCAGTGATTGCTTCAAATTTGGTTTCTTTGTCCGGAAAATTCACTCCGTGCTCCTGAAAAGAAGAACGAGTGCAGGCTTTTGTTGTCACCGACTCTGTTCAATCACAGTACCTCCTTTGGCAAGCTAACCTCGGGACACAATAGCCGGCCCTTTTGGCCTGGTCTGTGTGTGATAACCGGCATCAGTCTGACGTGGCAATAATCCAAGATCAGTGGGGTTAATAGTGTGTACTGTGTCCTCACCTGAAAGGCCCCCACTTTCCTGAGGGTTCTCATAACGACTCGATGCCCAGGACCAATGTGGACCTTGGGAAACATTAATTCCTCACCCGGTCTTGGTAGAGGTCATTTTAGGTTAATCTTCATGGCAGGAAGGTGGGCTACGGAGCCATGGATGATGGATGCATGCCATGGCTCACAGTCCCCTGTCAGATTTGTTTCACTAAAATGAAATACACCCTGTTGCTTAAATGTCAAGCACCACGTGGAGGTGGAATTAAGCCTGTTCTGCATTTTTATGAATTAAAAAATTAGGCAGCATTGATATTCTTATAGTATGCCCATTTTGCAGCAGCAGGGTCACTACCTTTGAGCTCAGCTGAAGTGCTTTCAAAGAGCACACAAGATACTTAATTTTGCTTCACTCTAAAACACTGCACACTGTGACAGCCAGGGCCACTTAACGTTCATTCTAAAAACCAAACAATCCATCACTGTCGGCTGCACATGCACTCCTGTAGTGGTAATGCAACCTGTGGTATTTCCTCCTGGACCTCTCTAAACTGTTAAAATCACCCTCACACTGCCACTTATCTGCCCTGCATCAGAGGTGCAACGGCTGAACACTGGCAGACAACTGAGCACTTTTTGACAAACATTTTGATGGTTAAACGACCTTCCATCCGAACGGAGAAGATCTCTATTACTCTCTGTATCTCTCTTTCCCTCTTTCTGGTTGCTGTCTGATTCACTGAGGTTGATTCATGTTCGACACACGCTGTGAGGCTGCAGTGACAACAGCTTGATGGAAGCTGGTTTATTATTGTTATCAACAGTGGGAGGTGAAGAGGTGGGTAGATGGTAACATCCATGTGTTGTTGCCATATAGTGATAGTTTCATTGTGATGGGACTGTCAGTTTGTCTTATACAGTATATACAGTAGGGCTGCAACTTAGAGTTATTTTAATCATCACTGAATCTACCGATGAACCTTTTTTAATTAATTGATTGAAAAACTAGAATGGCATCCAGAGAGCACAGACCTCAGCCAAAGTCAATGTCAAACAACATATACCAGACTCCAGAGAAAAAATACAAATTCATAGTAAATGATCCAGATCTGCCCCATCATTTAATGTGTTCTTCCCTGGCCCATGCCCCATTCCTTCACCAAGTTTGGTGCAAATCGGTGCAGTATTTTTCACATAATCTTGCTGACAAATGAACAAACAGACATGGGCAAAACATAACCTCTTTGACCTTTTTTAAAAATGTCCATTGCCATTTCCCAGAGACCAAGTCATTCTTTAGCCATGATAGAAGTATGACTCAGTGGAGTGCAGTGTTGGTCTGTCTGTCCATCACTTTTGTCCACACTAAATAACTACTGGATGGATTGCCACAAAATTTGGCACAGATATTCATGGCATATTCATGCCCAGAGGATATATCCTACTGAACTTGGTGATCCTCTGCATCTTCACCTAGTTTCAACAACAGGTCCAGTTTTCTTTTACTCATTCAGTGAAACATCTTAACAACTAACAGGTGGATTGGCACAAAATTTTGCACAGCCATTCATAGTTCCATACAGTGAATCTGAATGTGATCTGCAGGTTTACCTCTGTGGTTTTTAAAGAAATGTCTCCACAACTATTTATGGATTGTCATGAAATTTAGACACATTCATTGCCCCTTCAGGATGACTTAGTGACTGGGGACTTAATTGGGGACATTTAATGTTATCATCAGGGCAGAATTTGTATTTGACAGTTTTTGGTTTTACTTGGTTTATGATCACCAGCAAAAGTGGCATGGTATTCTCATTAGCCTCAGCTTTACCATAGGTTTAGCCCTAAGTAGCAAATGTTAGTATGCTAACATGCTAAATTAAGATGGCGAACCTAACATACCTGCTAAGCATCAGCATGTTACCATTAATGTCATTGTGAGCATGTTAGCATGCTGATTTTAGCATTGAGCTAGTATCAAGTATCACAGTGCTTAAATACAGCCTGAAAGTGCTGCTAGCATGGCTTTAGACTCTCAGTCTTGTCATCAGTCTAAAATCCAAGCAATGATATAGAGCAGAACAAACAGCAAATGCTCACATTTGACAAACTGAAACCAGAGAATATTTGGTGTTTTTGCTTGATATTTGTCTGTGATGATTAATCCATGATCAAAAGTGGATTAATTAGTTTCAGTTTGTTTGTGTGTTCTGTGCATGCAGGAGGTGGTAGAAGTGCACACATTATTTTCAATATTTTGATCTAGTAGCACATATGTAAGTTTGACATTTGCTGCAGAACTACTCTGTACATAAGTGAAGGATATCTCACACTGCAACATTGATTTTATGAGTTTCACCTCCCACTGAATAGTTTCTGCAAATGAGGAGATGAGGTACAACATAAATGCAAGTGTGCCCACTGGTCATATACCATATTACTAATGATTCATTACTAATTACAAAATTGAAGTAACAATTTCTTAGAGGTCAGAGCTCCCACTCAAGCTGAAAAAAACCTTTTAAAATTCAGAATTGTATATTGTGAACTGAAGGGTCAGGAGAAATAATAGCTGTTGAAGTCAGGACATTCTGACCTTTGCTATTGACTCAGCCCACACTTATCTGGTGACCTTAAAGTATCTCTTCAATCTTATGAGAAAACCCATAAACACTTTAATTAGCCCCAGTACCATTTAACTTTATATCCTCATATACTGCAGTTCTGTGGACCTTGACTGCTCTCTCCCTCTTGTAATTGTAATAGAGTCACAGCCAGTGTTTACAAATCCATCACTCTATCCCTCCTAATCTGTTTGTGATCAAGTTTTGCACTAAGCAGCCCAGTAGGACTTAGTGAACGATGCCCCGTGCTTTGTGAGCATACACAACATTAATAACTCAAGGTAATGAGTTATTATCTATTGCCTTTATCAGACTGACAAAACCCATGGCATTCACAAAGTGCTGAACGAGGGGACCAGCATCAATTATATCACTACCTCTGATTGTTCACGTTCGGGCAGCATTAAAGTATGACAAGTGAAACATAATTAGCTATTAAATCGTATTAAATTGACCATTGAGTGAAACAGATTCACAGCATGTTTCATATATTCCCTGTTAATTCATGCGAAACAGCGTTAATCCATCATAAGCATGCCTTGCTGCATGCTATGTCTTGTCTCACCTTGTCCTATGTTAATTCATCCTTCTCTTTGGCTCACTTTTCTCCTCTCCTATCCTGCATTTCTGCCTTCTCTGAGGACAAAATGATGCAGACAGCATTGTTCTCGTTTACAGTAGGATCACATACTCCTGCGCAGACTTCATTTGAACGCAACAGTTTGTTGATTCTGAATCATACCTGCAAATATTGAACACTTTGTAATTCATGTTTTTCCAAACTTGTATAATCCCTGTGATGAGGAACAGGAGGCAAAAAAAGACAATGAAGACTAGCTATGTTACCCAAACTTGTTTTGTTTCTTCTTTCGATTATGTTCCTCAGTGCTCGTGGTGAGGTAATTGTTGTAGGCTCATTGGTTTGCAGCGTGTGTACACATCACATATGAGAATTTTTCAAAGCTCGGGCCTCAAGGACAAGCATTAGAGGCCAATCAGGAAGCAGTGTGATGCAACGATGCGGTTGTTACCCTCGGGGGCTCGCCTTGTTGGAAATGGAGATGAGAGTGGGAGGGATATAACAGCTGCTTTAATTGATTTGAAGTTCAGGGACAGACCACCCAGATGTTGTGCAATTTCACTGTTCATACCAATAAATACTAAAACATTCACCTGTACAGCAATTCTGTTGTAAGAAGGTTTCACTGTGTAATTATAGTAACAATGAGACAAACTATCATTAATAACCTGCAGTGATGTAATTGTTAGAGAGAGGAGTTCTCTTCTCAGGATACAGAGCATATACACACCCAGAGTTTGTTCTGCCTCTTCAATGCTGCTTGTTGACGTCAGTAGAAATCAGCAATGTTACTTTTTATGTTACGTTTTCTTATTAGTATGCCATGATTTTTTAAGACTTGAATCTGAAATTGTGTTCAAGGCTGAATCTATTGTGTATTTTTTATGTAACAGGAATGCTTGCTAAAAAAAACACAAATCTGTTTTGTCAGATTCTACCTGTTCCCTTCTGTTCTACCTTCCCCGAAATGAGACCAGGGCTGTGACTAAGAGATATTCTCATTATGAATTAATCTATAAATGATTTTGTCAATTAATTGATTGGTAGGTTGGTCAATAAAATCTCAATATATTTCAATTGCTACTTTCCAGAGTTCTAGTTAACACATTCAGATTGGTTACTTGGTGTGACCAGGACCCCAGAACCCCCAAATAATCAGTTTCATATCATAGAAAACAAATAATAATTGACATATGTGAAGCTGGAATCATATGTGTGGTATGTTTGCTTAAAATTCATGATTAATTAATTCTGTAAAACCATGTGATTAACAACATGTCCAGCCTGTGCACAAGAAGAAACATTTCTAGTTTATGTCTGTTTTCTGTTTACATGGAGCAGCTTTTTGTCATTGATCCTGTTGGTGTGACATATTTACTACCAGTGATAGATGTGGTCACATGATATCATCTGACTTTAAGTCTGGCTGCAGAATCTCTCTGCTGCATTTGTTAACAGCCTCTCAAATGGGACGAGCATTGTTGGCCTGTTGTGACATATTCGTTCTAGAAATACAGACGTCAGAGGATCAGTCCCCCCTGAATTGGGACACAGCTAATGGCTTGGACTGTCGCATCTCCCCATGCACTGCGTGAGGCCCCAGGCAAAGACTAACACTCCGGTCCTGGCTGTGATGTGCTCCAGCTTTGTTTCTAAGCAACCTCCAGCTCAAAGCTTTGGAGAAATGAACAAGAGAAAGCTGCTGTAGAGTCTTGATTGGGTGGGTGGATGGAGGGATGGATGGGTGTCTGTTGTGGCCGTGTTTTCTACTTAAAGGGTTTGCTTTAGAAGCAGTTATGTCAGAGATTGCTTTTAGAGCAATGTTGAACTTCAGCAGAATCTCGAGTTGTCTGGCTTCCTAGTCATGATGTAAATCTAGATATTGGCAAACATCTTATCTGCAGCTCATACATTTGAATTTGCAGGTCTATTTTCCCAAGCAATGAGAGTGAATGATATACTTTAAGGTAAACAAGAGCAATCCCACTGACGGATTGTTTGCTGCCTGTGTGTTATTTATCCTTCTGCCGTGTTTTCCCAGTTGCTATGTTGTATTGCAGCAGCAGAGAGTATTCCCAAGAGTAGAGTTATACTGTACCTCCGAGTCAATTTGTATTGTCATCACCATTTATTTAAGTGAGCGTTCCAGACAAAACTTTGCACTGTTATTACTGAATGCTGACCTGTCTCTCACCCCCTCTCTTTCCCTTTCTGCCTGCCACTCTTCTTCACACACTCACTCGATCTGGCAGCACACAGATTCCCACACACAAGTCCATGTTTGCTAACCAGTCTGGCATTATGAATTACTTCTGCTCACTTCACATGGAGATTCAAAAGTGGCTTGTCGACAAGATTCGGTGGAAGAAGCGGCAGCACGGAGTGTGAATTAGGACATGTTTGGCCTGTCACCAGCCAATCTCTTGCTGTTGATATGTTTTCACTGTTCCTGTGTTTTTCTTTCTGTTACACACTTAAGCATCAAACAGGTAAATCCAATCCAGTGTGTCTGTTCTCAAAGGCTATATCCACGCTATCCATACCTCCTTTTATCCCATTACAGCTACTTGTATTGGATCGGGGGGGCGACTAAATCAGCCCACTCAATCTATTGAATTATTACTAGAATCATGTGGTTTGAGTGACTGCCAGGGGGAAGCAAATGAAAGGCAGCCTGCCCCCTTAAGAGTGCTTTTGGCCAGATGTTTGACGATTAAGACTAGCATGAGTGTACATATCTGATCTACATTACCATTTAACTCAGATGTGTAGGACTCAAACATGGGCTGTAAGTGGGAGAACACCCATGCAACAAGTTTCTTTTACCACCACCTAACTGGTAATTAACACTGCAGTATAGCCTCTTATTTGTTATATTTGATGTTAAATGTTGATTAGCATCAAAAAAACTTGGTGGTCTTCTCATTACTGGAGGTCATTTTGAGAATCAGCTTGCACTTTTAGGAGGCGTTCAATGAGCTGAAACCAATCAATGCAAATGCTAAGGAGCTGAATTAATTTTGAATTATATTCATAAAACTGTATGCCCTGTGCAACTTTATAGTAGTTAAATGATATGTGTGAATATAACTGAATATTTGGGGGTTTGAGACTGTTGGTTGGACAAATAATATGGCATTTGAGGACATCACCATAGATTCTGGGAACTTGTCATGGGCATTTTTTTCACTGTTTTCTGGTATTGTAAAGAGTAAAAAAACTAATCATTTAATCAAGAAAATAATCTGCAGACTAGTCAATAATAAAGAACATTGAGATGGATTTATAGTCAGTGCAAGGGGTTAATGGGAGTCCTACTTACAGCATAAGTTGTGATTTGCTTTACATTCCCCACAGTAACTGTGTTTACATTCCTTCATTTATCTTGCCATACAGACAGCTCATTACTGAGTGGGAAACTACTGCCTTGCAGTTGCTGTGTTTATGTTCATTCATTCATGCAGAGGGGCGACTGTGGAGAGCAGATGGTTTGCTGTGTGCTCTGCTGTGTTGGAAAAGTATGTTAGTGAAAAACAAGAAGACAACTGAGAGTCTTTCTCTAACTTCCTTAATGTTGTCTTCACTCGTCACAAACTCCACCAGCATCAGAAACATGCTGGGGAAAACACAAGCAGCCAGTCTCACTTCTTGATAGGGATCTCCATCAACACTGTGCCCCCGGTGTGTAGTTACATTTTGGAGGATGTGCACATCGGCTACACTGTAGCCTACTGCATGACCTCAGAACCCATGCATGCAGTCGCTGTAGGTACACCTTAATGCAGAAGAATAAATCCAGTTTTTGTTGTAGCCCTAAAAATATCTAATGTTAAGTTATTAGCTTAAGATGTAGTGAGACTGAGGTAAATGCCATTATGTAGCAATAACAGCACAGACTGCACAGTCCCATTAATGATAATAGAGGCAGCTGTCTGCAGCACCTCACTCAGCAAGGTTATTTGTATAGCTCCATGTAGTGGCTATAGCTGCTGTTCAGCTACCCCACCACTGGCTAGTAACTGTTTTTCTGTGATGTGTTTAGAGTGCACCCAGGGCATTGTCAATAGCACTCCTTTCATTTCCCTGCTGTGAAATTACGCCACAGTGGGACCGGCACTTACACTAATTACATTTTAATGTCAGATGTGTCCAGGTTCACCTTCACGCCCCTGAGCGACATGTAACCTTCCTCCATCCAAATCAACACGTGGGTTTTCTGGGGTTTGAGTGTGTCTGCATGCGTGCAAACGAGCGTAGCAGCATGTGTTTGAATTCTTCCACTCACACACAGTTCATGTGATCCTCTTGGTAATTAAGATTTTGCATACCATCAGTGGCGCTTGTTTCCTCCCTCTGATGTTGTCAGTACACTTAATTTTTCCTGATCTGATTTCATCCAGATTAACATCACAGCAAATCATTTAACACACTGATTGACTTTGCGGCTCTAATGTTCCCAGCTGACTTTGGAGAAAAAGGCGAGTCAGAGACAAGGATCTGAACTGGACTGTCGGTATCACTTCCATCTCCAAAAAGTCATTATGTTTGCCCCCCCCCCCGCCCTGCGTTCTCTGGGCTGTGGTGGTCTGCAGAGAGGAAAATTACATTAGAGGGAAAAGGATTTCAATTGTCTTCTTCGGGCTTAAGACTGTGGATGTCTGTTGGGCCCGGGGGACCTGTAGTGTTTTTAAAATAAGTTCCGTGATGGGATTGCCTCTGGGGACTGATGGCTGGCCTGGACCTTCTCATCTGCCAGGGAATACAAGCTGGGTCCTGAATAGTTGATACAGTGATGAACCTGCTGCTTAAAACATTTGACACGTGTCTCTACTTTTTTAAATTTTTTTTACATCATCCTTGCAAATAATAACAGCGGGACAATATCACATTATCTCTCATTTTCGCCTCAACTCCTCTGTGACTGAGCAAAGGATGTGAACTTCAGAGCATGTTGCTATGGCAACCAGGAACAGTTCTGAGGCTTCCTCTAACAAGTTGCCTGGCAATGCGGTCCTGACTGTTACATAAGATGTGACTTACTCTCTTTCTCTCTCATACACACACACACACACATACACACACTCTCACAGGGCTTTTCCTGTGGCAGAATTTCACATTCAGCATGATTTATTCATAGCTGGATAGCTGCGCTGGATTTATGATTCTACCATGTAAATGCAAGCCCATGCAATCTACCACACTTGGCAAGAGTTTGCGCAGGAACATTGTCAGACTCCAAGTCAATTTCTGTGGCTGTTGTGAATAAGAAGGGGGCTTTGAAACGATTTAGATTGAGGAGATCTTTACTTGAACAAGAAAATGATACAGAGATAGCAAGACAATTTGGCACCGTTGCTGCTGTTGTGATGTTGTGTGGGATGACATTACCACAGCAGAATCTGAGATAGGCTGCACATTGTTAATATAAACATTATAAATGCAGTCCTTTTGTGGTCAATTCCAAGATACAAAAGAGGAACCAGAAATTTGGGCACAAAAGCCTTAAGTATTGTCACTCAGGAGGGAACAAGGAATGCTGATCCTGACATTTTGTTAAATTTCTTTCTGTCACCTATCGTTCCGTCCTCACTTTGACTGGCGGGGGGGTGGGTCTGAAGCAGAGCGCTGAGCGCAGCACAGATAACACACTTCATCATTAGCGGGTTCACGATAAGTATTCAGACATTCGGCGGCTTCTCCTTATCTGGCCACCATAATCTCTCTGCAGCTAAATACTATGGCCGCCTTCAGCTTGCCACTCTGTAGGTGAAATTGGGTGTTAGAGAGGAGAAATTGCCATTTTACATTTGTTGGGACAGCCTGCCAATAGCCTAATCATTTTTGAAGAGATTAGCGCTGAGGCTGATAGACTCAGAGCTCTTTAGGGGAGTTATAAGAATATGCATATCTGCTGTAGCTTCTGTTCACTTTGTATCAGTATCATTTTACAGTCTCCTCTACCTGTTATCTGCCACGACTCCCCCAAAACATATGACCACACACAGACTGTCTTACCTTAATCATTACTGTTGTTTACAGGGGCTCAGTAGACTATACCCACTTACCACTGTTGGCCTCTCTTTGCTCTAATCTGTCCCTCCATGCTCACAGGCAAACCTTCCCACCCTCCTGGGAGAAAGATAGTGGGGTGTGGGCTTTGAATGCTTGGGAGGGTGAAGGGGAGTTCTCCATCTTTGCCATCTCTCACATCCAGACAGCTCTCTCAGGTTTGTAAGTGTAACCACATGCCGCTCAGTGCAGCAGGATATAATCCTTATATATCCTTCTTTCCCTGGAAAAAAACAGGATTTCTCACCATACATTAATCTTTTCCTAAAATCATAAAATAATATTTATAATTCTAGATATCTGATTAAGCTTTGTCCCAAATCCATACTAAGTCTATACAGCATTTTATTATTATATACTGTTGTAGCAGAGGAATAGAGTCTATCAACAGCACAACAGCCCTATTTAGTATGCATACTCTGTGGCTTGTGTACATTTTCTAAATCAGTTATTCACCGTGAACACACTACATACTAAAAACGTGCTTAGAATCAGCATGTAGTGTATATTTGGGGCGGGTGTATGTTTCTATTTTTATTGATGTTTTTAGTTGAACAGTGTCTCTTAAAAGTACACTACCTTTGAGGTGAAAAACACTGCCAACCCTACAGTATCATTTGCACCTCTGTTTTTAGTATCTCCCCTTACCAGTCTTAATATACTTGAGTGGTTATATGTGAGCCTATGACTGTCTTTATAGTGAGTCGTCGTAAGTGTCCAGTTTAGCATGAAAAGTAATGGTAAGGAACAAATGTGACTGAAAAGCTGATCTAGGTACAATAATACTGTATTTAGCACTATTTCACCATGTAGGTCCAGGAGACAGTAGTATAGTGAAGTAGCTACGGCAGTTGCATGGTAGCGTTAATCAAGTATGGAGAGGGAATCTTTTTCCAAATACACACAATAGTCTTCACTATGGTAACACACAGATGCACACAGACACACAAGCACACATGCTAAAAATCCTGGGTTCCCCTACTCTGTTTCCTAGGAAAACAGAGTCACTTTTTGTGAGAATTTCCAGTATATACTTTTATAGTAAGCAACCCTGGTATATGTGTTTAGATACCAGTATCCAAACATGTCTGGAGCACTTGAGTATTTGGACTGCTGGTCTTTTTTAATACTGTGAATCATTGTTGTTGTATAGATTCATGTGAAACTGACTCGTTTCTAAATCACCCCAGTATGAATTCCCAGTTTGATTTAAGGCTGGTTGTGAGAGCCCCCCCGCCCCTGTGTAAGTGTGTGAGCAGCCATGCGAGCGTGCTTGTCCAGATGTGACACATGCATTGCTGACTCAGCACACGGACTGTAATAGACTCTTTGTTTTTATCTCACGTCTCAGCATTAGGTGTCAGTCATAGCATCGAACATGGAATGGATAGTTTTTGTTTTTTTTTAGGTGTCATGCTCGGCCAGAGACAGATCAGTAATATCAGTTTGAAACAGCTCAGTTAGTTGAGTATTGCATTAACAACTAAAATGCTGCGGGTTTCAGTTTCAGCTCATGGTCGACACTTGGAAATATACGCATTAATCGTCCTGTGCTGTCACTTAGATGGACAAGTGAGTGGGATTTCTGCCAAAGCTGTGAGCCGAGGCCTTATTTTGATCGGAGCCGCTATGGTGGATATCATGAGACTTGCAAAGCTGACAGACTTGCTACTTTTCCTCTTTGCCCATTTGGCTCCTTCTCAAATCTAATAGCTCAGACCATTGCTGATTTGCCCCGAGGGTTGAGGACACAATTCCCCTTCCTTTGATTTTCTAAAGAAAGGCCAGAATTCTGGGGAGACTGCATTTAACCTTTGGGAGATGGATAAGAAAGCTGCTCGATCGATTTGTTTTGCTCAGAAAATAAGGGGTGTGACTTTACTTCAGCCAGTTGGAAGGGATGCTGCTGAAGGAGCCAGACAAGTCTTTTATTATTGGAAAACACATTTTAAACCTTTTTTGTTACTGCCACTGCCAGTATGCAAAAGTTTTTTTCCAGTCAGACGTGTTGCATGATATGTAATTGTTAAATGACTTTGAAAACATAGAGGATTGATATGAGCTTGGCAGATGTTTTGAAATAGTTTGGGTCTTTTGCTTCTGTTTCAAAGTTAGCATACAGAGACACAAACACAATATACTATCTAGAAAGACTTTTGTAACCCAACACACCTCATAAAGAAACCACCAAAATGATTGCATGTACTGTATGTAATTAATAGATTAATAGACTAATTCAGTCATTGGTTGCTCTTAACTGTTGATAATTTCCTTGAGTATGACCAGTAAGCAACCAGATGAAAGTGCTGAAGCAGGGCATTTGATGCCTGACAGCATCAATGACAGATTCCTTCTGTGATGCAAAACATTAAAGGCTGTCATCACAAGTTCCCTCATGTGTTGCCTCAACACTGGTTCTCTCCTTTTCGGTTGCTTTTATCCTAAACCTCTCTTAAATAGCACTGTGGCTAGCCACCATGCTAACCACTGCCAAGTCTGAAGGTCGCATGCCTTTGATCTCTCAGTCTAGTCCAGCGCTTTATTATCTTATAACTTTGTTTTCAACTCCAGTTAGGGGTCTGTGCCAGTGGAAGAGTGGGAGCTGTCAGTGATACTCAGTGCAGATATAATGCTATTTAAATGCTAATGTGTTAAGAGGAGCAAGACGACCTTTACCCAAACTCTGCACGCGGGTGGAGCAGCAGCACAAAACAGAGGACCTTAATAAATGAGCCTCTTCCCCTGACTCTGTTTCCCTTCCCTGCACACCTTGTGTCAGATATAAGGTATGTTTATCACAGATGATGAGCCCAGAGGGCTTTGTCAACATTATAGAGCTGGGTATTGGCTCAGGTGTTAAGTCAGACATGACTGGATGATTGCGGGATGTGCAGAATGTTAAGTCGAGTGTGATTGGTTTATTTTTTCTGTGGAAATGTTTGCTTATCAAGGCAGGGCTTCTTGTCATTGGAGAAAGTCTGGTTTGGTTTAGCCTTTAGTGTAAAGAAGACTGCTTTTTTCCTTTTATATAAACATATCTGATTTTCTTCCCCATCCTTATCATTATTATTGATACAAAATCAACATTTACAGGAAACAGTAGCCCAACATTCAAAGAAAAGTTTTCCTCCTGCTGCGCGTTGTGCTGAAATTTAATTGCCATCCAGTTTGCAAATTCACCCTCCATCCTAACAGTCCATCTAAGTAGTTGGCAACCTTGCCAGGAAGCCGATAATGTGATGGCAGGTGCTTGTATCAGTGTAAAAACAACAAGCCCTCTCCCTGTCCACAGATGTCACAGATACTTGTCTCCCTGTTTGCAGAGCACTTGCCAGAAGGATGCGCACTCACCGAGAGAGCTGCTCTCCCTTCACTCTGTAAATATGCAAATATTTAATAACCTTCGAAATGCTTTGCGGGACTTACTTTTCGAATCCTGCATCTACTTTTTTAAATTTCCTCTGGATAAAGTACAGTTCTGTATTGGCAGAGATGAAAAAGGAGAAAGATTGATGGAGGGCGGACTAGTCTGTCATCTGTCATACAATCCCAGGAAATGCCATAACTCCACCGGTAGATAATTTATTCAGTGCAGCTCCCTGAGATACCCCAAGGAATAGTCAGCCGTCAGTGAAAGGCCTTGAAGTAAGACAGTGACATAACTTCAGACAGAAATGTAGCATCACTCATCAATCAATAATGCACCATCATCCTTTTGCTGCAATTACTAGCATGCAGTGAGCTGGACTGACTCAGGCCAAGCAAGTTCACCTGATTTACCTGTTGAACTTTACTCTGTAGTAAGATTTTTGATCGGCGTTTTCAGTGTATTTATGTGCAGCATTACAAAAACAGTTCCTCCTGAGGGGGGAATGTCTTATCCCCCCCCCCATGCATGCTTAGAGTAGCTTGGATTAATTTTACATCAGGCTGCCAAGTAGACATCCTCATGTAATACTGGTAAACAACGAGAATTTGTTTTCATCTCGACAGATGGAGGACGACAGCAACAGAAGAGCACGGCTGCACCTCAGGGGTTGAGATCTTAGACCTCATTAAAAATGAGTTTGAAAGGAATAAATTTTTATCCATTTTGAAAGATGAAAAGGAAGCATCCACCCTTAGTCAAAATTCACTAACAGCATAGTAAGTCATTCTCATGATCTTGGATGGTTTTTATTGTGTGTGTGTGTATGTGAGAGAGAGAGGCTTCCTCACAACTCTTGATGAAATAGGAAAATCCTCAATACACCCAGAGACAAAACATCTTATGGGTGCAGTGAATGGACCCAGGGGACTTTTACACAGCAAACACACTCTCTGGTTTCTATCTTAATGCTTACACAGAAGTATTTGAATTTAGAAGCATTCAATAAATATTTTGAGACATCAAAACTTTAGTTCTAAATTCATTTCTGGTGGGGTAGTTGCAGGATGTTGCACGGTATATGATAATGATTGCAACATTTGTCAGTCATCACAGATTTTTCTAAATCATAATAATAATTGTGGTAGCTACTCCTCAAAAATTTGTTTCTGATTCAATGACAATGTTTAATTTTATATGATTTTTGCATTAATGTGATTCACTGAGTTTTTCACAGTTTTTACATTGATTTTTCAAAATCAAAATTTGACATATTACTATATCAATACTCTGAAGGATTTCATCTATATCTCCAACTCCTGATATTCTTAAGTTGCCTGGCTGCCATGATAGAGCCTTTTTTCTTTCATTCATAGCTTTATCTCCTGGATGAAACCTTTAGGGCTACATTAGCAGGTACTAGCATAACACACCTGAATCTCCTACCAGACTGTTCCAGTTGCAGTATGGGTAACATAGGAACCAGGTCTGATGACTGAGTGATAGATATAACAAGATGACAGTGGAGAGCCTAATGTGGAGTCTCTTAAATCTGGTATGATAAAAGAGTTTTTAGGAAAGACAAAATATATAGACAAAATAATGAAGAAAAAACAGGAAGCAGATATATTAAAGGGTAATGTGGTCTTAATTTGGAGGAACAGCAGTATGAGATGGACTGTAACGTTCAGTCAGAATTTAGCAGTATGAATCACTAGTGCAGCTACAATTTTGTGGTAGTCAGCTGGCATTTCACTTATCAATACTTCTAATTTTGTGTCTTAATAAGCTAAGTCAAGGTGTTTTTATTCCCCAACTACAAGGGTTCTTGGAGCCCAGCTGTCAAATTTGTTTTTGGTATTTACGTCACACTATCAGAATTAAGTTTGTGATAATATTTTTTAGAATTTATTGATTTGATTATACTCTGATATACTTTAAAGCGCTACTGTTTGGCCTTAACTCCTCTCTGTCTCTCTCTTACCATGGTAGCTCTTAAAAACTCTCCTTCATTTTATGGGGTTACGGGGGGAGTGAAAGTGCAGGGGGTTTATGAGGCGTATCATTGGCAGGCAAGCGAGCTGGGATATGGTTATTCTGTGTTTGTTTGTTTGTTTCCTATTTCACAAGACAGACTGCAGATAAGTTTGAAATGTGACCTGGAGTAGCTTTTCAGCCACAATACTCAGTTTTTCATCAAGGAAGGGTTCATGAGGAAAACCAAATAAAGCAAGACAAAATTCTTATTGTTTTATTAAATACATTGCACTCATGCTAATGATTAATAAGATTTTACATTGCAATTATGTAGCATAATTTAAATCAGTCATTCACCAGCTCAAATTCATGAGTTAAAAAACAGTAATGGAGACCTTCAGACTGGGATCTATCATACATTAGGATCTGTTGCACATTTTTATTGTTTCCAAGATAAAACCACATTAATGCAGAAGATCAAATGCAGTATTCAGTGTCATTAATAACACAGCACTCATGTAACCCATGGAAATTTAACCCCCATCGTCCTGACGCAGTTCAAAGGAAGAGCATTGTAATTGCAGAGGAAGCAGATGGCGGTGAGGCATAAAGATAAAGTAAACTTTTCCCTCGATTAAGTTAAATACATTGGAATAGAGTGCTGGGACGTCTGCCCTTTGTGACCGATCACACAGAATTGGGTTTTAATTTAAGACCACATGGCCAACGCAAAGACAGAGAGGGAGGGTGCATTTAGTGATCGCCTCCCAAGGACGCCTATCCGGCCGCAAGGCTCACAGCGCTCTCCTCAGAGCTTTGATGGATGACACCAGCACCACAGAGTGATAGGCTATTATTTCACTTTGCATTGGATAAATGGCAATGCGGGCTCCTACCTGTCGCCTGTCCTTCCCTTTCTTTCGTTCTCTCTTTTTTTCCCCTGTCTCTCCAGCAGTGTGCCATCACAGACCCTGAACAGAAGGAAAAAAATAGGACGGCTGAGATTCTGTCTGTGCAATCTGTTGATTTCACTGCTACATTTCAGATGTGCCACTTTTTGAGGTTTTTCGTGTCCCTTGTAGTTGAAGTGGATGTGGGGAGTGAGAGTATGGTGGATAATGACCAGCCTTGTTTGAGGACGTGGGATTTGTCACTAGGCTTTTTCTCCCTTATCATTACTTGTGAAATGCATTTACTTTTCTGGGAAAATTTACCCTGGGTGTGATATTCTCTCTCTTTCTCTTCTTTCTGTTCTCAGACCAGCAGTATTCATGGTCACCCTCGCAATACTTCGATGAGGACAGCTACTCCCCTCCACCCAGGAACATGAAGGGTCTCTCTGGCGGCCGCCCTGCCCAGCTCCAGCTCACCTCTCCCACCTCAGCCCACACCTGCGGCCTGGCTGAATGCGACCATTCCCTGGACCACCACCTCCATCATGGCGACTCGCGGCCCCCCTCCTACCTCCTCAGCCCCACTGAGAGCTGCCCCCTTGAGGGTCACCACCGCTGTTCCCCGAGGAGCTCTATCCACTCTGAGTGCATGGTGATGCCGGTGTCCATGTCAGCCACCGACCACTCCATTTCTAGTAGCACTTTCCCCCGCATGCACTATGGAAGCGCTTCACGGGACAGCGGTGGAAACACTTCTGGTGGCAGGGACTCCCGAGACGACGGTGGCTCATCCTCTCAAGGTGGCAGCAGCAAAATGAACCGAATCCCAGCAAACCTCCTGGACCAATTTGAAAAGCAGATGCCGCTGCACCGGGATGGCTTCCACACATTGCAGTACCAACGCACCTCCACCACAACCACAACTACAGAGCAGCGCAACGAAAGCCCTGGGCGAATACGCCACTTAGTTCACTCAGTACAGAAGCTTTTCACAAAGTCGCACTCTCTAGAAGGATCCTCCAAGATGAATGGTACCAAAAGCGACTCACACCGGGACAGCTCACACCACCACCATCACCACCACCAAGGCCATCACAAACACAGCAAACGCAGCAAGAGCAAAGACCGTAAATCTGAAGGCAGCGGCAAGCAACGCTCTGGAGGTTGGTGGAGCTCGGACGATAACCTAGATAGCGACAGCACGTACAGGACGCCAAGCATCATGTCACGGCATCCCATGGACCACATCAGCCACTGCTACCCCGACTCCATGCATGGCCACCTGGCAGGAGATCTGTCGCTAAAGACCTCCAAGAGTAACAATGACGTCAAGTGCTCAGCCTGCGAGAGCATAAGCATGGCACCAGAGGGCAAGTTCATGAAGAGAAGCTCCTGGTCAACGCTAACGGTCAGCCAAGCCAAGGAGGCCTACAGGAAGTCTTCACTCAACCTGGAGAAGCCTATGACACCCACTGACCTCAAGCCCAACCTCAGGCCCTGTCACTATCTACAGGTGAGTTTGGCTTATTTTGCTATGTATGACATAGGTTGTGCCTCTTAAGCACTAGTACCTATGGGTTTCCAGTCGAACAGTGCAGCTTCTAACTTCCCTAATAAACAAAAAACACTTTTGATGCCACTGGAATGGGGGAAAGTCACAGACTGATAAACAAATAAAGTTTATTTAAATGCATAGATCTGTGGGTGGCTAGATGATGGGTATTTGGAGAGGAGAGTGATTGTAAAGGAGTCACATCTGATTTGATAGTGACAAACAACTGAAGAAATTATAAAAACATTAATTTTATCTCTCAGTTATTACAGTGATTGAGTGTCTATTCACCATAATTTAAAATTCATAAGAACTTGAAGCATTGCAAAACAGAGAAAAACATTATTCACAGAGCTTAAGCCCCAACACAAAGCATTCTTTTCCTATAGGCGTCGTCAGTCAAAGTTGCTCATCACAGCTGGATTCCTGATTGATCTAAAAGACAGTGTTTTGTTTGTCGCTGCCCTTGATTCAAAATGTGAACCTGTCTTGTAACTCAGCATGTGGCTGGAGGCAGAGGGGACTGGCACAGCAGGACAAATCAATTAACTCCATAAATGATCTGCACTGGAAGGGTGTACTGCACCGAAGAGTCAGCAGTATGAGAATAAAAGACACAGAGATCTATGTTGATTTTTTATCATGTTGTTTGCTTTGATTTTGCATAGGTGTCAGCGCTGAAAGATAGCATTTAGCGCAGGCCCATGATATGCTCTGCGGGAGACCCCATAGCACGGTGGGGATCAATTGAGAGTGAGTCAGCACTTTTAACTGAAGCGTCTCATGGCTTTTATATGTGTGCTGTAGGGTATATGAAAAAAGAAAGCATGCTTAGAAATCCCAAAGTGCATATCCAAGCAGGGGAAAATAGATTTTAGAACAATGCTGCTCAGTATACAACAATGTGGTATCTGATAGCATCATGTAAGTACCGCCTGCAGCCAAAATAAAGTGAGCACATTATTGTAAAAGGGACTTGGAGAGTCAGTACTCTAAGCAGAGAGTGTGTTGTATGGATTAGAGACCGTTGTAAACGGAAAGCCAATACATTACTCAAATCAGCCAATGGAGCCAAAGAAAGCACTCAATCTTACCTTACGTCATCCAAAAATATTTTAGAGGGTTAATTTTGACTAGTGTGTTGTTAAACATAACTGATAATCATTTTCAACTAGACAGACAGTGCAGTCATCCACTAATTTTTTATTTTTTTTTACAATCCCACTAAGTGCAGTAATCTCTCAATGAGAGAGTCGCCATGTTTAGTACCCATCCACCCCCACCCCTTCCTTACATTTGGTCATTAAGCTGAGGTAGTGTCCGAGTCATGGCACTATAAACACTTCTAAAAATACCCTCCTCTCCTGCTTCCTGCCGCAGGGCTATATTTAGCCCAGTGTTATCAATCCAATCCGTGCAGGGTGACACATCTTTCCTCCCTGGAGGAGAATCAATGCCCTTTTCGGAGAGCTGGAAGACTGTATCGAAGGAAAGAGAGGGGAGAGAAAGTTTGAGATGCATACAACTGAGGCCTGTGCATGCTCTGTGGATGCACTGAGATACTCCGGGAAGCAGAGGGGAGGGAAACGGCCAGAGAGACAGCTGTATTTGCTCCCCCATGGCCACTATTGTTGCTCATCACCAGGAGCAGTCAGGCAGGGAGATAGAGCCAGTAGTCAAGCATGATACTCTGCACACACCGAGGGGTCACATTGAGAAGTTTTTACTTCCTGCTGTGGTGGATTTGGGATTACCCACCACTGTCTGCACTGTCATAAACTATACCCAGGGAGAATGTGTGTACTGAATGTGTGTCCATGTGTGAGTGACAGTATGTGTGGGTGGGGGTGTTTTTTTCTGTTTATCGCACACCAGATGGTTTGATGATGTGCTAGTCACCTTGTTTGCGTCCTTGGTTGATGAGACAGAGGGAATGAAAAACTTTTGAAGTGTTGTAAAAGTATGACAGTACAAACACAAAGATGTGTCTTCCTGAGGTGTTTGTTAATGTGTGTGTTATCAGCAGTTGTGTGTGGGAGCGGGTTAGTGCATGTGCATGCATGAGAAATCGATTCACTGGACATCGGGGAGGTCAAAGATAGATTAATGTTGGCCTCTGTCTCTCCGAAATGACAAATGCTAGGGAATCAGACCTGGCATTAGCCATCACTCTCTGTCTTTGGCTAAATCGTTTCACAAATTAGCCCTCCAAAAGACACACACACACACACATCTTGTTATTTCTTCATGACTTTGATTGGGAGTTTGATATTAATGAAAGGAGATGATCATGGCAAAACATTCATCTGCTGTTAGCGACAGGCTGGATGAATTAGATGTGTATATACTGTAGGTGAGTGGGTCGCCATCTCTCTGCTAATCTCTCTCATTCTGCAAATTAGATATGTAAATACACCTGGACTGTGGTAACAGCTGTAATCCATGCCTCCTCCACCTTCCTTGCGCCCGGCCCCCTAACTTCACAGCACAATAACTTTGTCTTACTGACAGCTCTCAGCCCTGATTAAGTCAGCTGCTCCAGCAAACGCGACCCTTTTTCTCTCCCAGCATACAGTACTGGAGTACAAAGGGAGGATTAGTCTTTGATAGTTTTGCTGATAGGGCATTGCGGAGGGATTTAATAAGCCAATTAATCGCCATGTTGGCTTGCCAAAGGTGGAGCTTGAGAGGCAGAAGGGCTGATGATTAAAATACAAAAGGGAAGTGCAAAGTAGCAGAAACAAAACTGGCACTGTGACAGTAACACACACCTCCACCCACCCACCACACACAGACACACACAGGGGTTTCCTAACTTTTTCATTAAGGGGTTTTTAGATTGTCATCAGTCTTTGAACCACTATTTAGTAAGATTTTGTCCATGCAGGAACCCCAGGATCAGACAGCAGTTGGTAGATAAATGTTGCTGCTGCCTGAGGCGACAGGGTGGCTTTGTGGTTACCACCGTGTCGGTGAGCATCTGCTCGTATTTATGTTTTATTACCTGAAACCTCAAGTTTCCTTCGATTCTACAAGGAGATTGTCAGGCTATAACCATTTAATATTCAATTATTAAGCAACTTCTCCTGTATCTTTTTTGTGTGTGACTGCTTTCCCAAGGCCAAATCAATGATAATGGCCAACTATCACAGCATCCTAATTCTTGGGGGTTTTACTACCCATATTTGCGGGTTTAGTAGCATTTTCTAGACAAGAATTCCTCATTATATTTGAGTCTTAACATAACTTTTTTCCCATTTGGTGCAAACAAAGTCCAGGACACAAGTTTGACCTTGTAGTGTCTCATTGTCTGAGTTTGGAGAATGTGGAGTTCTTAAACATAAGGATCCTTGACCATTATTGTGCTGGCCTTGATTTATTCCTTGTATTTCTTCTTTATATCTTCTCTTCCATGTATTATATCTGCTCAGAGAATACTATATGGTTAAATATAAGCTCTCATCAGTCTCCCAAAGGCAGCCATTTCCAACTAAACCCACTGTGTAGTATCTTTCTAGCAGCAGACAGCAGACACACAAAACCGCAGCTGCTGCTGAAGAAAGTATAAAAAACTAGCAAGCTGAAGAGCCAGTTTTTTGTTGGTGGGGAAAAGAACAGAGCTAAATGGAGAGTGAATATTGGCATAACGTCAGTGGCCAAAAACACACAATTAATGCAAATCTCCCATGTCTGCTGGCTGTAAAAGTAGGCAATTTTTTGCTTGTACATTAGCCATCAGCAGGTTGTTTTAATGCTTTTCTGCCCCCTCCTGGTCAAAAATTGATTAATGTAGCTCTAAAACAAAAGAGGGGAGAAAGGCAGCCACTCTACAGCCTCTAGAGTCATGGCAATAGCAAGCAGAGAGTTCATACTTGAAATAAATGTAGTTTATTAACATCACAGATGTGTGCAGATAAGAAACATGAGCGATGAAAGAACTTTGTGAATGTGTGAGGTATGTGTTGTGGAGGTGTTAAAGGTGCAAAAGAAGATGATGTAGGGTAGATGTCAGCTGAAGGAAAACAGGCAGGGTGAAGCACATGGGCAAGCTTTTATGATTATGTGCTGACAACCCTCCACTGTCAGCCTCTTGCCTGCTGAGCTTGACAAGGATAGTCCCCCTAGACAGTGGGAGGGGATTTGTTATTAATATTACGCTGACAGTGTTCAACTTCGACCAGTGAGTTACCACCTGTGAAAGCAAACCGACAAGCAAATGTCTTTCCTGCTATTTGGAAAGCAGAAGGTACAAATGCAGTGCAGAGAGACAGGAGAAATATCATGAGGCACAATATCATAGTTAGATACAGTGCTATACTTGGGAACTGGCCAGAACGTCCTTTTCCTCAGCATTGTCCTCCATGTGCTGCCAGGCCTGCTGGGAGATCTGTTCCCCACAGTGGGTCTGGCCTAAGGTCTCCTTGCAGACAGCTATGGTTGGACCACATCCAATCTGAGGAAACCAGAAAGCATCTTTCCTACTGTTGGTGTTCGGTCTGTGTCAACTGGCTCCTCTCAATATGAAGAAACAGAATAAAGAGATCCCCCCAAACTCCTGAGCTTCTCACTCTGTCCCAAACACAGAAACCCTGTTGCCAGGAAATTGGGAGCTTTACTTTAAAACCCAGCACTCTCTGGAACCCCTATGGTGAATGTATTAGTCATCAGAGAGGAATGAATGTATTTCTGACATGTCTCTCCCTACTTCTCTCTCTTTGTCTGTGTCCCTCTGGCTGTGCAAACAGGTAACTACAATTTAACTCGTCCCCAGCCAGTAAACTTGGTTTGAAACATATGCAAAGGTGTTAGCATCTGGCTAAAAGCTGGCAACAAAAGGCGAGGCCACACACAGAGTTATAATATCAAGAGTACTTGATTGAACCAATTAGTTAAGTGAACAAGTGAAAGTGTTGACTGGTGAGAGTGAGGTGCAATGGTTGTTGCTAGTGCTGGAAACCAAGGCAGGTAAAAAGTGGGGTTGTCACAGCATGAGAGAACCACATCCCCTCTCTTTTATCTGCCATCAAAATATGTCCAACAATGTCTTTTACGCTTTTCAGATTTCTAGGAAAACGTTTCCTTTTGTGTGCTGTACTTTGTCTGTTTCTCAAGGTTTTTTCCCTTTTTTCTCTGAAAGGGCTTTTGTAGTTTTTCCCTGGCCTCTTGAGACAGCTCTCCTTAACACAGCAGGTGTGAAGGCCTTAATGTGTTTTCACTGTGTTAGTTTGTCCTTTTTTGTAGTATTTCATTTAAAAAATTGAACTCTGCTTTAATGGTGCTACAGAAATCAAGCTGATCATTATTATATTTGGGAGTTATTTTGTGATGAAGTGTTAAATTGTACCTTTATTGTGTCCAGTTTACCAAAGTTGATATCTGCTTCTAATTCTGCTATGATTTCCTATGTTTCCTAGTTTGACTCTTGAAGATCTCTGGATAGTGTGTTTGCAGTGTCTTAAATGTAGACAGAGGGCCAAGTGATAGTGATAGTAAGAGTAAGTCAGTGAGAATTTCAGGTCAAGAAAAAGCCTCTTGAAACAAAGCAGGTCTCATGGCTGCATAGATTTCTGGTGTGCTCAGGCTAATGTTGAGAAAGTGAAGGAACTCTGCCTCTACTGCAATGGATTTCTCAATGGTGGCACAGTGGTGCAGTGGTTAGCACTATCGCCTCACAGCAAGAAGGTTCTGGGAAAGGGCCCAGCCTGCTGGGTTCTATTTTGTGGGGAGTTTGTATGTCCTCCCTGTGCCTACATGGGTTTCCTCGAGGTACTCCAGCTTCCTCACACACTTCAAAGACATGCTGGTGAATTGGTGATTCTAAATTGCCTGTAGGTGTGAATGTGAGTGTGAATAGTTGTTTGTCTATATATGTCAGTACCTGTGATAGGCAACCTGTTCAGGGTTTACACCACCTCTGACCCACTGTTTGCTGGGACTGGCTCCAGCCCCCAACGATCCTCAAAAAATTAAGCAGTATAGCTAATACTTGGATGTACATAAATATCCCATTGCCACATCTTAATTACATTTGCCCAGGAATAAGAAAAATCAAAAACAAACTCAAGCCACTAACTAGAAATCAAAATTTTTAACCACGCACCACTTTGATCCAGACGGAAATATCTCTGCGTCTATTGGATAAATAGCGATTCTATTTTGTAACGACATTCATGGTTCCCAGTGGATGTATCCTAATGAATTTACTGACCCTGAATTTTCCTCCAGCACCACCATGAGGTTGAAAATTGTGGTTAAGACAGAAAGTTCTCCACAGCAATTGAAAGGATTGCCATGATATTAGGTGCACACATTCATGCCCCCCTCGAGGATGAATTGTAATTGTGATCTACTCACCTTTCATCTGGCACTGCCATCAGGTTGAAATTTCAATTTACTGTCCCTAAGAATAGCCTCACAGAGCTGCTATCATGGCTGTAGGGTCTTAGTCTTGAGACCAGACATTGACACTAGATATTTTGCTGATCCACACAAGTTTAGTGGTAAACTTGGAATTAGAGCTGGGCTCAGATATAACACTGGTTTTTGCTCAGAGTAACCCTATTTGAATCAAAAGCATTATGAAGTGCACACTCTTGCATGGCTGTTCCTTGTTCTTTTGTCACAGAACATGTCTATTTACACTTAACATGCAACATCTGATATTATAAAGTGTCAATAAATAAACAATGTGAAGACAAGATTACCATACAGACCTCTAAATGTTGCATGTGTGGGTGTGTACGCGTGAGCTGCTGAGGACTTCGTGTATTCATTCTCCTCTGTGAGGCGGGAAGAGGAGACAGAGAGAGGAAAAAAAGAAAACAGCACCTATTCCAACACACACAGCATATCCATGCAATCTTGTGGGAGGAAATGAGGGGCTGGAGGCTGGTGGGTGGGATTACCAATGATTGAACCTTTAAGAGCTCTCTAACTCTCTCCCTTCCTCAGCCATTTCTCCATCTTTCTGCACTATATCCCTTCCACCCTGCCTCTGTCACTCTCTCTCTCTCTGTCTATCCCACTCTATTTCTTTACCTAATGGCAGTGACTTATGTTTCTTAGTAGGAGAGGCGCTGTGTATAGATAGAGCCACAGAGTTAATCAATGAAATGCACTGCTGCACTGCAGGAGCATTGGCTGAGGCCTGCCTAGCCCAAGCAATCAGCACAAATACACACAAATACACACTGCACTCCTTGTGGCCTGAATCCAAGATCAAAGCACTGAAAGTAAAGGCAGACACACAAAGCTAATATTCCAGTGTCTGCATAATCCTGCTATTAGATGTTTGTGAGCCACTTAAGCAATGTTATTCAATGGTGAGCATGAGTTGAAGTTCCAAAATAGCTGTGTAAAGAGTTGTGGTCATATCTAAGTGGGTATCAAGAAAACTTCTATATCATAGCATGTAAAAAGGATTTTTTCCCCAAGTAATTTCTGTTCTTCACTAAACCAAATTCAAGTAATTTGAGGTTGTAAAAGTTCTGTTATTGTAAGTGTAAGTAAGTGTAACTTTAAATATAAATCTTCACACTCGAGCTGTGAATTTTCACACAGCTCCCTCGAACCTCAGCTTATATTCACAAAGGGCTTCACGTCATCACCACAAAACGTGCCGGTGAACAGAATGGTGCCTGTCACATTTATTTTAGAACAGAACCATCAAAACTTAAAAAATAAATCAAGTAATTGTACATGGCAGTGAACTCGTGGACGCATGATGACCTCTGAATCCCATGTCTTTCCCTAGTGGGATCTTTAGGTCAAGGTGAAAGCCTGTGTCCATACTTCAACTCCACTAAGCATGCTGGGATACCATGAGTGTTTTCATGGCAGTCGACAGGAGCACGCTGCTGCCCAGCGTGTTTTTTTATCTTCTCTGGGAGACACCCTACAATCTATCCAGTTTATCAGCGAATCCAAATTAAACAAATCTCACCACAGCTTGCGCCTGTCCTCCGGCGTTCCGTTCATTAATTAGACGTCTAAAAATATCAAACCCCTCCAAGACTTAATTAACCCATCGACTCCATTTGGTAGCTGGTGCGTGCCTGTCTTTGGAGGGGAGATGAATGACTATTATCAGGTTGTGTGTTTGAGTGTGTGTATAGGTCTGATACCTACTTATCAGTGCATGCACGTCCATGTCTGTGCATTTTCTGCATCGAAAACATCTCAGTAGACTTATTTATTCTTACTCCATGCATGCATGTCTGTGTCCTTTTCTGCATTAATGTGCATAAAAATTGTACTTTTGTTGCAGAAGTGTGTGTTTTTGTGCCATGTGTACATTTACCAATACCTTTTTTTCCTGATGTAACACCACAGCTTTGCGGTGAAATCTGCTATTGAGCTTTAAAGATGTAGACGTCACACCGTAAATCCCCATCAATCACACCCTCCCCCACACTAACTTCACAACATAGATTAAACATAAGAGCCAAAGGCTGCTTTGATCCACCATTCTCTGTAATTAACAGAGAGTAGGCTGTAATAAAGCCATAATTGATCAATTATTCAAGCATATTTGATTATCTGTGACACTTGTTAGAGTAGTAATCGTAACTGGGCGTGCATTGATGCGAGAGGTCAGTGGAATTAATGTCACTGGGAGTCATTTTTTTCAGGGTGTAAATACAACGAACAGAAACCTTTAGAGCTGTTGATGAATTTTACTTCTCATGAAGGTGACCCAGATAGTTTGCAGCTGCAGCCATTTTCTGTTTGAGAATTCCAAACATCAATAAGGATTGTTTTGGTTTTTATTTCCTTCTGAATAATAACCACATTTCAATTGTTATCTTTCCAATAGATGACATTTGCATCAGAAAATGATTAGAGCTATGTGTTTGATACAATAATGACATTTGGATGCAGTCTATCTCCTCCTGACATTTGCCACAGCCAGTCAACTGCCACCCAGTTCACTGTGAACCTGTGAGTTAGTCACTGACTGGCAGAAGAACGTTTCAAAACAGAATCAGTACTATCAGAATAATCACACATTTGTATAGTACTAATTAATTAATAATTCATCTTTGTTAGGGAGGATATTTTAAAACTCCTCTTTAATGCAGAGCGACTGTAAAGTCAAAGAAATATGGATCCAAGTCAGATTTAACTTAATGAAATCTAGAGCTGGGTGGATTGGCACTGCGCCGAGGCTGATCTGGCTGCCAGAATGTTAAAGTGACGGATGGCTATGGCATCAGAGAAACCTTCAACTTCCACATAGAGTTTAATGATTACTGACAGTGTCATATTTTGTGAGTGCAGATGATTGACCATGTAAATGCGTGTCCAGCTAGAGCTGACCAGTCAGCAGAGTGCAACATGGTAACTCTAGAAAGGAGGGAGCAGTGAAAGAGAGGTGTAGGGGACATCTGTGCTTTTGTATGACTGTAGAGGACCAATACATGTGTCTGTGTTGTGTTGTACCATCTATTGTGTGAGTCTTTTTTTGTGAGAGGCTAAGACCCTGACTCAGCTGCTACTGTTGTTGTCACAGTAATTGAACTCTGTTGTGCTATTTAACTAAAGCAAAATGAGTGTGTGTGAACTAGAAAGAGAAAGAGAGTGTGTGTAATGAGCTTGTGAACAATCATCATCAGTTCACTTCATTATGTGAGTGGTTGAACTTAACCCTCCAGATTTTAATAAGCCACACACCTCCAATACAGAGACCCATTAGGATCATATAATTACATTTCTACATGTTGTATAATGGCATGTACCATAATAGAGTCGTATTTTTCCTTTTCAGCAAGATTGTGATTCAGAGAATAGTTACACTCCACATGATCTGGATTTGTATTACATTATTACAACGGTTACATGTGCTCTGCTTGAAATGGATTCCAGTGACAAAATTGCCTGTGCGACCAAAGCATGCAGCCACCGAGATGTTGCTTGTTCAGTGTGAAATATTCACTCCATATGCAGCAGAGACAGACAGCGAGTGCTAGTGAGACACAGTGTTCTCACTCTGAATGGGATAATGGTGATGATGACGTCTGGATACTCAATTACCTGGTTTAACGAGTGGAAGAAAATTGCAGCATGTAAACTGCCTGGCTTCTTTTGATAGTAGGTTTCCATGTGCGATAGCTAGAGACAGGGTGAGCAAAGATGGGTCCTTTTCTCCGCTTTCTAGCTTTCTTTCTTTCAATTATGATTAACAGCCTAGCCAAATTCATAACAGCATTTCAGTCAAGGTTTTCAGCAGTTTGTAACCTGGCCAAACTACAGAAAAGCTGAAATATAGAGCCGCTGTAGAAGCTGTGTAATGGTTTTAATGTGTGTTGACTCATCATGGAAATGGTCCTGTGTAGCTCAATGGATGGAACTAACTGTGCCAGAGGTAAGGGGTTCAATTCAAGTGTCTATCAAATGGCGCATTGCTTCATCATAGGAAAATGTTCTAACACCTGTTTTTATGGTTTTAATGCTTTAATGTTGCTTCATTTAGCTTTACGTGGTCCTGTAAGTGTTAAGAAAAATCTCAATCCTTTGATAATCCTTGATATTGCAAGGTCATTGTGCTCTGTTAATGCAGAGGTGGGAACATAATATACTTTAGAGAGTCCTAGCATTTTTCAGCAAAGTTAGCGCCTAGCTGCAGAACAAAGTGGAGCATTGGCAGCTAAATAGACAGATGAGACTGACTGTTTTTCTATGAGGGAATTATATCTCATCTAAAAACTCATCACCTATGCCATCAAACGCAAACTATCACAACTGCTGCATCAGATATGTTTTGTGTACCTCTAGAAACCAACCAGTATGTGTGTCCCTGTCCCTCACCGTTCTACCCAGGTGCCCCAGGATGAGTGGGGGGGTTACCCCGGTGGTGGTAAGGATGACGAGATCCCTTGTCGTCGGATGCGAAGCAGCAGTTATGTCAAAGCCATGGGGGATGAGGAGAGCGGAGAGTCAGACTCTAGCCCCAAGACATCGCCTCAGAAGTCAGTGCGGCCAGATGCCCTCGTCAAGGCCATTATCAGACCCAGGGACCTGTTGGACTCTCAGAGGTACAACATACTCAACTTCAAGGTTCCATTAGTTCATAGTGTTTGGCTCTTGATTTTCCTTTTTTTTCTGGCATGTCCTTGTTCGTTTCTTCACTTTGCCTCTAGTGTTGATAGCACAAAGCAAGCAGTCTTAAAGCAACATTATGTAACTATTTTGCCATAAAATGACAGCTTCAGGATCATTTTGATGGTTGCCTGACTTGTAATAGGGAGGGTGATTCCTCTGTCATTCATAGTCTGTGCCCCCAACGCATGATCTTGCTCTATGTAACTTTGGTGAGCGTGCATGACCTGTGAGATGTACATAACTGAGTGATAGTTAGCAGCTTAAGCTGTCAGGAGCAGATCAGTTGAAAAGGCTTAGAAGACATTAAAAACAGGCATTCATTTCGGACAGAGGAATCCTTGAAAATTCCTTGAGAATTCCAAGAGTTTGGTGTGTTCATTACTTCTGGCGCCAGAAACCAGGGATCATGAAGAATATATGCTGTTCGGCCACGTTTCAGTGAGTAGGACTATGCAGTCGGTGCTCTGGTCAAGTGATTGTTAGGCTTTGTTTTCTGAACATGAAAACCATTTAACTGCTCAGACTCAATAGAGTTAATAACCTCTTGTGGCTGCAGAAGCTGCTGTTGCTTAGCAAAGTTACATGTTTTTGCTTTAACACTATCTTTTAATTTTAATTCACTTTAAGTAAATATCATCATCTGTCAGTTTTGTTTGTTTGTGTAAAACCTATCTTGGTCAAAATTTGTGCAGCCATGTTTTCATCCCTTTCATTTTTGATACTACCACTGGGGGGTGCCAAAGGCAAAAAGTTTCAAATTTTACATACGGTGTATTGGTTTCAAGTAAATGACTCTCCCAGTGGGGTGAGATAATTCTCTTGGCTTCTCATGTAATTCCACTTGTTCCAGAAAATTTCCAGAATTATCACATAATAATTTAATTAATAATAATTTAATCTCTGAAAATCATGAAAACAACATGATTTGGTGGAATGGAATTATCTCAGTGTACTAGGATGCTTTGTATTATTTTTAAGTCAGGCGTATTTCTGTGTTCCTATTTTAAGATTGTATTTTTCAAGAGTGCACCTTTTCACAGCTTAGTATCTGTTTATGTTTTGAGCAAGACCATACTTGTTATCTATTTGCTAATTTACAGTCTCTCTAGCAGTGCTGGCAGTTCTCCTGTTGCATGTCCCCACCAACACATCAGTGTTAAACACTTGACAGCTGAACTCTGTACTCATTAGAATCCTTTTGTGGATACTCATATCGGTGTCTTCAACTGTTAAGAAAGTGTTCAGCATGTTCTTGTGGGATGCGTCCTATTAAATGCTAAGGGAAATGGAGGGCTTTTGTTTTGGTAACTCAGCGGCAGAAGAAAACGCTCATAAGAGGATTACATGATCAGACAAGCCGAAGACAATGTCACAGGAAAATAAACACAAAGAACTATGTTATGGAGAAATGGAAGAGGAGTTACTAAGATTAGCAAATCCATTAGATTAGAATGAAATGAGATAATAGAGTACTTGGATCAATGAAAAAGAGTAATGTAGCCTCACCTGCACTGATGCAATAACTGAGAGACCATTCAGTAATGACTTTTCCCCCCAAAGGGATTTGCTGGGTTGTGTTATCATTAACATAAATATTAAAATTATCTTCCATTTTTAACATTTATATGTGCAAAGTCAATTATAGTAGAATTGAATACAGCAATGATACACTGCAGAGGTTACTCTGAAGCTGTTTCAGTGGATTCCCTCGTCTATCCTGCTACTTTTAGTAGAGTGTTGTACTGTATGTACTGATCCTTGTCTATTTTATGTTTCTCTGCTACTGTTTTCACCTCACCCTCTGTAGTAGCTCACGTTTCTATCTTGTATTTGATTCATTTCCAGCCCAGCTCATTTGGTGAACATAGTACTGAGTAAACATCAACCACAAACACAGAGATAGAAATATTAAGATGTTGCCACCACCTGTCACACTTGTTACTCAGACTTTGTTCTAAACAGCTTTTTTCAGCAGTTTTCAAATGTCCATTTTTCAATTACAGATCTATTCAGATGTTACCTTATCGTCTTATTTTACTGCCCATTGTGGTTTTAAATTGCATTGTTATAGTTCTTCAGACACCAAATTATCACATTGTGCATGGCAGATTCATCTTTTCCAGAATCATTTTTTTTAAAGGTGCCAATACGAGAAAGCAAATTCACTTTTATTCTCCCTTTAAAGGGACCTGTTCCTGTTCACAGCAGAATGTGAAGACAGTAATTAGAGCTGAGATTTGCCAGTCCATTTTAATAATATGACAATTTAAAAAAAAATATCCCAGTCCTGCTCTCTCAAAAAACATTTGAGAGACATCTCTTTTATCTGCTTTTGCTCTGCTTCGTCAGCTGTGTGTATTGAGTGCATTTACCAGCCTGACATTTGAGTTGAATGTAGAGGTCTCCATTAAAGGGTTTTAGCAGCAACTTAAAGAGCAGGACACCTGGTTGTGCGTTTGCATTTTTAGACATTCACATCTAGTTTTTGCCCTTACTTTTCATTTCTTTTTGAGAAAAGTAACTTAAAGTGCTTGGATGAACCCAGAGCTTTTAGTTTATGTTAATCAAAGGTGTATGACAAAAAGCACTGCCAGGATTAGAGATGTCTGAGCTCTGGTAACAGTTTACAGTTTGCCCTGCTTTATTAATGACAAATGAAATCACCTATGTTCTCTCCCATTAGTCAAAATCAGTGTGCTTTTATCTGCTCCAACTCTTTGGTGATGAAAGAGAGTAGTCTGATTCTGCCACAAAAACAAACCTCATCAAAGACTTAAACTGATGTCATTATGTGCAAGTGTTAATAATGAAGGCAGCAACCTTGTCTGACCTCAATAATTTTGGTATTAAAAGCGTCCAGGTAGTTGTGTAAATATTGAGTTACTTGGGAGTTGCAGAAATGTTTGAATTGATCCAGTGCTGTTAACAGAAAAATACTGCTTTTCTGCTTAATTTGTTTGAAAATTGATCTTAATAGACAAAATGCATGTCCTTCCTCCAGACCAGAATCTCCCCCTAATATAGCGTATATATCTCTCAAATAAATAAGATTAAACGTTAAGTAAACAATTGGTCTGAGAGGGAGGGAGAGAGAAATAGATGAATACATGTATACTGTGGTATTGGATGGCACAGAAAAATGCACAGTGCAAAGCCTGTTTCATTTCTCCTCATGCTGGGCAGATTTGCTGGACTGCTGCAACCTCTGCATGAACCATTGTGTGTGTCTATTCTGCCTCTGGTCTCTGCACACCCAAAGGCAAATAATGTGACATAAAGTGTAGACATTATGCAAAGACGACCTTGTGTCTGACCTCACTGTAGAGTACAGCCTGTGACAGACACACAGCTACAGCATTTATCACCACACAGTCACAGTAAGAGACAGTGCCACACATACTGACTAACACTGATGATTCCCCTGCTCTTATTGTCATATCTGTGTCTCTTACTCCTCACAGAGCCGACCCAGCCACTCACTGCCATTCAGCAGAGATATAACTCTGTCATACACAATGACTTCATATGTAGAATTCACCAATACGCATTGCCACTGGTAACCTGACCCTGATGCAAACACACAAAAAGAATTAATGATGAGCCTTTATGGCAGAGTGTTTGTCATGTGTCTCTGCAGGATGTCAGGAGAAGGACGCAGGGCAGCAGAGATCCAGCTCCAGCTTTTGCTGTCAAACAGTTGCCATTTTTGCCTATGTCCTGCAGTAAGCCAGAGTTTCATCCCGGAGTTTATATAATGATAAATCCAATGTTGTGGATTGTGATCAGGCAGGATGATAATGATATCTGTCAGAGAAGATGAGGTCGTTTGGCCTTTTTAACAGCTCTTTCAGATTATGATGTAACATATGAAGCCACAGTGAAGTATGCTTCTTTTTCGACATCTTGCAGTCTCCCGACTATCCACTTTGAATGGCTGTAAACAGTGAATGATTTATGAGGATGCAACAGCAGGAAGGGCTATCAGTTGCAGTTATTGTACTCCAAGGCCCCTCTGAATAATGGCTCTCTCAGTGGTTATACTGAGAGTCTGCTGGGCTCTGCTGAAAGGAAGATATTGACCAGCATGGATCAGGCTGTGTGGCCTGCCTCTGAGTCCACTGACAGCAGCGGCAGCATTATCGAGTCTGGAGGAGAAGGTTTGTTGTTGCATTCATTTCACACACCAGGAGTGTCCCAAGGGTGTCATTACTGAAGTGTCCTGATACTCTCCTGAACCCACTCGAAGGACATCATAACGTGGTGTCTTTCCTCTTGGATTGAGATGAAGATATATATATATAAATATATATGTACCCGCACTTTTGTGTATCTGCTCAACTATCCAGTTTTTCTGATTGCAACAATTTGAGATTGGTTTGGTGCAGCACTAGACCAATAGATCGGGCAGGTCGATATTTGACTGTTTATTAGCTAATTGCAGATATACTATAGATTGGTACCGAAATTGCACTACAGAAATAGAGAAATATGTGTGAGGTCCCATTCAGCACATATGCTGGTTACAGCCCTTCAAAAAAGATTATAGGCTGAAATCATAATTTACTGATCCCAGGAGGAATCAGGTGATGCTGGTTTTGTGACACAGAAAGAGTCTTCACACGACAACTCCAAACAATCAAAGTTAGAAAGCTAATATAAAGCCTGTCACCTAACCAGTGTGTATAAATGTATTTGCAAAACCAATAGTGCAGTTGATACTGTATTTTTTGAATGAATATTCATATTTATGTGATCTGTTTTTTTTGGTTTGTTTTTTGTTTTTTTTTTTGTTTTGGTTTTTTTTAAAGATATAGATAGACACAATATTGTCATTGCACTGAGAAACAATACATTGAAACTTTAGGTTAGCAACATTTCCATATAGCAGCATATCATAAAATATTTTTTTAGAGTAAACTAAATAAATAATTGTCTTAAAATATAGTATAAAAATATATTAGAAAAAGCTGTTATAATAGTTCAGTTCAGTCAGTCAGTATTATATTCAGCTTCCCTTATTGGCTTGAAGCTTCAAGAGACCGTCCAATGCCCGAGGGAAGAAGTCAGGATCTAAAATATTAATATCCATATCAGCCTCAAAGAACCAGTATCAGTCAGGCTATAGTTTAGTGTTATGATTAGATTTTGCGGCAGAAGACAGAGTTTTATTTAGAATAATGTTGAAGCTGAACCATGGGCAACTTCAAAGAGCAGCAAGAGGTTACTGAAAGGATTTTAACTACAGTCTCCATAAATCAGCTTGCATGAAAGGGCACACTCATGTTTTCAACTCTGGCTGAGAAAGAATAGCAAAGTGACAGGAAACCAAAAAATAGTGATACCAAGTTTTGTGGAAAAAAAGGGAATCACTTGATGTTCATACACTAATTTTAACATTTTATATCACCTATTTGGATGAAGATATTCTTGACTTTGCATAGACCTAAATAGAATTTAATTTGGACCCAGCTTACAGAAAAGTCCTCTCTGGTGTCATTTTAAGTGTGTAGTTTTATTATTATTATTAGACTGTCTGCAGAGTACCTGTATCTCTCATCATTTGTCAGTGAGACAATTTTCAGTTTTTATTCTTGGCACCACAGCACTGTTGAGGTCCATATCCAATACTGTTTTGAGTCCTCACATAAGAGACACCACGGATGTGAGTGCCACCTGACACAAGAGCTCTCATGCTATTATGGTTCATCGGGCTTGTTGGGATGGAATTAGATTGGATTCAAGACAGACATGGTGTAGGTTGGATTTCCTCTGCACTTGTAGCAATTTGATGTCCTGCTGGGGCATTCAGATGGGCCAAACACAAATTTGACAGCAGCCGCTCCCTGAAGCAAATCACGTTAAAGTGAGAACAGGCTGTCAGGTTGTGTCACCTCCCTCCATCTTCCCCTCATGCAAGCTCTCTTACGCTCTCACGGTTGACAGGGTCGCCTCTTTGTTCATCTGACCAATAAAGACTACTTCACGGTCACAGACCCGCTGAGCTGGAACAGCCTGTGCACTGGAAGGAAAGTTGATGATTGTTAATTAATAATCATTTACACCCCCCAATCCCCCCTTCAATTACAACCTCACCCTCAGGTCCTGTGTGTCCTGTAGAGCCAGCAGCTATGATAAACTGAATATGAATCACCTTTTTTTTGTTCCTGCCAAAGATGTTTAAAGAATATATTAATGATAATGGCAAATTTCACTATTGGCTATTATCATAATGAGTCACTGAGTCAATCAGTAATGACATTCTATGTTTGATAATGGTTAATGCATTGACACACATGCATGCACATTAATCTCCGGCTACTTGACTTGTCTTTAAACGACTGAGTCCTGATGTCTAAACACCACGAGCTGATCGATTAGACCGATCAGATTTTTGGCAGTTTCTAAAATAACTCACGTTTGTTTGCCTCCCATCTATGATAAGCTATAATAATTAATCAAAGTTAACACTGGCAGCATTCAATAATTCTTGATTCAACATAATATAATTACTCATTACTCAAACAGCATTGGGTATGAGCATTTCTCCCTCAGATCTCAAGGTTGAAGCAGAATTCCAATCCCCTGATTTGTGGCCGCGTGAGATGTGTCATGCATAGTTAGGCTAATTTTCTGTTTGGGGGGCTTTTTCTTGAGACTTTTTATTCAATTACCGTGAATATAATGCAATATTTGCCTGCTGTAACTTATTTTTTTAATTCAAAAACATTGCATTGTGTATGACTCTTGGTTTTTTGGCACCACCACAAGTTCAGCAGCTTGAAAAGAAGAAGTTGTGTGTATTTGAAAGAGAGAGCATGCAAACATTGTGTTTACAGTAATTGTGAAATGCATTACATCATCTTTTCCCTTTGGGTTCCTCACCAAGATGAGATTCATTCCTTTTGTTTTCCTCCACCTCACTGAGAACCATTGGGAAGATGTATTTGTTCTCCATAGGTCTTTGCAGTGCATTTTACTTTGTCAAGAAGGAAACATACTGAGTCTGAATGTGCTGAGTCTGAACTAACACATTTTGCCTTAGTCTCAGTGTGGCCTCACCCCTTGCTCTCAAGCTTGTCTTTTTGTTGTGTATATGTTAACCAATTTTTGCAAGTTCTTCTCTCCTGCAGCAAATTGTTTTTCATGCCTCAGTATTGTCCTCCATCCCTTGTTTGGTCCTGCTCAATCAAATGCCTTACTTTGAACTCTACTCCTCATAAGTCACAACAGCTATTGTCAAGGCAAGGCTTTGAAAGTACTCTTTCAGTGGCAGCAATGGAAGTCAGGAAGTGTGAGATTCCCATCATCCCCTGCCTTAATATTGGCCAACAATAGAAGTGCATTAGCACCAATCAGAGACATTAGAGGAAATTCGCTGTGGCATGATTTGATAAAGGGCCGATGCATTCTCAAAACATCCTCCCTTCACTCAACTGACAATAATAGACATCTTTATAGGCAGGAATGGGTGAAGTGTGTTTCATTTATGCCTCAGCTGGTGCACTTATATCTGATCTTGTCAGCTAAAAGCTTCACTAAGTTTCATTGCTTGCAGAGGCACATTAGGTAGGGTTTTTCTTTTTTTTAAGTCTCATTTGGCTCAATTAACCAAATCTAATTAGCCACACGGGGAAAGAATGTGTGCTTTATGATGTGGTATAATTGTTTTTCTGTGTGCAGCTTTTCATCATCAGGTGCTTTGTCATAATTTTTGGTTGGTGCTGGTGGACAGTGTGTCTGTTCCAGAACTCATAATACACTCCTCATTTCGCTCCTTGTGTGTATGTGTGCGGGTTTCATTTAGAGGATATTTCCTCTACCAGGCAATGCTGTCTGCATTCAAATGTAACTGTAACATTCTCCCACTTTTATCATCTCACAAAGGCCATGTTGGTCATATCGTATCACCCTAATGTTTGCAGCACTTTGGTGAAAAACTCCAAGCAAACATTCAGTGCACCGCAAATGCTATACAGAGCCAGTTTCATTGGACTTGTACCCAGTGATGTCACATCCACATCCAACTCCCACTTGTGGGACCCAGTAACTCTGTTTTCTTCTCTACCCACAGCTCTTACCGCCTGGATAAAATCAACAGTGACATGCGTAACTACATCACCAATTTTGCTGCAGACTTAAGGTGAATACAGGCTCAGCGCCTCCCCTCCCCTTACCTCTCTGTTGCTGCCATGTTGCAGTGGTCAGACGTCGGAGCCAGCTGGCTCACTGCCCCGCTGACATACTCAATATGGACGCCTCACAGAGCAAACACTCAGGACCAGTCAGTGAGAGGTCACCTGGGGCAATCTGCTCATACTGGCAAAGCATAAGGCACTGTTAAACACAATATAGATATGATCTGATGCTCTGCTACACATTATACCAGCATGGTAGTAAATGACTTTCTCATATTAAAGATGAAAGCAACACTGTTACATTATGTGTTCTGAGAGATTAACCACATTATTTAAGAGATAGGACTTCTTCCCATTTACAGCTTCTTCACTTTTACCACTTCATTCAGACTTAATCTCTGGATGTTTCTGCTCTAGGACGTCTTTGGATGTTTAGAAGGTTGATATTGCTTTGCAAATACACACAGCCTTGCTGCAGCATGACAAGATGGATTGGGGGACTTTTAATCACGCTGGCATTTTCCTCGCTGCCAAACACCAGCGTTTATCTCTATAAAAAGCCCAGAAACTGCTTACTCATCCCTGCCTGCCATTACAAATAGATCTGGCAGAAGGGAACCTCACTTTGGTATTCCTAATGTGACTCACATAGTATTCTTAAGTTTACTTAAAGCGCATTTCTTCCTCCGTGTCTCTCTGTTCGTCTTCTCTCCAGCAGATTTCTAACCAGGCATGGCTTTCTGAGCATCTCTCTTGCCCTGCTGGGGTAGTACGTACATTTAATTGACCTGGCTGACACTGGGTGCTCTCTGAAGTGCTTGCTCACTAACTAGCTCCTGATTTGCATTTCCCTCATTTCCAAGCATTGATTGGATGTTTCAGCACCACAGAAATCGAACTGCCTTTTTAAGGACACCGGTGAACACATCAGTGTAGTCCAGGAGAGAAACAGAAAGAGAGAGGCTCCACTCTTGGGAGACAAAATGTCATAACCAGTCTCCCTCTCAAGTTCAGGTTACCCAGAGGAGGCCCACTGTGCTTAATAGCAGTTAATTGTTTTTGTCATTATGTTACACCCGTAGCCAGGGTAATTCAACTACTTGTTTATTAGTTAAATTATATTTAAATGACTTGCTTAAGAGTTCATCACCATGGCTGTGGTCCCACTCCCTACCTGCTTCTCTTTCTCTCTCTCTGTTCAGTCAGAGCTACCACTTGCAAGCCACCAGGGATATGCACCCAAGCATTGCCCTGGATCCCTCTGCCAACTACAACTCGCCCAAGTTTCGCTCCAGGAACCAGAGCTATATGCGGGCCGTCAGCACCCTCAGTCAGGCTAGCTGTGTTAGCCAAGTGAGCCAGGTGAGTCTGCACCCTCCATTCTCAAATCCTATTTTGTAATGAGGAGCAGTGCTTCTTAATGCTGTAGACTGCTCAGCAAAATGTAACCGAATGATTTCTTAAAACCCCAGTTACACTTATTTTACATGACAGTTTGTTGCAATTGTTTATCTGCATAAATTAAAGGACTCCAACAGGGGCTGCTGCGATATTCATCTTGCTCTTTAAAGAGAGGCATATTGATTTGTTCAGAGTCTTAAAAGCTCAACTAAACTCCTACTAATCCCAAATCCCAATAGAACAAGATGTTTATCTTTGATTCTTGATATTGCCAAACTGGGAACGGAGCGATAACCATCAAACAACTTTCCCCTCAGTAAACAGCCATTTGTGACAATTCAGTGTCATACAAACACATTACAAGATACATCATACACATCTGAAACAGAAACAGAAATCATTCTTGTCAGCAACAACAAATCTTTGACACCAAAAACCCTAACTTCATGAAAATTAACATTATGTTGTTTGGATGTATTCCACTAGTGTGGCAATATATAATGCAGCAATTTCCAGGCAACACTCAAAAAATACAGAAATGGTTATTGTGACATTATAAAAACACATTTTTCATTGATTTCTTTGCTGCCTTTTGCACCATTTGATTTCAGCAACAAGCCTTGTTTTTATTCAGAGGGAACATGACCAGAGAATACAATGTCAGGTTTTACAACTGACCAATTAATTTTTCTAGATAAACAGAGAAATATCTTCACTTGTTTAATGATGGGAAAACCATGCTTATGGCTTTTGTTTCTTGCAGGTGAGTGAAACAGAAATAAATGGCCAGTTTGAATCGGTGTGCGAGTCGGTGTTCAGTGAAGTGGAATCCCAGGCCATGGAGGCTTTGGACCTCCCCGGCTGCTTTCGAACTCGGAGCCACAGCTACCTGCGAGCCATCCAGGCTGGCTACTCCCAAGATGATGACTGCATCCCCCCCATGGCCTCCACCGTCACCTCCACCATCAGATCCACCACAGGTAAGGACAATTAGACATAAAATTAATTTGCACAATATGACATGTGACATTCTGGATGTTGGTATTTTTGTTTGCTTATTTACAAGTGACAACCTGACACCAAAAGCTTACACTTGGCATTGATGTGTGGTAGTGGATGAATATAGAACAGTTAGTGTCAAACTGGTTGTGCTGTTAAACAGCTTCATATCTTTGCATGAATCACTCCTGTATGTTTCCATTGTTTTTGATGAAGGTATGACTACCGTAGCTATTACTTGTGAGCTATGCCAGTTCATCCTACTGTATTTTGGTTACAGTGCTTCATCTGCTCATCCATTGGATGCATCAGAGAGTAAAGCTATGAACCCTATTGAAAATCACAAATGGAAATTATCTGAAATAAAAATCAGGTCAGAATAAGGACATGACTGCTTTTTCCGCTACATTTTGGATATTTGCACTTTCTTTATGCGGCCATATGATGACACTTGTGAAAACACTCACACCTTTATTGCGAACTGGTCAAAGAAATGTTGGAACTATGCATTCTTTACTTGTGAATTCAGTTTACACTGTGCTGCAAAGACTTAGACATCACAGCATACACTATGAAATTTCTTCTCTACTTCTCATGTTTACACGCAATGAGATCCCTTTACAAAACTGCGCACTATTGTGTCTAGACCTGGATAATGAATAATGTAAAGCTGACAATGAATATATCAGTAACTGAACTGTCACACTGGTTAGTCACATATACCACGTATGCAAACTTGCTGCAATAAATTTAAACCTACTCAGCCGACACGTGCATTTCTTTCTGGTACTGAGCTTTGATTATAAATTGTAAGCTGCTGGTTGGTTTCAACAATTCCCATGATTGCTGGATTCACAGAGGAAATGATGTGTCCTTGCACAAATGAAGAATGTGGGAAGAAAAGAAGACAAAGTGTCTGGACAAGAAGTCTGAGCGGATTCCACATCTCCCCGCAGTAGATTCATGAACAACATCAGTCGACAACAATAGGGAGGGTTAGAGGTGTGGACATCTGGAGATGTGCTTTTGATCAATTCTTCATACCTATCAATGTTTGCTTACACTGCTTTCTCAGTAAACTGAAATATCTTTGCGTTTTTAGAATGCAGAGTTTGGTATGTGATGGATTTTGCCACTATTTTGGACATGGGGCAACTGGTGCTTTGAATCAATCGGTCAAATTGGACCTCACATTTTCAATAGGGTTCATACTATACTTCCTGATTTATGAGAAAAGGTTTTGAAGCTTTGCTCATCTTTGCCTCTTTTCATTGCACAAAGTACACTTTTCTTTACCTGGAATGAAAGCAGAAGAGCATGCAAGGATTGTTCTTACACCTCATTTATTAGAAATATTGTCCATTCTCTGTGATGTGTTCCCAGAGTTAGGAGTTTTCAGCTTTGTGCACTGAAAAGATGTGAAGAATGCATGCTACAAATTAAGGTTGAGAAGGCAGTGTAAACTATTAATAGAAATGAGTCAAAATGGGAGTACTTTCTCAGTGTTACACTTGTTTTCAACACTGTAATGTATACTGATATTACAGGTTATTTAAATTATAGTATAAGACTTCTATGGCATACAGATGAGCAAATTGGGGAAATAATCATAAGGTTAGCACTTAATAGCACTATTATCTTATTTTGACTCATGGCATTCAGTGCATGACTTGATGTTACTGCTTTGTGGCAATTGAAAGCACAATCTCTCCAGCTGCTCACACCTTTGGCCATATTACAGATACATATTTACATTTGTCTTCCAGACAGAAATTATGTGCAGGAAGACTCTTGTTTACCTGACCAGACCAGTATACATGAGGATTTGGCAGACACAGCCCCTTTGGCTCATGATGATCTAGGCTGCCCAATAAGAAGAGACAGGTTTTACCAACGAGATAACATGGGGGCTACAGCCAAACCTCTGTCTGGACCACCTGTTTCTCCAAGCCTCTTCAGATCCCCCAGATCTAGTGCCACAGAACGGCCATCACCGAAAGCCATCCAGGCCAGTATCAAAGAGTCGGCTACCTTGGCTGCAGCTATCAGCATGCAGTGGAAAGAAGAGGTCTCGGCTATGCGTCGAGAGCTTGCTGAACTCAGGCGGGACCTCTGTAAAGAGCTTCGTGCTTTCAACAGTAATTTCAACACTTTTACACAGCATTACAACACATGGTCTCCCCAAGGTGGCCACGTGGCAGCTGGAGCAGGGGCAGGTTTAGGAGGAGGGGTTGGGCCTGGGACAGGGGCAGGGACTGGTGCAGTGGCTGGTGCAGGGCAGGGCAGCGGCAGCAGCAGGAGGACTTGGAACCTCTACAGTAGATAGAGGAACTGGGGGAGCCAGAGAGAAGAAACCCCAAGTATCCAAAGTGTCTGTCGGGACCCAGGCCAGAAGCAAGGTGCTCATCCGGCAAAGCACTGCAGATGCAGCTGTCAATTGTCCAGAGGAGAAGGAGGAAAAGAAAGGTGCACGCCGAAATCTGCCAAAGCAGCTTTCAATGGACCCAAGCATTCTTGCCTGTCCACAGTCAATGTATGTGGAGAGTGCCATACCACTTTCTTTGGATCCAATACTTCCAGGCTCTGTTAGAGCAGTCAAACTTGAGCCATTTGACTTGACTGCTGTGCCCTCCAGAGCTAAACCAGAACCCGAACCAGAACCAGAACTACCAGACCATGCAATTTTGAGTTCATCTGACATGGTCCATAATGAGCCAGCCACCACTCATGACACAGTGGCACTTCCATTAGAAATAGCCCCTGAGAGCCCCCAGGATCCAGTGATAGTAGAACAAGAAGTGGTAGTCACTCCACAGCTAAAAACTATAGACCCAGATCATGAGTCCCATTCAGATACTGGACCATTCCAGCCTGATGACAGGAAAACCCCAGATGCAGAACTAATTGACAGAGATAAGATCCAGCTACCGTATCCAGTCCCTGTAGTTACTGTGTCTCCACCAGAGGAACATGATTATGATATCAATTCAGATTCAGAATCTCCAGATCCCACCACTGTGGAAAAGCCAGATCCAGTGTCTCAAGATCCTACTACGGTGTCATTGTCATGTTCAGGATTAGGAGATCCCAATCCTGAGGAATCAACAGAATTAGAGCCAAAACCATCAGACTTACCCACGGTGTCTTCAGCTGACCCAATTAATCAAGGCCCACTCTCATCATTTGATGCATCCCCACTTGATCTTGATACTGTTTCACCATGCAATTTAGAGAGTGACATCAAATGTCCATCCATTGTGGTGTCAGAATACCTGGACTCAGACTCTCCTGCAAGTCCAACTGACAGTGACACAAATCCAGATCCCATTATCACCCTTCCAGATTATCCGCCTGACCCTCCCCCAGAGCAAATGACATCAGCCTCAACCTTTGCCTCTAGTACAATAGAAACGCAATCGAACACTGAACCAGAGTCCCAAGATTCAGGAGTGGCCACCCCTTCCAGAACCACTGGATGCCACCCCTATATATCACTCTGATCTGGTCCACTTTGACTTAGTCATGCTGACTTCCTTAGATCAAGATGATCTTGACTCAGTGTTCATGGACCCTGAACCAGAGCCATTTGACCTGAGTGTTGACTCTCCATCTAATGCTGATGGATTTAGATCTACCCTTATATCACTCAGATAGTCCAAGTTCACCCGTACCCACTGTTGACCCTGCGACGCTGTGCCCCGTGGATCCTTCACAGCCAACAGAATCTGTCTATTTGGATCCAGCTATGGACAATCACCAAGCTGACTTGCCTCAGGACGTAGCTTCGGAGTCATATGAAGTCACACTACCACAGGTCACTGTCACAATATCCCCTCCTAGTTCAGTATCCCCAGATACGTCACTGGAAATAGACTTTGGACCCACAAGTCCAGCCCCAGATCCTCTTCCACAAGATACAGATCCATCGCCACCAGATTTCGAAGTCATACCCACAGTGGACCTGGCACACATGGAGTCAGATGATATTGTAGTAGAGACACTGCAGTGTATGGCTGTATACCAGGAGTATGGGGAACATGTGGAGGAAGATACCTCAAGTACTCTGGAGAGGTCCTCAAGTGAGGAGGCCTTCCTATGGTACAGGTGGCAGAAGAGGGGCCATAGGCGAGAATCAATGCGCAGGAGTGCCAGTGTGGAACTCTGGAGTGGTAGATATGAGTACAACAGTGCAGAAATCACATATGTGTCTCTCACTCTGTGAATTCATACCTCATTGTCAGCAGACAAAATGTAGCTCAAACTATATTTATAGCTCATGGTTTATAGCTGTCAGTGCGCTGTAGAGCAATGTGCAGATCTAAATGTCATGTGATCATTGGCATTCAAGCAAGGACTTCCCTATACACAAACCTGTAGTGATATTCCAGGAAAAAAGACTGCATTGGTAGCAGCAAGAACCATACTGCAAGAATGAGATGAACCATGTGGTGACAAATTTACTGAACAATGATGCTTCAGAAACACTTAATGAAAGCAGTGTGAACTTCTCTGAAGCAGTTGTCACCACTGATGTGAATTATCTTCCAGGACTGCTTATTTCAGAGTACCTTTTTTAATCACTGGATACAATCACATCAAAGACATTTTATGCATCTATTTTAAGAGACTCTTTTGGAGCTCTGTTATAGACCACAGACAAGATGGCCTAATCTATACAAGGTCCAGACAATCCTTGCAGTGTTAAAGAAAACTTTCCTTTCCTTGACTTGTTTTGGGCTCTGTGTTTCTCATCACTCCAGAGTGGAGTGAAGTAAATCTTGTCAGTTATCATATAACTATAAGGACATACTGTTTACTATGTGAGCTGTTGGATGGACTGCAGTTATAAAGAAAAAGGAAATGATGCTGCAGAATGATGTTTGCACAACCTCAGACAGACCTGGAACATTATACTGTTAATTTGTCGGGAAAATAGCTTGCATTATTCACACTCACGCTCAAATATAATTACAAACCAATACAGTTATGGTATGTAGCCTCACAACCTCATGTTACCCACATGCACATACACTTTGCTACCAAACATACAGCACATACTGTACACACACATCTGCTGGACAATAAGTATAAAGATACATTTATTTAGAAAAGAAAACACTATAAATAATGATTACATTTGTCTGATAATCTGACTATAGTAATAACAGGCCTTGTTGAGAGGTGATATTGTATTTTTTACTGTAAGATATCATCTTAATGCTCAGGAATCAAAGACTGAGAATGTAATACAACTGGGACATAAGTGTAATGAAATTAATTGAATTGAGTTCCTGAAAAGAGGTGTACATCCTTGTGTGGCTATTTTTTAAAATGGGTGACAGTGAATGATGAAAATTATGTTGTAATGGTGCATGACAGATGGCCTCAATATTTTGTGCATTTCATGCACGGTGCCTCACTGTAAGTATTTGGTTCTATTCATAGTTTCATTTTGATAATCAGTGCAATGAAAAGAGCCTACATACCACCGAAGACGTGAAATTCTGTTACCAGCAATGAACAGCTAAAAAGCCAGGCAAAATCACAAGATATATCTGTGCTATCTGTCCAATTAATGGGCTCTATATGGAATTGCCCACTGAAGTCTGTGCTCTAATAAAGTGCACTGGAACAAAAAGAATCTTTCAGCTGTACATCAGTGAGCTGCCAGAAAAGGATTTTCCCGTGTGTTGTTCTGAATTGAATATGCGCAGAGCACTTTCTGAAAGTTTGCTAAATTGACTGAATCTGAAAGGTTTTCAAAGGGGTGGGAAGTTAATTAGGTTGTATTGTTTTATTCTTTCTCTTCATTTCGCTGGCATAAAATTCACCAGCCTTTTCCTCCCTGGACCCCTTCCACGCTTAACTTTTAATTTGCAAAATTGTTATCTAAAAGTAGCACATAATTTAACCTTCACAGCAGTGACGTAATGTTTATTCATAAGATAAAGTCTGAGAATAAACTGCGTCAGAATTCATTCATGCAATGAAAGATACTGGCTTGTGATAACAGGCCTTTTTCTCTACTGTGAACTTTGGAACAAAGGGAATGGTGCTCATGAGTAGTTGTAAAATTTATCCTTAATTGAAGTTGGATTTTGCAGAGAAATGTAATGTGCTGGCTGACCTGTGTTTGTCATAGCACAGGATTTACTGTTATAATATTAAATTAAGCCAATGACCTCAATGACATGTAAAACAAGTAAACTACCCCACTGTAGTTTACATATTTGCTTGGATTGCTTTCTGTGTACATCCATTTTAAATTTTTTGTGAACTTCATACGATCATCTAGTTGAGTGGTAACCTTTGCAGAAACACTTCTTAATTATCAAGTAAGAAGTGTTATTAATTATACAAGGACTTGCCACATACGGGGTAGTTATACTCTCAGTTGTTTCCAGTGTTAGCACTCATTAAAGGAGCTATACGTAAGGTTTTGCAATTGCTACATAGCCAACATTAGCATTAACAGCTCTTTAATTACCAGGAGCTTCAGCCACCATTGCATTTACAGGACAAGAGGTTTGAAAATGCCCTGTGGGCAGCGCTACTTCCTTATCCTCTTACGTTGGATGGAGGGCCGACTGGATGCTACAGTGACTCACTGGTTAGCATGCTAACTTCAGTAGTAGAGAAGAAGCAATAGAAATAGAGACAAAACAAGAGTCAACATTGATGTTGCTTTCAACTGCTGGATATAGCTCTGGGAGAGTAAAGGAATGAAGATTGATGCTGAACTTGCAATGCTTCTTCTAGACTGGTAGGTAAACGCTGTCAATGCTAATGTTGGCTATGTAGTGATTGCAAAAAGAGGCAAAGTGAAGAAGGTATATTGTATTTCCAAATCAGGGTAAAGCATTTTTAAAAATAGACTAATTCAAATGCATTTGAACACAACATACCTGCAAGTAGATACATGAACTTATGCGATCACTATTTCTAAGCACATACTCTGTGTATGACTCAAGAAAATTAACATGCATTCAGTCGCAGTTCATACCACACTGCTACTATCTGTTGACTGGTCAGCACAGTGCGCACACAGTTGCAGATACACTTGCAACTGTAACTCTACATACATCACTGCTAATCCATAGAATTACATGAGAGCCTAAGGGGAGTTGGCTCCCACTTCATTAAAGTGGTTGTTATAATTACTTTATAGGATTTCTTTTCTTTACCTGGGCACCTTGAGCAGTTTCAGATCAGTGGGAAAACCACATTGGATGCAATGTCACAGAGCCACAGAACCAACAGTGTTTGGTGTTATACAATAAACATTGGATATGTATGACCCTAATAAACATTCAAAGATGAAAAAACTATATAGGAAAATGGAAATGGAAAACAGTATTTGTGTGAATGCTGGTTACTTATTGTAAATCCTATCAAAAATTGCTTCAGTCAGTCTGCATAAGATGCTCTGCTGAAACATGATGCATTTAATACTGTATGTTTTTAGACCTCCTAGTCAGTGAAGGCATTTTTCAAGTGTCTTCTTTGTTGTGATTTTGCCACAAGGATTGATTTTGCTTTACATCCCACTGTGCAGGATGATCCTCATAGCCTGCAGTCTATTTGTGGATCCACTCTTCTTTGTGTAATGTTAATAGATTGTACTGCACTATAATGTTTGGGCAGATATGCCCATTCCTCTGAATATCCACCCCGCTCCCTTGTTTTCAGGAATCCAGTTCTGCCTCCCCTCCACCTGCAGCATTGATCGGACTCCCCAGCAAACCCCAGGTAAACCCGCTACCTGGGGCATCCTCCATTGCTTCATATTTATGCGCGAGAAACTATTTTAATGAAACATGAGTTGTCCTGTGGCAAGTTGCTCTGAAAAAATTCCTCTGAGAATTTATTTTGAATGAGTATATACAGTTGCTCTCATGTTCACAACTAAAGAAAGAAAGAAAGAAAGAAAGTGAAAATGTGAGTTTAATGAAAGGCCACCATATGACTAATTAGCTACAAATTGCCATGCAGTTTACACAATGTGATACTTTGCAAATGTAAATTTGGATAAATAATTTATTTCCACTAAAAAGACCTCTTTCTGTATTAATGCAATTTGATGAGTTCTCAGTGTCTTCCCTTTGAATTCTTTGAGTACAAATATCTCTTATGCATTCATGAAGACCACTGGAAAATGCAGTCACTCCACTACACCTGCACTCTTTGATTGAGAGAGACTATAGTCTTGACAGACTCTCAATTGTTGAGAGTGCTTTCTCTGCTGTCACTTGACATATTTATGACTGCATCACTTTGGCAAACCTGCTTCCTGACATCCCTCCATCCCCAAGTCTGCAAAATCACATGAACACAGACAGACATGCACGCACCACCCTCTGGATGTTTCTATTATTAGCTCCCATTGGGTGTTTTAGCAATCCATCTAGTCGACAAGCCGGAGCGATTTGTTTTCTTGAAAGGGTGAGGTTAAGACCACAGCCACATGCATCTAAGTGGTGACATGCAGATGCCGTTCAGTGTGCCACCAGGAGCTAAAAGCAGGGGGTTGTCTCCAAAACAGACTGCTGCAGCCATTACTTAAAGACAGACTCGGGCAGTGTGACTTTCATGAACAGCAGGACAACATCAGAGGCATTATAGGCGAGCAAAAAAAGAATGTCCTTGATCCACAAATCAGGAGGAACTAGCCATGAAATGTCTATATTTGCTGCCACAGGGGTGTTTTGTTTGTTACTAACTGTGTTTTTGTTCTCAGTGATCCATCACAATTCTCAAGACACTTTTAAACTTTGGCAAAGTATCCAGGGTTGGTTAAATAAGCTTGAGTAATGACTCACCCAGTCTGGTTTTTTGTTATCTATTGTTGGCTATTTTTATATCAATTTCTTTATTGTTTCTGTCTGCAACACTCGTGACAGTGCCAATAATGGAGTTCACCATCCATCTTCCTCTCCCCCCCTCCTTCCCTCCATCTAGATCATTTGCATATCCTTAAAAGCCCACTGCAAAACAAACTGCTGCATTTCCTTTACAGTGATAAATCCAATCGGGGAGAAAGACTCTTAACGACGTGTCACTCAACACCCTCCCCCCTCGCCACGGCCCCTCCCTCGTGTTAGCATACAAGCCAGTTCTGATAGATAGAGAGGTCCTAACAGAGATGGAGTGGTTGAATCACTGCCTTTGTGTCTCACGTTAATCAGCCTCACTTGCACACTGGTAGTTGTTTGTGTGTGTATGTGTATGTGTGTGTGTGTGTGAGTGAGAGAGAGAGAGACATAGAGACAGAGACAGGTTAAATGGAGTATTCACACTGAATACATTTAGCAACCTTTGACCAACTTCTATCATTTAAAGTGTACTCACTGTACATACTGTTAAAACTTCACCTGCATGCGAGGAGACATTGACATTTTGTCAAGACTGACACATTGACAGTTGTTTGGATGCCACATGCTTTTATATCCAAACGTGTGTTTGTCTTCATATGTTATCCTGTGGTTTGCTTACACTGCACACAGAGACCCAGAAACAATCTTGTACTCATTTTACTCCATGTTCTACCTCGCCCTAGGTTGTCTATGTGTATCAGTTTTAGGCTAACTTTATTTGGGAATATGCACAATGTGAATAGAAACCGGTGGTACAAACTTTTTTATGTCATGTCCCCTCTAGAAGCCCGAAAAATATTCATTTCTGAGTTTGGTGTTTCCTCGCCAGGAGTGATGAGGTCAGAGTCTAGACACTAGATATCAATGCTGCTGCTGCACATATTTGATGTTTACATTATCTGCTCTTTGTGAGTTGGTTTACTGAACAAACTTTTAATTACTTTGGGAAAGCGAGTGACATGACCAGTCAAGTTGAAGTGACATGAATAATATGAACTGCATTTTCCTTTTCACACATTTCTCATTACATACGGCAAGAGAGCAAGATAATCTGCGTCATATGTCGGTTTGACTGACGTGTTTGTTTGAAGAGCATTATTTGTTTTTCTTTTCTGACAATCATTTACTTTACATGTCATTTCACTATTTGAATAAATCTGAACCCTGACAGCTTTGCTACCACCAGGGCATGCTTGTTTGCTTATTGATCCTCCATAAATCTGATTCATACAACTTTAGATGTGCGCCACATTTTTCCCCCTCAAGTCATGTGTCCCCATCCCCTGCAATGGCATGCCCATCACTTTGAGAACCACTCATATAAACTTCATAAAATAATGTTTCAATTTTGAGAAATGGCCACATGATAACACATTAATGCAATGAGTCAGCTTAGTGTATATTAGTGGTGCAAATTTCTTGCTAAATTTACAAGTTCTCCAACTTAAATTGTTTGTGACTGCCCCTCAGAACAACACATAGAAGCGTTTTCTGATTTGATTCATTTGTATATTCCTTAACGAAAACAGCTGCAAAAATAAGACTATTTTCTGGTCTTGCACGGCTAAGGTCTGGTTAGGTTCAGGCACAGAAAAACAACTTGGTTAGGGAAAGATCATGGTTTGGGTTGAAATAAGCATTTGTCTGGGGTTAGGGAAACATTGTGCATTTGGTTCAAATTCCAGCCTTGTCGTCATAGTTACAATAATAACCACATGGTTAAGGTCAGGGAACATTTAAAGAAACCAGTGTTGTTATCCTCTGCTCCCAACGGATAAAAGGTATAATTCCTTGGACACTAAGAGCCCTGGGTCTCGGAGGTCTGGGTGGTCTGGGGCCCGGGTCAGTTTCTCGCTTTGTCTGGTTGGTGATCCAGCCCTTGACTGACCATTTCACCATTTTGGTAATAGTCCTGCTCGGTCTAAGCCGTGATTATACCTTTCATGGTTATGCTTTCAGTCTGAGGCTTCAACGCTCTGCTTCATTTTCATATTTCTGTGTAATTATAGTCAATCATTTTGTTGATGTTACAGTGGTGCACATAGCACAGAACATGGTTTAGTGGTTTTGCTGCAAGCCAATGAGTGAGTGAGTGAGCGAGCAAATGAATGTGTTCACTTTAGATGAAAAATAAATGCTGAGTAATCCTGCCACTGCTAAGATGGGAGCAAGAATTATGACCCCTCTTTGCACGACTGGCTGGCTAATAATGGCTCTATTTTGGTCCTCCTGCTGAATCATGCCCCCTGAATGGGTCATCTCCTTTCCTCCCTTGATCTCTCCTCACTCCCTGATTTATCCTTGCTCTCTATCTCTCTCTCTCTCTCTCTCTCTCTCTCTCACACACACACACACACACATACAGATACAGACAAACTCCTCTGTCTCTCTCGCCCTCTCTTCCTGTCTGCACAAATCCACCCTCCCTCCTGTTTCCTCTCTCTTACCTCCACATCTCTATCCTCTCACCTCATCTTCCTCGTTCTTCACTAATGCGTCTCCTCATCCATGAGAAGTTAATTTTGTGAATGGACAGCAGTGTGCGTCATTAAGCCCGCGGAGCAGAATGCTTTTCATAGACCAGACGTCTCTAGCTATTTATAAACACAACCAAAATACGGGTGAGAGAGAGGGCAAAAGGTGTTGCAGTTTTAAGGTGAAGCCCTGGGGTTTATTCGAAACATAAATGATGCTCTTCCTAAATAGGGTTGTAAACAAACAAACAAAAAAAATCTATCTCTTGTTTTATACAGCAGTGTATGTGTAATTGTGTTGTTCAGGCTACAGTGTAATTAGGATGAAATGCTATTAATCCTATGCCTTAACTTTTTTGGGGGCCTGCATGAAAGGATGCAGCTCATTAGAACTCAAAATAGATCCAGTTTTGGTCTCATAAGGACTTGCTTAATTGCTCTGTGTGATGTAAGCATTTGTAAGACAGGAATGGAAACAGGGTTCAGTACCGTTTGCCTCTTTGTCAAGGAAAATGATAACCCATAACTTAACCTGCAGCGTGACTCTGTTGTTCCTCTCCTCTTTTTCATTCTTTCTTCTTTTCTTGGCTCCGAGGTACCTGGCTTTGATCAGAACACACTAAACACAGCTTGCGCCTCAGATGATTCGGCCTGTAACTACACAGAGAGAGCTTTTTCTCCTAAAGCCTCGCTTGAAAATAAAGACACGTCAAAGCCTAGAAGACGTTCGTGACCCATCCCTCAGTCCATCTCTCAGTGGATTAAGTCCATATTCTCATTTGCACTTGAAAGAAAGTAATCCTCCCTTTTTCTGTCATGAAATGGACAGAACTAAGAAGATGAGAGTTGTCAGCCTTGCTTGAGCAGTACCTCCTCACCAGGATCCTCTACACATGAGTACTGTTGATTACTCCCCTGGTTTTTCACTGTGTATGATGAGAGTCTCATGTCACAGAGGCTTTCATGTTCTCTCTTACTTTATCAACTTATTCCATTATTCAAAAAACATATATATTCATAACCTTTAAATGGTGCTCACATTTTCTATATCTGAGCACTGAAAGTGAACAGAAGAGGAAGGAAAGGATTCTACAGTGGCTGGAGAGGCAAAACACACCTCTTGAACAGAAAGTACCCACTCAGCCAGAAGCTTAGGTCAATAAGACGATCAGGAACAATAGAGAAATATGAATGTTTTTTTTTTTTTTTAAAGTGTGCCATCAGTTATGCTTATATAGTGTTTCTGCCTAATGTCACATCATCATAATCACTGTAAACATTAGCTCACCACATATGTTAATGAGGTCATTAAGCAATGAAAGTGCATAAATTAAGCATGGTAATACACTGGAAAATACCTAACCCAATAAGCTTCTTGTCATATAACAGTTGGGTGTGAATATACTGTATGGTGTCTGCATGATGTTTCTGCCATATACATTATCATATATATCTTGTCATGTTGTGCTGGGATGAATGCCTACACCATGTACCATGGTGGAGGTAAATAAACATTTAAAACCTTGGGACAAAATCAGAGTTAGAACAGTCATAGCTTTATCGTCTGATTGACTGCAGAGTAGGTTGATTACTAACTGAACAAACAAGCACTGCTACGAGGAAAAATAACAATCAGCAATCAGCTGGTTGAAGAGACATTTAAAGAATGAATCTGATGATACTCCATATTTATCTTATTCTCAACAAATCCCACAAAAGCACCAAAGCTTTAGCGCTCCATTGTTGTCCTCTAACTATTAAAGACACACACATCATTGAGCCACACTGTTGCACTTACTGGCATGTTCCTAGAGGTCTAAATGTGCATTAATCTACAGCTGAAAATAGTCCCCAACAAATGTGCAGCCACTTCTGTTTGAGCAATGATTGCTAGAAACTATAGTGCCCAGCTGTTTTAGGAAATCAGTGACCCTTTTTTTTAAATTTAAAGTTCTACATTTATGACCCATTTTAAATGATTGAATGATTTAATTTTAAATGATATCATTGATGATACCAAAGATATAAAACATTTCCAGCCTTATCCTTCTGAGATGTGTGTGTAGTGGGTGGGTCATTGAGAATGGGGTATCAGTGTCAGTGTTATTTTAACCTTTACAACACAGAATTTCTAAAGGATGATTTGAAATGCTGGAGGGAATACTGATTTTTGACTCTGTACAAAAATTCACCAGGGTGGTTCAAAGATTCACTTTTGTCGTTACACACATATTTACTATGGGTTTAAGTAGATGAAAAGGTCTTTAATATTTCCTACAGACCAAGCTTAATATATTATTTGTTGATGTAAATCGAGTCATATATGATTATTTTTAGGTTTTTCAGATAAATTGATGGAATAAATGTTCTTTTGTCCACAGTCGTCCTATGTATTAAAAAAGACCTAAAACCTAATTGTGTTATCTAGACAATGAACCGTCACAAACTAAAGAGATGTTTTCTTTTTATTTCTTGAAAAGTTGACATTTCAAAGATACATGTTTTTCACATTCCATAAAGATAATGACACATAATAACATGCTGTCAACACTGACAATGACTTTTAAAATAATTATGTCTTTCTGCTTTTTCCAGCCATCACCTACACACCCAACTACAAGAAGACCCCTCCTCCGGTCCCACCTCGCACCACCTCCAAACCCCTCATCTCCATCACGGCCCAGAGCAGCACCGAGTCCACCCAGGACGCTTACCACGAGGGGAGGCACCCTCATGGTGGGATGTGGGCTCCTGACGGTCTCAGCCTGGGGCTGAGCCCAGGCAGGGCCCTCTATAACTCCACCGACAGCCTGGACAGCGCCAAGGCTGTTACCATAGCCATGGAGGCGGCCGGAGTCATGGCTGGGAAAAGGCACCCGTCCACAGACAGTCACAGCTCGGTGCTCACCTGTGACAAGGCCATCCTGGTGTCGAAGGCTGAGGAGTACCTCAAGACACCTCGATCGTCTATAGGGATACAGGTCAGTGTCAGTGTGTCTGATGAAAAGATCTCACATGAGGCTAAAGCAGCACTAAAATCCTTACAACCACAAACCTGCATATGGTTACATAATGATACCAAATTCTCACACACACATATAGTCAACTCAGAAACTGTGCTCTCTTTTCAGCAGCTAAAAATAGCAAGAGTGAGTCATATAACCGCAATCCATCAATTAAGATTCAACTCATGCTGGAGCAGGTTTTAGTGAATGATAGTTCACTCCATGGTTCATTCACTCCCTCTCCACTTACTGTACCTTTCTCTCTCTCTCTATCCAATCTCATTCATGCTCCCTCTCTCCTTCTATCTCTTCCTCTCCCCTTCTCTTCCTTGACTTTATTGTGTCTCCGAACCCCCCCTCTCCGTGATCTTTAACTTGGATCCGTCTCCCTCACTCTTTGATACTAGCTCTGGCAGCTCTGGTTTTGTTGATCTCATGTCACAGTCTAAAGGTTGCAGGTCTGCTGCAGAACAAAGAGAGAGGAATCTGTGGCAGCTCACATCATCACCTCCGGGCCATTTATAGTATTTTATCAAAGCAGAAGTTACTTTCTGAATTTGAGAGTTCAAACGTCATTGTCGGTATCTTCTCTTATGCTGTGCAGCAGGGAGTAGCAGTTTTTCTTTTCTGTATTTTTCTTGGTTCCTATATTTTAGGTTCTCGGTCCTGCTTGTCATGATTCCCCCTCATCCACATTTAGTCTTCTCTATTTATCTTTCCCGTATATACTAACTCCATTTTTATTCTCTTTCCCACCCCATAAATCTATGCATTCACACGCTCACACCTGTCTCTGCTGACTCTCCAATTTGCTTAGAAGACTGCAAAGTTGAACTCCAAAACCTTTCAAATATTTAAAGAAAAAAAGCAGACCACTTCATTAATCTCATTCTGTTTCGTTGGGTGCTGTTCAAGTTTCTTCGCAAAATAAATCAAGCACACCTTAGAGGGTAATTGGTGTTTTTTTTCCCCTCTCAGTTGATATCAAGAAAGTCCTTTGGCTGGAGATCAGACTAACACCCAAATTACACCGAAGCCATTGACTGTCAGGTGCTGCCATCAGGGAGTCGGCCAGTGAATAAATGATCCCTTCAAAGTCAATTGATCCTGCTACACTCCCTGCGTTGTATCGCGTTCAAACTTATCCGGCAGCAAGTTTTACCCAGACATTACATTTTGCTGTTATGCCTAAATGCAAGAAATTAAAAACAGCCTCTGACACATTAGTTCTAGGAGGCTATTAAAATGATGTACTGGAGTTCAGTGGCGTTCAGTCTGCATTCAGTGTTTTAAAGTAACCTGGTTACTGTCTGCTCTCTGCAATAACCTGATTCCCCGAACTTTGTGGAAACAGAGGAAAGTGATTTCCTAATTAAGGTGAAGGAGTAAGAGAAACATGATTAATACAGCTAAATATCTGCAGAACTCCAGGTCAAGTGGACACATAACTAAACTTCTAACAGGGTTGTTACATGTGATGTATGCCTGTGTTATTATTTATTAATTATTATTGTTTGTTGGGTCATTACATGTCCTCAGAAAAGATTTGATTGGACTCCATCTGCACTTGGCCCCTCCCCAACATGCTTCAAATAATCAACCTAGAAATGGTCCACAATACTTAAATCTGCAAAATGCAACTGAAAGTGAAGCTGAAGGTAAAATAAATCAAGTCAAATGTTTTAATTGTTCTCTCAGCTACACACACACACAAAACTGTGTTCTTCATCAGTCATCACTGATACATGTAAATGCAGCATGTTAAAAATATAGTAGTTTAGAGGAGAATCAGATGAATGTAGAAGTAGGTTTCACAGTAACCAGGATACACTGATTTCCTTCCTTGTGTAAATATGCCTCGTCACATATTCATTCATTTGCTAACTGTCTTTCCTGTATCACCTCCCCACTCGCTCAGTGAGTAGATAACTCTCTACTCAACCCACATACAGTACTTAAACTTTCTGTTTCCTGTTAGTGAGGGTCAGAGTCAGTCATCCAAGGCTGATCGTGCCACCAAACCACACTGAATGATGAGTGCTAATTTTAAAAAGCAGAACTGCAACATCAAAACCTAATCATCATGCCTCACCAAACTTCACAGTGGGCGACACGCAATCGGAGGCACCATCTCTCTAAATCAGCACACATGCAGCTCTGATTTAGCTCATTCATTACCAGCAGATCGAAAACTACATTGCGGATGAGATAAGTGTGGAGCGGAATGAGGGGGACACTGTTAGTTTTAAATGTTTAAGAGGATGAGAGGAAGTGCAGGTGAATTGAAGGAAGGAGTAGCCAGGCAGCAAATAAATAGGTATGTGTGTGTGCGCGTGCAAATGTGAATGAGAGCGACAGAGAATTATACTGACTTTCAAATTGGCTCCAGTGATGTGTGTAAAGTCTGTAACCACTTTCGATTAGAAATGTAGGTGTAATAAAGGTCTGTACAGAAACATCTGAGAGGGACAGAAAAGCAGAGAAGGCAGCTTAACCCTGGCAACAACGTCTTTTCAAAAAGTGTCTCAGGAACTCCCTTTTAGATGCTCCGACATCAGTCCACTGCTACTCTGACTGTCTGTTTGATTGTCAGAACATTTCAGTATTAGGCAGCTATAGTACAGTGTGCTTCACCTGCTACTGGATGTATAACTAACCTGGATTAACCTGCCTCTGTATTGATGTTTACTTTTCACACCTTCAGTCTCAGAAGGTCAACATGTTTTTTTTATCTTTGATCTCTGACCGTGTAGACGTGGTGTTGTCTCCTGTGCTCCTAAGAGACCACTTTATAGCTGCACTTTTACAGCTGAGACATGTTTGTGTTCTAAAGCACTGATTGATTTGTTTACAAAAATAGTTTTAATTGGAGACGTAATGAGGTTGTATGAAGAGGAAGTCAAAGCTTTTAACCTTAAACACAGTCACTGTCAGGCAAAAGTCACCAGGTGGTGTTTGTGTGTTTTGGATGAAAGGCGATGTGGCTCCGTTCGACTTTTTGCTGATGCTCACAGTTTCCACACCTGTGCTGACGTTGTGGCTGTGATTACTGATGCTGTGTATGTGTGTGTGTGTGTGTATTTATGTGTGTGTACATATACCAAAACATCTTTGGGGTAGGTAAGCCTATTGGACATAAATCTCCCAGCCTCCTGGATGTTTTGTCTTCCCTCAGTCCTCATCCATCATGAACATGAAACTCATTCTCTCTTCATGAGGTGGACTTTGCTCTGCTTCTAACACAAAGTAATGGAGGTCACCTCAGCAGGCTGCTCCACACTCATTTCCTCCCTGCTAACAGCTCCTCCCAAACCGCCTGACAGAATACAAAATGGCTCTCCAAAAATGTCACTCCCCAGCTTTAATACTGACCACTCCGCACCAAAGGTAGGGTTGACATTTCTCCACAACAGAAGCACGCCCTGTTTTGAACCTGTGCCTTTGACTCACTCTCGTAGTCATAATACTGAAGATTTATGAATGTCAGATGCTGTAAAGGCCTCATATGGACATTTCAGGATGAGTCTTCCAGTCATTTTGATGGCAAAGGCAGGAATGTTCCTGGTATGAGAGAAATATGAACTGAAATGGCACATTGCTTCCTACCAGCAACCACATCAGCCACTCTGTACTATCAAACTTTCCATTTGTAGACCATTTCTGATGCAGTCTCAGTGAAAAAAGGCTCAGTGGGCACTAGAGAAGAAAGACTGGAATGACATAAAAGAGAAAGAGAGGCTTAAGGATTCTGACAGTAAGCCAGCAGGAAATTGTGAACATTAGACAAAGAGAGAAGCAAAAGCAAAGAAATTAGAAAAGAAAGAGATGAGCAAATGGAGAAACAGAGAAAAAGTGACAAACAGTAAAGCATAGCAAAAATGGAGAGCGCTGACAGGGTTTCCATAAAGCCAGTAAAAATGTTGGGCTCCAGGGAGGTGTTGCAGGCAGCGATAAAGAGTCTGTGAGTCTGGGCTGCTGGATCAGGATCTCAGCCATGCAGGCGCAGGGAGGATCATCATCAGTCAATCTTCCTTCCCATCACATAATATCCACTAATGTTACCCTATCCATCACTGTGTAACTATGGTCACACAGCGATGAACACTTGACCAGTCCTCACTACCTCATTTAAGGTATCGAGCATTTTTCCAGTGGATAATTTTTTAGGCCATTAGGGGGCAGTATAACAAGATGCAAACATGACACTGGCGTATTATCACCTTATAGAGTTAATGGTGTTGTTTCTGTGTAGTTAATGAATGTAAACCCAATGTTCAATCTCGTTTTAGCTCTGGTTTGATATAAAACAACAACAACTTCTAAAAATATGTACTACTACTGCCACTGAATGCTAGTTTGTGTTTCCCAGTTGGTTGCTAACTTTGTCTGTCTGCCGTTTGGTATGACACTGTCAGATAGTGTACAGTGGGTTTAACAGAGCTTTATCACTGAAAACACTGCCTGTGTTCAGAAACAATACTAGAATAATTAGAGTGAACCAAAACAGTAAAGTTGTCAGCCTGTAAAAGCCAAAACAATGAGCTAAAAGACGCTAAAAAGCTCCATGAAGCTGAGGGGAACTGCAGAGCCAGGTGATAATTGCTTGGGGGTTTATTATTGCAAGTGCAATTACCCATTCACAGCACACAGGGTGATCTGACCCATTGCCCATGTCCATTGTTATGTGGTGATCATACTTCAGTCATTTTCAACACAGCACTGGAGCACAGCAACAGCTTGGTAACCAAAAATCTGAAACAAACATTTTTAGACATTATATAGTGTGCAGTGCACATCCTCCCTCACTTCACATTCATTTCTGTAGAAAGCTAAAATCCTCTGCAGTAAACCTCTTCAGTCGTGTTGCTTTTGCAGCCTCCATAAATCATGCAATGTTTACTTTCTGACAGGCCTTGTACAGTTAAGGTGCTCGGTCCAGTCCCAAACCAATAAACCCAGAAACACTGGGGAATGGTCGCTCACATAATGAGAAGCACTGTTGGTTTGTATCATTTCTTCGTATTAGGTGGAAGCAGCCACAGACTCTGAATCCGAAAGCAAAGGTTCTCGGGAATACCACTCTGTTGGGATCCAGGTAGAGGATGACAAGAAAGGGTGAGATAAATGATTTTAACTTTATTACAGAGGCTCAATATTTGATGTTTGATCTCACTTTAATGAACAATGGCCCCATCGTCAACGCCGTTATTTGTCATTCTTGCGTGTGTATGTTCATCTATGCCTTTTATCACTTTGCAGACAGGGCAGGTTTAAACGCTCCAACAGTGTGACTGCAGCTGTGCAGGCTGACATGGAGTTGGAGGGCTTCCCCACCATGGAGGACAAAGGCCTGCAGTTCGGTGGGGGGTTCCAGCGCCACTCAGAGCCCAGCACGCCCACACAGTACGGGGCTGTGCGAACTGTGCGGACCCAGGGACTTTTCAGCTACCGTGAGGATTACCGTACCCCCGCTGAACCCCCGAGCCCCAGGGAGACGACCAGTGAGACCACCTGGCAGCTGGAACCACCCTCCCCACGGGAGAGCGCGGTTTCGTCGGGCGAGTCGGGCAGGGCGTCCCCCTCCCTGCGGAGGGATGGGAGCTGGTTCATGCAGCTGCTCCACACAGAGACCAAGAGGATGGAGGGCTGGTGTAAAGAGATGGAGGCAGAAGCTGAAGAGAATGACCTGTCAGAGGACAGTGAGTGTTTGAGGCTTTGTTTTTAATGCACTATACCAAATGTATGGCACTGTACAGTATGTGTCATACAGTATTTGATATGCTGTGTGTGTTTCCAGTCCTCGGCAAGATCCGAAGTGCAGTGGGAAGCGCTCAGCTGCTCATGTCTCAGAAATTCCAGCAATTCTACTGGCTGTGTCAGCAAAACCTGGTGAGAAACCTATCAAAGAGAGGCAGTATATGTGTGTGTGTGTGTGTGTGTGGTGTGTGTGTGTGTGAGTGTTCTTAGTGAACTCATTGATCCCCTGAGCGTCTCTTAAATTTCATAAATTTGACCTTACTGTCTTACATGATCACAGAAAATTAGTTGATTTCTAGTTATACTTAAATATTGCCAGATGATAACAACTCAATAACAACAAAAGAGATAACAGAAACAGTATTGTTGCCAGGTAACAATACATCTGCACAATTACACACAACCATTCAAAACAATGGGCAGTAAGTCCTTTGCATATGTTTACCTATAAACAGTAAAGCTTAAAAAAAGAAAAGAAGTTTAAATATATATGATCTATTTTGTCTGTCGAGCAATGTATAAATAATTTCTCAGTCTTAGTTGAAAAGTCTGATTTTGTTATTTTCATGACAACTCAAGACATATTTAGCATTCAAGTCACACATAGGATTAATCATATCCAGTTTTTTAGGCCATTCTTAAGGTCCAGATCAGAATGTAAATAATGTTACTCCACATCCTCACAACCCTTGTTCTCCAAACTCCACACTGAATCAAAACTCTCTGAATATTTTTCATTGATTGTAGAAAAGCTACAATTCTGAGAATCAATAGCTATCTAGCACATTTATATGTGACCTGAATGTTTTGAAATGAACAATACATGAGCGTGGATGGGTGCGATTTCAGGTGTTGCAGCTTTGTCCTGAGATGAGAAGAGAAGAACTTGAGGGCTGAGCCAAACCCGGGTTTAAATAGTCCTAAATATCCAGACAGCAGCCGCTCTATTGCTCACCCAGGAGCTCAGGGGACACACACAGGGTCAGGGATTTCTGCCTCATATTTTTCTTGCACTGTTCACAACTCGTTTTATTGATCTGAGCCAAGTACCCAATATTTCAAATGAAGTTGGTGTGGAGTTATGAGAGATAGTGATGCTGTTTTTGCAATGTGCAGCAGAAACTGCTCATTCAGGGGGAATGGGAATTGCATGGGGATTAGATACAGTGAACCAGCTTTTTAGACCAAGTCAAGTGCTTTCTTTTCCTCTGAAGGAGACAGTGTTATGTAATTATGTATGTAAGTTTACTCAACAACTTTTTTTATTACAAACAGCTGCAGCCTTTCTCCACATGAAAAATGCATAAAGAAACAATATTTGTGAAATCAGTGCTCACAAATCAGCAGCTTAAAAAGACATATAATTGTGTTTTATAGGACTTTTTCTCTCATCTCTCACCTCATGCATCAACTTTCAAAGCTTGACTTAAAAATGCTCTGAAAAGAGACAAACAGTTTGCATGGTGCACTTCTCTGGGAGGAGCTCCAGGATTAAAAAGCACACGATGACACAGCCAAGGTTTAAAACTTACTGACTCCTCCTAAATCTGTCAGCTGTGGATATATGAAGCCTTAAGACTTTGGAGACAGGTTGCAGAACATCACAAGTTCAGGGGTCAGAGTAAAGCTGATGAAGTGCTGAGGCTGTCCCACGGTAATTACAGATAAGAGAAATGTGTTCCCAGCTTACCTTACATGATGGATACTATGATATTTAAAGTGTAGGATATTTTTTTTTAATTCTTTTGCGAAAGAATTATCCTAATCTCATAATACTATATGAATATGGAAGTAAAACTATGACTCAATGAGAATATTATGCAAATTAGTTTAAAAAAGCAGCTGTACAAGCAACATTTCATGCTTGTTTTTGTGATGCCATAACATTTTACTTATAGAGGATCGTTAATGTTTAAAGTCAAAGTCAGATAACACTTTGCAAGCATCTTGTGTTTCTTTATGTAGATATGAGAGACTCTTTCTAAGCTACTGAAAACACTTAGTTTCAGGTAATTATACAGAAATGAAAACTTAACTAGGAATGTAATTTTACATTTCTGTTAATAAACTCCCCACCCCTTCAAAATCCTACAGACTGGTCCTTTAAAATGTACATTTTGTTAAAAAAAGGATACTGTGTTTATAATTCTAAATTTTAATGGAAGAAAACCCACTGAAAATAGAAAATAACTCTGCCAGGATGGTAGCACAGATAGTATCAGGCACTGCCATCACACTGGAAATCAGCTGGACCATCAGGCAGCATCACCCTTCACCAGCCACCTTTTCTAAATGTCACAAGGTTTAGAGTGTGAGTGTGGGAATGTCACTGAGGTTACAGAGTCGACATGTCCCATCGTAGATGTTTTGTTGCCGTAGGTCTTCAGTTTCTGGAATAAGGGATCTGACACTGATTAGGTTGCCCATTCTTCTAGTTTGAGACACACTGAAAGAAATGAAAAACCAAATTGAAACATGACACTTGGAGCACTTGAATAGCTTTATTTTACACAGTTTCATTAGTCTCTGTTTCTTAGTCACAGCGAAAAATTCCATGTCCATAGTAAATGTCCATAGTTCACACAGAAAGCAAACTCATGACCTTGGCATTATTAGCACTGTGTTCTTTAAAAGGTCCTGAATGAATTACATAGTGTGGTGTGTGAGCAGCTCCTTGTATGATCACATCCTTGTTAAGAACACTGACGCTTTCACACCAGTGTTACACAATAGATCAGTCCAGTCACACTGTCTTTGTGTAGACAAACTAAGAAGATTCTGATATGCACACATTCAGTTCACTTCATTCTACTTTTTTTTTTACCATGTAACCGCCATACACACAATGACCTGGTGCTGGTGCAACAACCTACCTAGTGCAGGAGTTTTTCCAGTCACAGTCACAGCAATATCTTTATACTGATTAGTCAGAGTCAGCATTTACAGATTATGTTCCCAGATTTTAGTGTATTGTTCCAAAACAACTCATGTATTTTCTCCTCAAGCTTTTGGGATCGTATCTACACCATGTTTTCAAAGAGGAAACACTGATTATCTCTAATATTGTTTGGTTTATAAACACAATGGAGCAAAAGAGACTGAATTAATGGAGAAGAAAATCTTAAAGCAAAGGCAAGAATCTGGACTTAGGCTTATTACCTCAAAAAAGTGTTAGCACAGATTCTCATGAGTCATTAAAACCAGAGACAATGAGGTACTGATGTTCATTTCATCTGAGGAATCGAGTGATGAATAGGACCGAACTGACAAAGAGTTTATTATTATCTGAGCTCATTCATGGAAATTTGACAGGATTGGTCTCCATCACAAGTTGTTATCCCTCATTTCAACCAAAAGCCCCAAAACTGGTATCCATGCCTGTTTTGATGAGTCTGATAAGGACATCTAGTGGATCTAAGCCGAACTGCAGTAACCACTTTGGTCATGACTGTTGCCATATCAATACATTGTATATGCATGTGTTTCTATAGCATGTGTTAGAGGATACCAGTTATTTATTGCTTGTTTGTGCTTATTATCTGGGTTAAAGACAGTGAACCAACTATCTGGCACATTACTTAATGTCACCACAGACAATAATACCATCTTTGTCATAACTCCTCTCACCCGCATCTCGTGTAGGACCCCAGTGCCATGCCACGGCCAACATCTCAGGACCTGGCAGGGTTCTGGGATCTACTACAGCTCTCCATCGACGACGTCACCGTGAAGTTTGACCAGCTGCAGCAGATCAAGAACAACAACTGGAGGCCCGTTGACAGCCCAGAGAAGAAGGTGAGGAGTCTCCCTGGCATGTGTTAGCACTGTTAACCCAGGCAGCCTCATTTCTCAAATTAACTTGACGGAGAGTTTTCAGTTAGGGACTGTATGGAAGTTATTGGGGGAGTAGAGAAGGAAAGAGGTGGAAATATGTATTAATTTCTTTTTTGGAATGCTGGGGGAAAGCAGGGACGTTTGTTTTTTTGTTGTTGTTGTTTTTTTTGTTTTTTTACATTTTTCTTATCCCATATTTATGTTTCATTTCATTCTTCTTTGTATGGAAAACCTGAGTATGGAAGACCTGGGAGACAAGTGTGAAAAAAAAATTCCTCCATGTGATTTTTTTTTTTTTTTTTTTTTTGGTCCTGTTTAGACTGGGGTAGTGGTACACATCAGCCTCTTGTGGAAATAAGTATTACAACAACAAACAACTTTTTTTTTCATCTGTTTTTAAGTTATAAACACAGGAAACAGTTTAGATCAGACTTAGAAAATGGATCACCAGAATTCTTTTCTCACTTTCCATCCAGGGTTTCATGGAAAGGATTTCCATGCAATTCCCCACGCCAATAATTTTCATACAGTTCCTTAGCAATAAAATTTCTAAATGGCTGTGCAGCCACTTCATAATTATTCTGTCCTCTTATTAAAGCCACCAGCTCCTGTACCAAAGAAGACAGTTCGACAGAAGAGTGCGGTGACTAGGGAGAAATCCTTGGACCTCCCAGATAGGCACCGACAGGAGGCTCGTCGGCGGCTCATGGCAGCCAAGCGGGCGGCCTCCTTCCGGCAGAACTCAGCCTCGGAGCGAGCGGACAGCATCGAGATCTATATTCCTGAGGCTCAGACTAGACTTTGAGAAGACAGGGTCAGGGGCCAACACGTCTCCCTGCTCCCATGTTTAAACAACTTTAAAACTAGCCTTTTTTCTAGACTGCTTCTCTCTGTACTCTTCCTTTATCCATCTGTTGTCTGATCTTGATAGCCATCCTCAGTGCCCATCACCAACACCATTGGTCTGTAGGATGTGCCAAGCCTCTTCTCCCATTGCCAGAATAAGTGTTAGCAGATATATATGTCTAACATGGGTTGGTTGGGTTTCTCTTTGGTTTGCTGGTGATCACGATACCCAGCCTACAAGCTCTCTCATCCAATGTCCTGGATGGGTATGTCTGTAGTTTTTCAGCATTTGCAAAGTGCCATTTAAAAAGTGCAGCTTTGAAAACCTACCAGCAACCAGGCCTTTGAGCTAAAAAGAGTAAATGAGAGAAATTATATTTATTTCAAGTTGTTAAAAAATGGTCAAAGTTAGTAAACCTTCAGTATTTTTAAATAATTTAAGGTTACATTGTGACTCTTTTTTTCCTCTGTTCCTTTTGGAGTAAATGTTAATTACAAGCTAAATATCACAAAATTGTTGTAAGTTCAAAACTCTGAAAAGTGCCAATGCTTGAAATACCTCAACTATGTGCATGTGGCACTGATCACCCATTCAAGGTTATTCAGGCAGCCCTAATAAGCTCTGGACTGGTCAGTGTTGAAAAATGCAGCTTTCTACCCAATCTGGTTGTAGTCAAACATCTTTCATGGTCTGGATTGGTTTGAAGAATCACATCTGTCAGCTCATTACCATGCACATTTCAAACAACTTTCCTATATATCTCATGTTCCTGTTGCCAACTTTCAAATATTGACATTTACTTGAAGCGAAAAACATGCAAGTCTTGTGCCAACATTTTCACAATGTCAATGCAGTAGAAAAAAAAAACTATGATGGTTTGTGTAACTCCTTAGATCAAGATGTGTAGACAAATGCACTTATGCACTTATTACAATTCTCTCTATTTCCAAGGGAAATGTACATACCCAAGTTCACAATAGTACTGTTGTATTTTTTAATTGTGAGCGGGAAGAATATTCATTCTGTGTATTTTTTTCCCACATATCCACTGCTTGCCTGCCCTCTCTATTGCTTTTGACAAATCTGGATTTGTTGCATACATACAGTGGCTTGTTCACACACACACACACACACACACACAAAGCCAAACTGCTGTGTCTTCATCTAATATACTTCTCTCAGGCCCTTTCAAGTAGTGCCCCCAGCCACAGTTAATGAGGAGTGATAGAAAAATCCTCCAAAACATAAACAAAATATCTGCATACTAGCTTCTTTAATCAAAGAAAGAGCTTTGTAATTTTCATATTTCTTGAAAGGTTCTGTGTTGCTGAAAGTCTCCATGAGCACTATCATAACTGCACTGACTCCCTCTAGGAAACACTGAGAGGTAATGAAAAGAAATTGGGGCAAAGGCATTCCAGAGGGATACAAGAAGCAAGTCCCAAATAACTAAAAGTTTTCAAGTCTCCCGTTGAGAGGAATACATGAGGAGCAGGATATTAGCTGTCTGCAGCTATGTGTGATGTTTTGTTCCAAACATGATGTAGTTAGCTAGATATTATTATTTGCCTTTGATTACATGGCATGCTTAGAAGCAGTCGAGAGGCTCATTGCACCAGCTCTTTGTAAATTTAAACTTAGCCTTGGTGTAAAGGAAATGTTTAATGTTACTGAGTAGAGATTTACAGATAAATATTTTATTGAATTGCCCCACACAAACAAGTTCAGGAGTAGAGTAGTTGTTAATGACCAAGAGTAACTGTAACTTAGCTAACAGAATTAACTGACAAACCAACATTAGCTTGCTATATATGACCTGTTAATTATATCAAGCTAAATGACTAAATTGTTAGGCTAGCCTAATGTATACTGCAGTAATACTACTAAGTCTGAAAGACATATCCATATATTAATATATTTTGGTAAATTTTAATATTTTGTTTGCCCTCCAGCTTATTTTTAACTCTCTGTACATAGTTGATAGCTTTTGAATAGACCATGCTACAGATGTTTCCTGGCAACTGATTCTCGTATTTCATGCAAAAGCTTGATTAGCTAAAAGATTTTTTAAGTTTTTGTGGTGCAACTCAAAATCACTAGTCTGAAACATTCTAAAAACTTAGGAGATACTTTACACACAGATATGTTAATGGATTTATGAATAACTGGTGCAACCCATATCCTGGTATGTGGCATGGAAGCTGAGAAGTTATACGGCCTTAGATAAGATTTTTTAGTGGTCACAGAGTTTACTTCCAGGTGGTTATAAGTAAATTACTCATAAAGGTAAGCTTATCCTGAGCAAAAGCTAAATTTCTGCTGATGTTTATTTGTTATATTCAAATCACTGACCTAAAGACTGAAGTCTGTTGGTAAAAACTTTGGATAATCAATCAACTAAATGGTGCTGCTTTTTATTTAATCAATACAGTACTACACAAACAATCAATGCAACACAATGTGCTGTCAGCTGATCGATACATCACTTAAAAAACTATTTTTATGTCTCAGAATTTTTTTGGTTGATTAATTGTGCCAGCGTGCCTGGCTTCATTAGGGGTAAGACCAGGGGAGCTTTATCATAAAGCGTTAACAACAAATACATTTCTATTAATCTGAATATTTTGTGTGTGTATGTGTGTTTTGTTGATATGAGTGCGCGTGTCTTCTTTTCGTAGCGCAGTGTTGGCATCTTCAGAAAAACACAGGGTGAATCAGGGGTCAGCTTGCATCTGACTCGGCTTGATTTCCCTATTACTACCCAACTGTGGCCTGACCTGCATCTCACACACACACATTCATACACACAGATACACATAGTCCCTGTGTCATCAGCGCTCTGTTGAAATATATTTTAGATACCATAGCATATAATTCACTTTTTTGTGCATTTTTTAACTGTCTACATCTTTCGTCAATTCAAACACAGAGTCCCTGAAGACATAAAACACCAAGTATAGATGTGTTTACTGCAATTTGTTTCCAGTGTTCAAACCATCCTTTCACTGTATCAGAATGCATTATTCATGGTTTAGTTATCATAAATTCTTGTAGCAGAACTCAGACAATACATTTCAGAGAGCTAAGAAGTTCACTCCAACAAATCGCCAAATAAGCAGAGTCAGCTGTGGAGTGATAGTGTCTCAGATATGTCGTGCCATACTCCAGTTACAGATTGGGTTTTTATCAGCCCACAGCTGAGTGCAAGATTACACATTTTCTTAAAAAACACACCCATGTATAATTCTGCTGTTTTTTCATTGCAGAGGCAGGGACCTTAAACAGTATGACAGTGGGTTTCTGGAAAGTGTCTGGGTGTGTGATGCCAGGCAGTTGGCAGAGCAGAGACGTTCCCCTGCTGTTGCCACAGTGGCAGGCAGACGGGGGGAGAGACAGACGCGGCCTGACATATGCTGGCTTAGAGGAGACGAGAGCTCCGCGCTGAGCCCCCAAACTGCTGGTGTTGTATGCTGTTGTGTAGCTGGAAGGCTGTTCTGTGAGGATCGCTGGGCGCTGTGCTGGGTATTTTTCAGCCTGCCTTTGACTAAGCAAAGCAGCTTATGTAAGATTTCAGGTCCTTGGCGAGATCAAGCAAACAGCCTCCAAGGCCCTTCAAAGCTCATGTTGATAAATGTATTGCTGAATAGTGGCCTACACTGTAGAACGGAAGCATCAGCACTATACAAATTTGCTTCTATCAACCTCTGCCGGGCTAGTTTCACTGAAGGCTGTCATTGAAACAACAGAGGTGTTTCTTTCATATGCAAATTGATCAAGGCTGTGAAAAAAAAGAACTATATCCACCACCTCGGTTCAGCTTAAAGAATATCTCTCGCTCCTTCAAGAGACATTCGCATAATTGCAATGAGGCCGTTTTTCCTCATTAGACCATGAACGAACCATTTCAAATAGCAAAGTGAGATCAGTGCTTTAAGTCACAAGGGAGTGGAAAAATGTTGAAATGGATTTGTGCAATAAAGACACAGACTTAAGTAAATCTACAGCTACAGATAGAAGTAAGAACTGGGCTTACAGAAATCACATATTTAGTTTCAGGAAAAAATGAAACTAACTTTTTTCCTTTCTGGAAAAAATATTACCTTGGTACTCTTGAAACTCTCTCAGAACCATTTCCTAAGCTCTGAACGAAATCTATCTGCTGTAATGGTTAGGTCAAGTTTGTCCCAGTGAAAATCATTTTCCACTTATCAGACGATTCAGAGCTCTTTATATATTTTTACCCCTTTTCACTCATTTTTGTCCATATAGGTATGAACACGGTCTTAGATGGACAGCTATAATGGCTTCCTTGCGACAAAATGCTCTCGTATTTCCTCACTGAAGCTCATTTTAGTGGGTGTAAAGTATTGGATTCCTTTGGTTGATGTACGCTTGTGTGGTGTGCATGTGATGCCGTGAGCAATGGAGGATTCCTCACTTGGCAGAAAGTAGCTGTAGTGATTTTTTTAAGTTAAAAAATTATGGTAATTTAACAGCTAATCACCCACCAAGACCTCCTGAAAACCCAGAGGGCAGAAAACCACATCAGTGTCACATTTAATGTCATGAGGGCAGCAATTAACTACAAGTGCCATCTTTTGTGAATTATCCAGCATACTGTAAAATCATTGCTCAACACAGCCACACATTCCCTCATCAGTTTTGTGTGAGCAAACCATTTCTGCCATCTCCCTTTCCCCCTCATTTCCAGTCACGTATTTCTGTAATTTCAGCCCGTGTCTTGACATTCTGTGGCCTCTCGTCTGGTATACGACTGTCTATCCGCTTTTGACTCTAGAACCTATGATGTGAAATATTTCAAGGGGGACTTTTTTCGTAATCATGCCATGGAAAGAGCATCAGACTCACTGAGATATAGCCTGATACAACACTTCCTTGAACTTGGAATGTGAAACAACTCTATAATTACTAGATAAAACGAAAAAGGTAGTTGTTTAGCCAAAACTATTTTCATCTCTTGTATATCATATCTATAGTGAGGATGAATATAATTCCAAATATTCATTATTTGTAAAGAAATATATATAGATATATAAATATATAATATATGCTTCATTGAAACATAACTATTTTCTGCTCTTGCTCATGTTCTGTTGTCATTTTTACTTTGTTATGGTTATTTTATAAGCTGATATGATGGCATGCGAAATACTGATTCTGAATGTAGGCTTATTTATTATTTCAATTTTTTTGTCAAAAATAATGACACTGTCCCACTACACTATGTACATTTGTTATGTGTTTATTTAAGTCAGTCACATATGCATTTCTCATTGTGTGTTATTTCAGTGCAAATTACTGTATCACTGGGTTATTTTTTGTATTATTTAATTTGTTTGCAACAACATATGCATTTTCCTCCATTCTTTCCTAGCTGAGCTATTGAAAGATTTTGCCTCTTTGAGTAGTTTGATCATTGCTGAGGTCATCCGGTGTAAATAATTCTGCAATTAAATTTTTGGAGAAAAAGTTTGGAAATGTTTGTCTGTGTGTTTGCTTTGAGAATTCTGACTTTGAACTACATAAATTACTCTCTGCTCCTGTGGCAATTGCTGTAAAATATGAACATTAGCCAAGTGTTATGAGTTGATTTTAATCCCTTAAATATTTTATTTCATATCGTCAGACACCAAACTGCATTATATCCACAAAAGCAGGAAGGCAAAAAACACAACAGTTATTCGATGCTTTTCCTCATAACAACAGTATTCCTGATGGCAGTATTTTAGCTCACAGAAGGAAGGCTCGATGAATTTATCAAACTGTTCTTGGCATTTAATTCATTTTATATCTGTATGCAGCCTGCTAACCAAAATAGCAATGAGATAAAGATGAAGGGTGGCTCTGAATCATCAGTCAAAGAAATTGGTGAATTTACTTTTCATTGTTCCTGGTTCAGTGAGTCAAGAAGGTCACCAGTGACTTGACATTTATAGATATAGATAGAATATGTTATCCCTTTATATATACTGTTTTTTTCTGTCATTGTGCTTGATTCATTCAAACAGTCCAAAATAATAACTTTACAATCCACTTACCATATAATCATCATATAATATCATATAATATTCTGGCCAGATTGCTCAAGAACATCTTTTAGGTTGCCAGTACAACAGGATGATTAACAGATGTCACATGAAAATATGGCCTGAGTGGCAACATTGTCCACACCAACACATACTGTATTTGAAAGCTGGTTGTGAACATTGTTGCATGTAGTTTTGTTACATTTTTTTCCCATACATCCCGTTGTAATGGTAATCTGACTCAGGCCCAATGACAACAGTAGGTTTGTTTCTTGCCTTTTCTGAAATGCAAATACTTAGGTTTAGGGGCATGTACAAGAATAGGATCATTGCTACAATAATGTACATTCAAACTTCAAGTCATCACGCTCCTATCTTCTAATTCAAACCATTTAGTCCCAAAGGCCCTGCATATGGGTGTTTTCAATTATTCTGGCTGAGTAAACTTCCTATACTGGGACTTAGCAGGCACCATGTACTAACAAGAGTGATACAGGTGTAAGTTGTATGAAAAAGAGAGGCTGTTGCTGACACTGAAAAACTCCAAAATGTTTTAATTAATGCAATATTTTGACCTAGAAGGTCTTTGTCAAGGCAAAAAGGTGTAATTTGTTCCACAGGAAAATCAGGAGGATGTCAGATTTTTAAAATGTAGGTTAATAAAAAATGTACAATTTCCCTTCAGTTAAACACCAGCGGCAAGAATTCAGCAGCCATTCATTAACTAGTGTTAGGTCATTTCCATTAAAAATTTTATTCTATAGAACTCAACTTCAACCCTTTAACCGAGCTCTTACAATCTCAAACATACAAGGTGAGGTTGCCCCCTGTTGGACAAAGAAAGAAATTCATGTGTCGTTCAACTAACTCATTTTGCAGTTTAATGTCTCTGCAGACCTTTATTCCTTTATTGCCAAATTGTATTTTAATTTGACTTAAATATTTGATCTGAGTATTACTCTGACATGATTTATCTCAAAATAATGCATCAAAGACAACTGCTTACTGTGTCTTCTCTTTAAGATTTTTTTTTTTATTTTATTTTATTTTTTTTTTTACCATTAGTCCAAGAGGTTTCATCAGTTCAGACTTGTGTTCACCCCACCAGAAAGTGGTGACTGGGAAATCTTATCAGCATTTAACCTTGATTACTGTTGTGCAATATGAAGTGCTATAATCACATAAACATTGCAAGTATGGCCTACTGCCTGTAACTCTGATAACTGACAGTGGCTTCATTGATACTCTCACCTTTGTGGCAATTCTTGCAAGTCAGAGAAATTTGATTTGTTTGAATGTGCGCGTGTGTGTGTGTAGTGGTTGCCCAGCTAAGATCAAGTGAGGGTCAAGAGGGTCCAGCCCGTTTGTGTCTGAGGTCTGTATGTCCTTGTATTTCAGTGGTTTCCCACAGCAGTCAAGACAGATGTATGGATGTGGTTGTTTGTGGTAAATCTGTCTGTGTCAATGTGTGTTATCACTCTGGCAACCTGCTCAGGGTGTGCCTAATTTATTGCCTCTTGCCCAGGGCATTTAAGGGTAAGCTGCATCACTTCCTGTGACATTAGTGTTTGTTTGTTGACAACCTGTCGCAATTTTAAGATTTTTTTTTCGTTTGTTCTAAATGTTTATATTGTGGAAGCCATGTCTGGTCACATATTTGCATCTTATAGTTGATACACAGTGCCCTTAAAAGCAAAACAACCAAATGAAAATGAATGAATCTAAGTGTTAAGGATATTTCGGACTGATTTTGCATCTGAATTGTGCTCCATGTTCCGTGTGCTGTTTGTTATTAACAGAATCAAGCCAAACCAGACTTCACACATTTAACTAGTAATTCAAGACACAACCAGTAGGATTCCGGCTCTCTCAGCAGCGTTGACCAATGCGGCGTCCGGAAGCTCAAAAGAGGCGTGACTTCCTGTTTTCAGGTCATATGACCAAATTGAAGTCGTATGATGCAAATTGTCCACTGACTGAACCGACACTGTGTACGGAGGAAACATTTTTGTACGGTATGTGTCAGCGGGACGTTAGGTAGCTTGTGGTGAGTAATTATAGCTCCTTTAGACTTCTTAGTGTTTTCTTTGCTTCAGTCGCGGTCACTTTTGGACATTTGTGTGTGTTTTTTTTGTGCTAGTTTTACCACACAGCTAAGTTTAGGTTGAAACTTGACTCTGACGCATCATGTTTTTGGATGGACTGGATGATAAACGTTTGGTTTAAATCGATAAAGCGATACTTTTTTTTTTTTTTTTTATCGGTGACGAATTTTTTTTACCGAGTTACTGTAAACAAAGTTCAGGTCCATTAAAGCTACAGGCCTTTAAAATGTCTTTCGAGTCAAACATAACATTTACTTAATCAAACAAGCAGCTTAATGGAGCCTGGGTACACGTGCTAGTTGTTTATAGCGACAGTAATGTTTATTTTGTGTTTAGTGGACGATGTGTCCGTCAGTCTGTTCTTCAGCAGCTTTCTGTTGTTTTGCAGGTGACCCACACGCACCATGCATGTACCTGCCCCTGCTCACAGTCCCATCTGCAGCTGAGCCTCCTCTCAGCTTAAGCTTCAGTGTCCTCCCTGCATCACCATGGATCCTGACCAGCAGACCAGCCCTCTTCCCCAGCCCAGCGCTGAATATTTTCAGTGGGACTATCGCCTCCAGCTTATTGGCCTTGGATTTGGCTTCTATACAGCAATATTCCTCCTCTCTCACCTTCTGTCTGTGGCTCTGTCACGCACCTACAACTCCCTATTAGCTAAGGAGAAAGTTTTCTGGAACCTTGCAGCCACTCGGGCAGTATTCGGCATCCAGAGTACTGTAGCGGGTCTCCGGGCCTTGACTGAGGACTCTGTGTTATCCAGAGACAGGGTGACTGGCCAAGAAGACTGGTCGTGGTTTAATGTCCTCACAGCCACGGGTTTCTTCATGTTTGAGAATGTAGCACTTCACACCTCCAGTATGGTGTTTTGGTCATTCGACCTCCCACTGGCGACACACCATTTCTTCGCCCTGTCAGGGTATGCAGGGGCGGTGGTGTGGGATTCCCTGGGCCACTTCCTGCCCATGGTTACGCTGTTGCTGGAGATGAGCACACCATTTACTTGTATATCCTGGATGTTACTGAAGGTAGGGTCCTTAAAGTGCCTTTGTGATGAGTGAAACTACCTGTCACTTTGCTCCATACAGATCTTACACACAATTTATCACAATACAGAGGAATTAAAAGCACCAAATTTTTTTTTTTGGTGAAGGCAGTTATTTTACAAGTCCCATGGCTTTAGTTGCAGCTGCTAGTGCTGGTTGATTATCATTTTCTTACAGATTTTTGGCAACTACCGTAGAAATTACTGGAAGTGTCACTGGGTTTCAGTTCCTCTTAGGTCTTGTGCACCTTATGACTGTCATCAAATAAAGTTTTACATTCTTAGAAAGAGGAAGTTCTATAAAAAGAAGGTCTGGCTCAGTGGTTAAACTTTCACTGTGCCTCCTCAAAGATTTGAACTTGAGTGCACATTAGGTACAGAGATGTAGACTGCATAGAAAGATGTTATGGTATAAGAATTAGCTTTGTGCTAAGAAATAGTGTTAGTGTCCCAATAATGAGTCCTCTCTGCATTTCTTTCACCCTCGACAGGCTGGCTGGGCACGCACCCTGATCTGGAGAGCCAACCAGTGGGTGATGATCCACATGTTCCACTGTCGGATGGTGCTCACCTACTACATGTGGTGGGTCACCTTGACCCACTGGGGGGAGATTAGCACACACGTGCCCCTGCCCCAGCGCTTACTCTTCTTCACTGGCCTTGCTCTGCTCACAGTTATCATCAACCCCATCTGGACTCACAAGAAGACCATGCAGCTGCTCAACCCTGTGGACTGGAATTTTGGCAGCAAACCGGCTCCCCTAAACGGTGCCGTGGAAGGCCAGTCTGTCAAACCTCATGGGAACTGATGGGTTATCAAGAAGGTCATTTCTTATCTGATTGATGCCTTTTTTTTAAAACTTGTTTTTCTTTCTTTATGGATATGTGAAGTGACTTTTAGAGTGATGACAACAAGATGGATATTTTTAAGATTTATTCCATTAGCTTAGGACTTTTTTACACTTAATACAGGTTTAGTACCACCTAGATAAATGTTGCTACGTTGCCTTCCAAGCCTTTACTTTCAGGTAATTTTCATGTTGGTTTGTTTCTGATCATCTTAAGAAAAGAACATCTATTTTCCATCTGGTTAATAGGGTAGGTGTGGTTGTGTAGGGCAGTGGAACGGGGCCCTGCTTGTTTGTGTCACCAGGACACTGTGTTGTAATAAAAAAAAGAAAAATAATACAGGGTAGCAGATCTTACAAGAGCCTTTCCATAGCAATAATGCAAAATGTAAAAGAAATCTAAGACTCCCAAAACGTTTTGAAGTGACTGTACATCTATAGTGTTAAAATACTTACATCTGCTTCTGGTTTGTTGCTGTTGTTAGTGAAGTGCAGTCATCCTGTCAGGTAAAAGAAGACTAGTAGCAACATGTTGTGTGCTTGGGGATACGATTTGAGGGAGACAGGAGAGGTTATGCTCCTTCTCAGTAGTCATCAAATGACTCAGTAGTAAAGTCACTTCAAGAATGTGGCCTTTGTCATCTGTAGCACCACTGGTACTTTTACAGCAGACACTGTTATTCAGCACTGATTAGGCAGCATAGGCAAGAAAACTGAGTTAAGTTTAAAGAAGGAGGTTCTATAGGTTTGTCATTGGAGCTATTACATACTAAGTGGGTAATTCCATCAGTCAAATCATGAGTCACATTTTGGTTTTATCGTAATCATGAAACAGAAGGCCTTTAACCAGATTTTCTTTTACCAGGAACTGGATCGCTCCACAAAGGCTTTTTTGTCCAAAATGGAGAATGTAATGTGGCAAAACTGAAGCCGTATTGATACAGAGTAACCATACAACATGTTCATCATTCTCATTTTTGGTTTCATGAGTGGGAGGAATTTAAATTAGAGATGTTTTAAAGTAGATTCTTATTTCTACCTATTAAGCTGCATCAGTATTTCAGTAAGATGTTTGTTTTGTGTTTTTCCAAACAATGGCTTCATTGTGCATGCATTCTTGGCCTTTAGTGTTGGGTTTGTCTGTTGTCACGCATCTGGCGCAGGAACTTTTCATTCAATTGTCTCTGCAAATGCTGCAAACTTTCAGATCCTTTATCATCTCTCACTTTTCCCAGTGTTTTGGCTGTAATGGTATTGCTACTGTAGCTCATATTTAATAATGTTAATTAGCTCTAGATTTTTAGACATTTCAGTTTTTGTTTTTTTAATCTTGTGTGCATTTCACAATGACTGGATTGACAGAAGAAATGAAATCTATTTACAGCCAATTTAAAGTATTTTCATCAGTTCAGTTTTAAATGGATATAAATTTAATTATTAATTCCCTTACTTCTTCCTTACATCTGATCTTATTATAATATTTACTACAAAAGTGACTAACATCAGACAGTGTTGTGTTTACACTTGGTATTTCATTTTTTAATATGGCATAGAAATACTGTACTGTAACATTATGGGATGAGTGTGGAGATTCCCTATAAGCTCTGTGCCATTCAGTATCCTGTTTGTGTTGGGAAATTCAATGATTTGAGTTATTCTGAGTTGCATATTAAAATGTTAACTCAGATACAGTACTGTATCCTTTGGCTGTGTTCATACCCAGACTCTATTAAGGCTGTATAATAGAGTGTCTGCCTGTAGGTGGCAGCATTGGAATAATTATCAGCATGTTTGCTAGGGTTTGGTGTGACCACACATCCATGATTATGACACATTCTTCCACTGTAACGTTTATCATCTACAAATTATCAACACAGCCTTTTAACAGGCCCATTTAACAAAGCAGGCATATCTATATGTAAATGAAGTGTTGGTTTCAATTTCAATAACTTTTAATATATTCATATAATAATAAGAGGAAAACCTTTGTCAATGTTTGAAGCATAGGCGTGGGGTTTATGCGAAAGCAAAAATGTTTTCTAGCAAGACTCGACAAACACAGACAGAATTTCAATCCAACATCAGCTCGGGACAGCTGTTTCAAGGGGAGCCACCTCACACGTCACGTGGGCAAGTTGGAACTCCTCTGTCCGAACTCAGGCCGATCCTACCGGAGAAGACTTTGGAAGCTTGATTGATGTTCTGTACAGCCAATTAGAGCTCCCCAAAGTCTACCTATCGACCAATCATCTACTAGGAGGAGGTAAAGCGTTTTCATGGATGGAATCAGCTTGCATCGAAGACAGTGAAGTTAAAAAGAGGGACACTGGGCAAACGTTGGATGTGTTGTGGTGTGTTTTTTAAAGTCGTGTCGAAGTTAGAAATGCCTGACGTTTAACACTTGCACGGTGTTACAGCAAAAGGATAAGGTAATTCTTTTGGGGAAAAGTCATAAAATGGTGAGTTGAGGACATTTGAACGTTTCTGACAAAGTTTTAAACATCCTTAACTTTACTCTTAAGCTAACTGTTTTCTTCAGGTGGGCACTAACGTGAGGCTAATTATCTGACAAAGCTATGTGAACTGTTTCTTTTGTGTATTGCAGTGACTTACGGGCATTTTGTTTTTAAAACAGTGTATTGGGAGATGGCTATAACGTGGCGCCCCAGCTACACTGCCAAGTTGCCAACATTATGAGCTACCTGCTTTAACAAAGACAGACACTGTTTTTTATTCACACACTTGTGTTAATTAATGCGTCCTAATGTCGAAAGTAGCTGTTCTTAGACCTTGAAATGTCTCAGATAAACTTTTCCCGTATTTTTGCTCAACATATTAACTAAACAGGATACTAACACATTTCCTCAGGGTTCGACTCTGTCATTAACATTTTGATTTGAACACAGCCTGATACTTTTCTGAACCCCCTGTCCCTCTTCAAGGATGCAGCTGCAGGTGCAAGATAGCCTTTTGGCTTTACTTTTAAAAGCATGTCAAGTTTGTCACTTTCATAATATCCATAACTTCATTAATACAAAAAATTTGTCATAGAAAATATTTGAATTCCTCTGGACCTTAACACTTCCATTAAATCATTCATGTTTGTGAGGAAATCCTGCTGTGCTGGAGCAGTCAACCCCAACTCCAAATTCAAGTAGTCATGCATAGCATTCCTTCAGTGAAAAGGCTGCACAGCTTCACTCAACTGGAAGATCAGTCTAAACAGGTAGTAAAACCATAATTGAATTAAACTATTTCCCTTCTTAGTTGCCTCTCTGCGCAGAAACAACCCTGTGCTTCCAGGAATATTTAAAACTTAGCTAATCCACCTAAAAGATAGTTTAAATACAAAGAGTGCTTTGATCTTCATCTGTATTGTTTGGTGCCATTACATGTCCAGTTTACTCAGGCCAGTACATGAGTGAGTTCAAGGGGGTCACACACACATGCATGTACACAAACATCTCCATCGGTAATTTGTTTAGCAAATAACTAGGGTGGCCTGGCTGCAAATACAGATGCTTAATACCTCCCCCCTGCCGTAATAACACCCAGGGAAGGGTGTCAAGGGAGTACAGATCATTTTCTTCCTTGCTTAAATTCACAACAGTTTTCTAATGTCAGCACTCAGGTGAGACATGTAGACACACAAGGCTCTTTATGTGTGACACTTTGTCCTGATAAAACCACAGCTGTGGATGTTTTCAGAGATCTTTAGGGAAAAAGATGTTGGTGTTTTGAAGAAAGGAATGTTGGCAATCAATGTTGACACCATTTGCCATGTCTGTTACCTAGATACTTACGGAGTGTATTTTAGCATCCTGTCAACCCTTTTGACATTGGCATGAAAACACAGTATAGACCTGTAACTGCAGTATTTTCTTCTGTCATTGTTATTGTCAACACAGATGTAGTTTCATGGAGAAATGCCAGGAATTGCTTAATTGCTAAAGTAATTGTGACAAGCCAGTAACTCTGCTTTGCCAGCAGTGGCTCATGGAAATGCCTTCAGTTTACCATGACTAAGCTTGGGGTGCCTTGAATACACAGTGGTTGAGCAGAGGAGCATACCGTTCATTTTTAGAAAGGCAGTTATGGATTCACTGTCCACCCACGACCCCACCAATGATGATCCACAGAGATAAGCCTTGGATTAGCAACATAATTCAGCAACAGCTGGGAAAGAAAGACACTGCTTCCTGCAGGTGGATGTGAGAAAGTGCTCACATACCACACACTTGTTTAGCAGCTGGGAACATGTGTCAGATAAATTTAGAGCTGGAACTGGCCTGGGAACATCAGTTTTGTATATGATGGGCATCATAGATCCTTCGACTACCATGTGAATTGAGTTATATTCTTAGCTGCCATGGATAAGTAAAGTCATTGGTCACTGGCAATCTTGGCTTCAGACAGTGTCTCCACACTTTGATGTCAGTGCAATGACCCACACGCTGACGATCAAGAGTATTGCAGTTTCCTGTGCTCATTTATTGTAATCTGGATGAGTCGCTCTATTCATATTAAAATGCACTCAGAGCTTCAATCCAGCCAGTCAACAAAAGCTCTTTGGAGCAGCCGCTTATCCACTGTTCACCACACACTATATAGTGTTCTTCTGGTGGCATGTTGGGCTCTTGAAGCTTTGGTGTGGCTCACTGGGTGGGTGGAGACCAGTTACGAGTGACAGCCAAGACTGCGGCTCCCTCTGTTTTCAAATGGGCACCACACTTGAAATATTATGCAGCCCGAGTCTTTCATTTTCTCCAGTGATTCCCATGCCTGGAGAGCCATTTCAGTTTTTTGTCAACTTTATTGAAAACAGAAATTGCCTCCAACTTAAGGCCAATGTAAAAAATTGACATTAGAATTGTGATGTACAAAAGTCATATCTTTGTTACAGTACAGATTTTCCTATGTGCATAAGGGGATAATTTAACGTTGTGTGATGCATCATAAAGGTCACACTGCGCACTGAAATGTGGTGGATGACACCATGCAGTAATGCGCCATTGTGGTAGCGTAGCACTGACCGCATTTGGTTTAGAAATACAGCTTCAGTGCTTGTAGTTGACATGAAATGCCCTCTCGTGTCCAACAGATGACACATCTCACTTCAGATAGAAATACTGCAGACCTGCGGGCCTGCTTATTGAAGTGTATTTTATTATTAAAGTGTATTTTGCTATAATCCACACCCATTAGGCCTGTAATTTTAACTGGTAGCTAACGGGGAATACCAGACTCAGCCTCTTGTCTTCTGGTTGTGTTCATTGTTCGGTGTGTTGAGGACAGATTATATTACATTGGGTGGAGGCGTAAACACATGAGAAGACTTTTGCTGTGACGGGAACAGAAGGATATGCGATTATGCTCAGGTGTGGTTCATTAAAATATTCATGTCTATAAATATGGTTCCACTTTGTCATTTGCCAATCGCCTCAGCATTTTTAACTTACCAGGAGTCAGGATTCTCACTTGTGCCTGTTTGTCAGATTCCCTTAGCCTTTTTGAGGTCAGGGTGGGTGGTGTAGTGTAGTGGTGTGTTGTCAAGGCTGGTTGGCCCAGATACTACTAAGATTTGCAAGGTTGATCCTGTATGAAATACAGAGCTTTTGAGTTGAGATTTATGGTACAGGCTGTGCTACCTGGCACAGTTGACAACCAGTGGACATATATCACGTCGTCACCATGTTGTTCAGAATACATGCTTTAAACCTGGTTTTGATGAGACTAGAATGAGGTACCTTTTTGTCCTTTTTAGTATGCTGCAGGCACTGTCCGGTCCTCCCCTGAACACCCCCCTGCAAATACATTACAGTACTTTATTAAGCCTGTCCATCCACTCTTTGTAGACAGACAGACACTCTCAGTAGACTACAAGTCTCTCTCTCTCTCTCCTCTCTCTCTCTCTCTCTCTCTCTCACTCCTCTCTCTCACCACCCTCTCCCCCAGGCTTTTCTTTATGACTTTCAGCCCGTGAGTGGAATGCCACTTGTCATCAAGTGTGCTACAGAAAAATCAAAATCCTTGACAAACCAGAGTGTTTCATGTAGAATAGCTCTCAGCAACACACACAATTAATTTCTGACAGGAAAATTTGAAAAAGTTCAAGTTTTTTTTCCAGGTTGAAAACCATAGGGAAATTACAAGAAATCAGTGATTTAAAGTATGGACCACCCTGCTATCATACGCTGTCTCTGCAAGTTCCATCATTCTTTGATTTGTTTCAGTTTAGAAAATGTGTTAATTGTGAATTGTTATGACTTTAGAGAAATGTAATTTTACTGGAGCATGTATGCTCTCTCAGCCCGTCTTTGATTTAAAAAGTTTAAATGATGCTAAAACTAGAATAATTCCGGTAATTTGACACCCCTTTTGCAGTGTGAAATGGGGAAAATGGCCCATGTGAAATGTAGTTAATTTCAAGATACAGTAGTGTCAGTCTCAAGAACCTGACATTTAAAGTGGCACTCTATAGACAGCTGTCCAATTTTCTTTATGAAAATGGATAGCAATTTGTCCTACAATATAGATTATGTTGACACTATGTATGTACCGTATATAGTGTCAACATGTTTTCTGATCCTTGTCATTGTGTGTTCTTTCACATAGGTTATTAGGAATACACAGGTGAGCAAATTATCTGCATTACACCAGCAGGCCAGATGTCTGTTTTCCTGTCTGCAAAGCATGGCTGAGCCCTCCCGACGTGTAATGACATGCTCAGCTGAGTCTGTCATCAACTATACGGCTGATTTTACCTCCCTGGTGTCTTCCGCTCTGGCCTCAATCATTGCTCTCAGATTAGACTGTGATACACTGCCTTTTTCATAAACATTGAGTAGATTAGCAGAGAGAGTGTTCATGAATTATGTGGAAAGTTTTCTTGCCTTCTCTGTCAGGGTTCGCAACTACACATACTCATCTGCTTGCTTGTGTTTCACAGTGTATCACTGTTTACAATGTTGCAGTATAGGTAGGTTGGGTAGCTGGTCATCTCAGTGGGGTGAGCCAGGTGCGTGTATGGTGCAAACCACATTTGAAGTCACACCACGCCACAGGCCATGCAGGATGTAATTTGTGGAAAGGTGCATTTAGTTTTCCCCAAGAAGCAAGTAAAAAGACGAAAATCAGACTAATTATAGGAGAGAGAGGGATTGGAGGAATCTGCAGACTGGTTTCAAAGCAGAAGTGAGACGTCTATCACACACAAGTCTGCTTCTCCACTTGTGTGTGACAGGGCAATCAAACCAAGCCAGCTGCTCTTGGAAGACAATAAATTTCATCATGTTGGTTTAATGCACATTAATTTTTTAAATACTTCTAACAGACAGTGTGGCTTCTTTCTGTTGTGCCTCAGCACCAAGGGGAGCACACCTGAATATTTTGCTTCTTTTCCCCTCCCTTCCTTCCTTCCTTTTCCTGCTGTCCTAGACCTTGAACAGTGTGTTTGAAGGAAGAGATGAGTCACTCTTTGAAGCTCCTGTTGGGGCTCGGCTGACAGTGTGCCAGCCACTTTACCACCATGTATATCATGTAACTACCTGTTTCATACTAATACAAAACTTTTCTCAGGCTGTGCAGATTATAGGATCTCATCATCAGTCATACTATATAACAATGTAACTGCTCCTGTTCGTCCTCTCTATTGTGTTGGCTATTTCTCCTCAGGCTATGCATACTCTACCTGCCTCTGTTAGCGCTAGCATTATCTGTCAGCCGCACTGTATTCAGCAGACACTGGCCCTGTGTGTTCACATCCACTGTTCTGGCCTTGTGCCCTGTGAATAGGGTGGAGGACAAAGAAGCAGAGGATTTCACATTATTTGTAGACAAAACAAGCTTTGAGACTCAGAATGAGTTATCCTTTGGATCTTGTTTGCTGCAATCCTGTGGTGTCTTAGTAAGTAGACTGTTGTAAACTTATGTTGTGGTTTGTATTGAACTGCAGAGATTGCATAGGGTAGAACATGGGGCATACAAGCCACAACAATTGCCTCTTTATGCTACAGCATGATGTCACGACTCTGTCATCTGTTCTTGTGGATACTAGCACGCTGAAGAAGATTGGAAATAGCACATTTTTTTCTAGGGAATGCCTTTGACAGAACTGTCACCTCTGGATACAAATTGTACATCAGCAAACAAAGGCTGTGTGCAGAGGAATGTAATGTCTCTCATGCCCATGCAGGTCCTAAGGTCTCTCCTGCCTCAGCATGCTAATGACCTTTCCCTGGGCCAAAGTGTGTGGTTTCCTTTAAGGCAAAAAGTCACATTGACCTCTGCATCCCAAATGCTCATACATACTGTAACTGGTTTTATTCCAAGTCTATTAGTAGAATATTGCAACCACAGACATGATAATGTCCTTGGGTTTTAATTTACGTTGAAATATTTTTCACAGCCTGTGGCATAATGTAACCTTTTTGCTCATCAAGCATGAGAATTTCTTTTTTTTTGTCCCGTGCTTGAACAAAAACACTTCAGAGTGGTAGAAGTAGTGTTTGCCTGTGGCTGTTTATTGTCTAATCTACATTTGGTTGTATTTGATCTCTTATCTTGGAGAAAGTGTGCAAATTTATTATGTATCTACTTGTGATAAACCAGCTCATTTAAGACCTCTTACAAATGTATTCATTTTGATAAAGGCTGAGCTCAGTAAACTAATAGAGGGATGTATGTTTACTACTGACTTGCTTTGAATAAGTTAGTGCCCGATTCACCACAATAAACAAACAAGAATTAAAATCTGAACAGGAACCTGCTTTGAATACAGAAACCCCCCACAGCCCTTCTTTTCATAATGGTTACACCACAGGGTATGGTTTATCCATTATAATGGTGGCCAGGCCCATTTACACCCATGACATGACTCACACCCACAATTAGCATATGGGAATGTTGTGTACACTGAAACGCGTGGTGGTGTCAACAGACCCCTAGGAGCACTTTGAGAGCTTCTTTTGTTTTCATTCATTTGTCTGAATTAGCCATGGTTGATATTCTAGTGTTGACAAAGAAGGTACCAGACCATGACCACACCACAGCCATGCTCCTCTACTGACAAATTGCTGCTGTAACATTAAACAACAAGTGTGGTTGGACTTATGGAGACTGAGTGTCTTACATATGCCAACACAGAAATGCCTAAGTTATGATGTATGGAAACATTCTTCAGTGCTACATTCATTTGGAAACAGTGTGTATCAATCCACTAATTTTGCTATTTTATGACGTTTCTCTTGTTCCTGTAGGAATGTGTGTCGGCGTAGTTGATCCCCTGCATGCAGCTGTCTGAAGAGCTTGTGCAGGAGAGGAGCAGCAAGCATGGATGTGGAAGACTTTCCTCCCCCACCCCCTGAAAGTAAAGTCAACAAAGCTTTGTCACTCACACATGCTATGCACTTTGCCCTTAACGTCACAGAGCAACTTGAGATACATGGGTGAAGACAGAGGGGTTAACGTGGGCCGGTTAGCTCAGTTGGTTAGAGCGTGGTGCTAATAACGCCAAGGCCGCGGGTTCGATCCCCGTACGGGCCACAGCTTTTGAGTTGAGGTTTGAGGAAATGAATGATTTAAAGGTGACTGTTGAACAGACAGTATTTATTAACTGCGCTTCTCATGGGATAAAGCCTCACTCACCACCACTGAATGACCATATACAGCAACAGAATGGATAGGCATTAACCAAGCAAAACAATACTAGGCTGAGAATGATGATCAGTTTTATCATCTTGATAATTTTGATAATCAGTTAAGACACTTTTCAAGCAAGAATGCAGCCTCTAAATTGTGAGGATTTTCTGCCTTTTTTTTGTCTTGTGTAATGTCAAGCTGAATATCTGGGTTTTTGGACTGTTGATGGACATTTTTCACCATTTTCAGAAACTTTATAGAAGATACAATCTATCTATTATAAGACAAAATAACTTGCACATTAATAGATGATTAAATTAATCATTAGTTGCAGCTCTGTCTTGAAAACTAACACAATTTACAGGGAGCTGATAGGATGTTTTGAGATGATATTGAGCTAAACTCCAGATAACTTTGTGTTGATGCTGTTGCTCTTGTCACACATGTTTCTGTCTGTTTTTAGTGGCAGCTTACAGTGTTAGACCAGCAGTGTTACCTGCCAGCTTCTGTAGGTCATCTCGTGGTCAGATCACTTCCTGGAAAGCTTCTGAAGCTGGACTGCATGAGTAAACACAGATTCCTCTCCTCCGCTCCTCCACCACTGTAGAGTGTGTGGGCAGACGAGCGAGGGAGTAAGGAGGGTAAAATGCGCTGCAATGCTGTGAATACCAGACAATGTGCCTCAGTATTAGACTGAATACTGCTGCAGCAGCTCACACACACACACACACAAACGTAGTCACACAGCCTCCGGGGATAGACACAGGCCAGAGAAATGCTTCGTCTCCAGCTGGCCAGTGCCTTGTTTTGTTGCCAGGGCGATGCTGGAGCGGATCGTAACCCAGTGACTCATTTGAGCAACGTGGAGATAAGCCCACCGAACAGAATCCATATTGTAGTTATGAATTGACAATGGGCACCTCAGCTAGGCCATGGTTGTGTGTCAGTGTGCATGTTCATACATTTGTATGTATATCCCTCCATGATCTTGTAGTTTGTGTTCTCTCAAGGATAGAAAGATGAAAGCTGAGCGAAATCCTCCAAAGTGAAGACACTCTTGTTCTCAGTTCAGGGATGGGGTATGAATGTAGTTTATAAGGACAAAATGATCCTCATATGAGTAGTTTTGCATGTTCGTGTATGTACACATGTGTGCGGATACACTGTAAGGTCAGCATCCAGCACAGTCTCTGTAATTACACTGCTGGCATGCATACCGACACAGTCAGCTATCAATGGCCTCATGTACAAATAGTTGCAGATGTACTATTGAATGGCTAGTTGTGATTCATCATCTGGCCAAAACCAATCAAATCAAGTCCTGCACTGTTCTGGCACAGTCAAGCGTTTCACATCGACACCACAGAGAGGGGATCTGAGTGCATATTAAGTATTGGCATATGATTTACATCCCACAGTCCTGGTGTCTGACTGTTAGTCAGCTAGCTGTGCTTTATCTCTGCGGTCCACACCATTCATTATTGCACAGATGGAAAAAGACAGATAGGATCTGTTTCCAGGTTTGCTCTTTACACCTCTCTTTTCTTGGACCTTTAGTCATGGGTGCAGATGGATACAGGGTCACGATGTTGACCTGGAATGTTAGTCACAGACCGTTTCCTCACACACTGACTACAGGGTGGAACAGCTACCTGTCAAAGCCTGGGGGAATAGTGCTGCTGATTTAGAGCTGTGTACATTGTTACGTGGAACTTCAAAGTTACTGGGTTTTGCTACAGGGAGTTTCTTTAGGTCAAGATTCATTTGGTCACTATCACTGAACGACTCAGGCCTGGAGGCAGAACACAGCATGTTGCAACAGTGAATATGTGAAGAATAACCTTATCAGCTAAACTTAAAATGACCACATAAATGCCTGAGTTGACTTGAGTTAGGCAGGTAGTTGGGAATTAAACAGATATGGATATGTGGCAATAGGAAAAGCGGTAGCATAGGTGTTTTGGAAAAGCTTTATGCGCATGGAGGATTTACATGGACATTTATCTGTGATTACAAAGTGGGTGGGTGGGTTAAAAGGGAGGTCAAAATGCCGAAACCCGGGATCGAACCAGGGACCTTTAGATCTTCAGTCTAACGCTCTCCCAACTGAGCTATTTCGGCAACTGAATACCTGGTTAACTTTCACTGGAAATGAACAGATCCAAACTTGGAATTTGCTGTTTTCCTTGGGAACACAGTCAGGATATGAGAGTAAGACTTTTAGACTGTTAGTTAACATAGTCAAGCTGTGACTACTTTATTGCTCACAAAGAATCCATGGTATGCTGGTGAGCAAAACTGTGACAAAGATAGAATATCATACTCAGAGGTTAGAGGGACCTCCCTAAAAATGGGCTCCCTGTAGGAAAATCAGCAGCACTTTGGGCTGGTTGGTGGTAATAAGAGTTTCTTCCATTGAGGCGCTGTGGTTTTGGCTCAGTTTATCCATCTGTGAACCCTGTTTAAATGATTATCCAATATTTTCCACAGTATTGAATTCAGGTTGGATTTTTTAAAAATATTTGCTCTACTTTCACTATACAACTGAATGATAACTAAAACACTGTCTTCACACATTCAGCTCTTGGTGCCAAAACATGAAACCAGCTGATGAAAGTTGAGCCTGTGCATTCCTAATCCTTTCACTCTCTGACTCAGGGCCACACACTGTTCCCCAGATCAGAAATAATGCATAAACTCAGGCTGTACTACTCACTGAGGGGAGTAACAGCTCTCTTTCCTGCTGGCCTAATTGCAATGTGGAAACTGGAAAGACATTTGTTGTTCCCTTCCTGTCTTCTGCCAAGTGAGCACTCTGATGAGAGCATGACGCCTTTGAACGTTAACTATATTTTGTAGCTCTGCCCTAGTTTGTTTTTGCTATAAAGCAGAGCAGCTGATGTGCTGTTTTGGTGCAGATCCTTGATGTAAAAAAAAATCTGTAAGAAAACATACTGCTGTAGTAGACCCCACCCTTAATTATAAGTCTGCATGTGGCTCAGTCCTTTAACTGAAACAGCCCAAGGACTAGAACTGCCACCCACAGTGTATCTGTAAATGCTCTCTAAAGTAGTCTTTGAGCAAAATAATATGATTACTGTGTTAAATCCTACCTAAATTTAACTTATGTTTTGCTAAATCCCTCAAGACATACACTGTGGTATGATTACCCTGCCTGTCGTCCACACTTCCATCTATTTTATTTGTTTAGGCTAATTTGTGTGTTCTTCTTTTGTATACCTCCTTGACTGTTGCAGTAGACAAAGAGGTCACAACATTTCAGAGGTTTACATTTGTGCTTTGTGTGTAGTTTTTCTATGACTTTATGTACTGTAACATGATTATTTAAATGTAATCATCTCATAGTGACCCACCAGTTGTGAGTGACCCATAAAAACGTATTTTCTTCATTTTTATTGCCCAACTCTTTTGTCTGATATTCTCTGAATCAGTTATATAATCCAGCATTCAACCTCTCTGAACCCTGTCTCTGTTTCTAGTGTTGGCAGACAGCGTCCCTTTCGCTGATGAAGACGAGGGAGAAGCCTTCGACTTCGACGACAGCGGCGATGACATCCCTGAGGCCGATCGCCCACCCCCTGCACCTCCAGCTCCTCCAGCCCCCAGCAGTGAGGATCAGAGCCAGGACAACCTGGTGGCCAGTCACCCTGAGGACCCCTCAGCACCCTCTCTCACACCTGACACAGCTCCATCATCAGCAGACACAACAGTTGCCACTAGCAGAGCCTTCACAGCAGATGGAGCAACGGCAGAAGGAGAGGGGACATCTGCTGCTGAGGGGACTGATGACACAGAGACAGATTTACCTCCACCTCCACCCCCTCTTAATTATGATGCAGAGACAGATCCCGCAAGAACAGGTTTGTGGCCCAAAAGTGTTGACATTTTATTTGGCTCTAGAGAAGTGAAAGTATTTGAGCCCATTTTAGCCTTTCCATCTGGGCAGAGACTCCTCTGCACTACAGTTGCATTTGGACATTGGTCAACTGCAAATAATGGCCTGAATATGTGTGATGTTTTCCGGCAGTGGTCAAAAATTCTCCACATTCTCCTGTCGTGTTTTGTGTAAATTATCTGGCTCTAATACAGCCCCCTCAGCATAGACCAAAGTGAGGCCATGAAGTGGAGCAGTCTGTCTCTCTCATGACACCTTGTATCTGCGGTTGCCTGGCGCTAGAGGTTGTCTGGCTTTTATCACAGAAAGTTGTGACAGCAGCAGCAGGCAGGGCTAGTCCCTGTTTTTTCTCACTCACTCACTCATTCTGTAGTCCTTTAATGAAGGGATGGCCACACTGCTCAAAGTGGGCAGGATCAGCTTGGTGAAGTGGGCCTTGTGCTGGAACATGCATGCAGCACGCTCTCATGCACACCCCCAGTCCACACAGGCGCACAGAGAGGGTAGAAATGGTAAAAACTTTATGGATTTTTGGATGGTCTACTCGCTCTTGGCTGACAGCCCAGTGATTAGATCTGGCGAGGGGTCAACTTAGGGCTTGCAATAGGGTGGGGGAAACCGTGTCAGATACACTCTACTTAAGTACATGAAAATTGCAGTAATGTATATATACTCAGTACCAACAAGCCTATTTAATCGAAGTCTGAAATGATAAAACAAGACAAATACATTATAAGTAACTTCTTTTTACTTTTTTTACAGCCTAACATTGGTAGAACTCCATTGCTGCTTAGCTCAGTTGGTCAGAGAAATAATGATGATGCTAAGGTTGTAGGTTCAAACCCTGTCTAACCATAATGAAATTAGTTAGTTGATGTGATAATGTTCTAAACTACAGATGTGGTTCTTGTCTCTTCAGGGAAATTATTAAATTGAGGTGTCTATAAAAATACTGATGTCCACCCAGTCTCTGTGGGTTTATACTAACTATATTAATAATCTAATTAATTACTGTGTAATTACAAGTAAGATGATCATGTATTCTGTGGTGGGTTTCAATATCATTGTACATGACACAACATTTTGCTCAGTTCTTAAACTGTGACTGTAAATGTGTAAGTTAACTCTATCTGATTTCTCTCACCAGGCAGTGAAGACCAGTATCCATCCACTGATGACCCTCACCCTCTGCAGGCTGTCCCCAGGACCTCCTCCCAGGGCAAAGTCAACCCCTACTCTGTGATTGACATCACTCCTCTCCAGCTGCAGCAGCTTGAGCAGCAACATGGCCCCTCCTCTTCCGCTCCCTCACCAATGGAGCCCAAGGAACGAGAGGAAGAGGTCCAAGAAATCCACACCAGCCCCGCTGGCATCACTTCAGGATACTCAGTCCCAGTGCCCTGTGGCTATGCAACCCCCTCTGGCGTACCACTCATCACACCAACTTATACCACGCCTGTTATTATTCGACACCTCTCCGTGGATGAGGATGGTAAAGTAGAGCCTGCAGCAGTGGGAAATTCTGAAAATACTTTTATATCTAAATTATGATTCATATAATAGTAACTATAATGATGTGTTTATTCCTAGTGTTTTTTAAACATCAAGGTCACCATAAAATTCAGTGGATATCTGGGTTGGTCTGGTGGCCTAGTTTGAATCCAGCTAGAAACCAGTCATTTCCTGCCCCTCTCTCCCCTCATTTCCAGTCAACTCTCTCCTTTCAGCTTCCTAATAGAGACATGAAAATACTTAAAACAGCCCTGTGGGTATCAAAGCTCTTTTTATTCTGAACTTTCAGCAGAATTCTAGAGATACAAGGCTATGACACGTAAATGCTGTCTCAGCTGCTCCTATGCTGTCTCCTTTCTTCTTTCTCTTGTTTTTCCTAAAGCCTTGCCACAAGGAAGTAGGGACTAAATTTAGCCGTCCCCAAAGATCTGTGTTGGCTGTAAGGATTTTCCGGTTTCCCTAAAATCTTGCACTAGCTGTGTCCAAGCCTGTGGCCTGGCACACTGAGGAGTCTGATTACACTGTAATTATCTCACCGAGGTCACAGTGAAAGAGTCTTGAACCACAGAAGTTTGTGTGATAATGAACAAAATTGTTTACATTTGTGCAGTGATTTGGTTTTTATCTCTGTATCCTGTCCCCCATAATATGCAAAACAAAAATTCCTAGAATAACAGGTTTGTCTTGTCATTGAATTTTAAATTAGGCTCATGTGTCAGTGTAATTTATTGAAGTACATTTTCAAGAAGATGTCATCTTGACTAAACCATAGGTAATGCAGGAGACATGGAATCATCAGTGACATCTGGTGGTGGCATATGAAAAAAGTTAACTACAAGAGTTCCCAAATCTTGGAACTTGTTTGAAAAAATACACAATTCATGATTTCAAAGAGATGTGTTGTTTTAGGTTTTAATGGTTTCTCTTTTTCCTCCCTTAGTCACTGTGGTTGGGGCTGGCAATACATCTGTTGACAGGTATGTGACAGCCAGAGCATGTCTATAGAAATTATTAGTACACTTAGTGTGATATATTAAGAGAGATATTGTTATAGTTATAGTGATTGTCAATATAATAGGTAAGATAAGATAATTTTTTTTATTATCAATTATAAATAACTGCTACCTTCATGTCAGTGGTAATACATAGAGTAATCTCACTTTATTGATACAGAAGATTATAGAATTATGTCCTGGTTTTCTAACATTATACTGACACTAAAGGTACATATTTATTTGTAACATAAAAGTTTGTTTCTATGTTTTTTTTTTTTTCAAGTGTTTTCAGTGAAGAGTATCCACCTATTACAGAAGAGGATGCTTTGGCTAAATGGGCATCAGATCCTGCCAACACTGCATGGATGGAAAGTAAGGAATGACAAAATAAATGTACATCCCCTAGAGATGCATGTATAATTTCAATTGAGAGAATAATGGTATCCTTTCAGTTCTTTGTAGGCTACTTGCTAGTGTCTGCACACACAGTGTTTTCCTTCACTGTGGTATTATCTTTCTTCTTCTGACACAGCTGAGTTCCCAGACACTTCCTTCCCTGTTCTTTTGAGGAAGTGGACCCTTGTGTGTGCCCGTTTTTTAGATCCCCCTCATATTACATCCTGTTTATTCTGTGAACAGTCTAGCTATGTGATATAAGAAATCATGTGTTAGCTCTTTTGAATATTTGTTTTGTGGTTCAGATCCAGATGAGGTGATTTATGATGATGTGCCCAGAGAGAACTCTGACTCCAACACAGGTTTGTGAAATTTCTTTTTCATTCCTTTATTTTACAAATTCAGTATTTTAGTTTCTGCCTGTGGTCTTAAGCCTGTCAGCACTACTCACTTTCACTTCTAGTTTCCTTGCTCTTTTTTTTCTTGCAAAAAATGGGATACTTGAAAAATTTTATTTAACTGTATTTGTTTGTTGTAACATTATGGCAATAATGAGTGTGGTTTACAGTCCAGTACAATAGCCATTCAATTAAAATGACCAAATGTAAAGCTTATGATTTCAGTAAAGTAGTTTTAGATTTTTGTTGAGGGTGTTAACACAATAACAGGAACACCCTATGATATGATTCAGTTTTGTACAATGCCACAATACTATGGCATCAAAAAATGAAAGTGAGACAGAGTAAGTGTTCTGTAGGCTCCACAATTTAAATTAAAATAAAAGCTGGACTTTAGTATTTCTAAATAGATTTTCTATGTCTGCCCTGTTTTTTCATACAGATCCAGATGAGATGATCTATGATGACGTGGAGCTTGGCGAGGAGGGTGGCTGCAACAGCTCCCTTGACAACGGATGGAGCTCTAGCGAGTTTGAAAGCTATGACGAGGCCAGTGATGGGGAAGGTCGCCCTGAGAACGGCCTGCCCCACGCCTTCATGAGAGGGAAGCCGCCTCAGAGGAAGACCCATGTGTGTAACAATCACACTCCCATTTCTCTGTCAGGATTACAGCCAACAACCAACTCTTGTGTACTGTACTGTACATCTGTGGGTGGGCGGATGACAGCAGTGGATAAAGCAGGGATTCTTTTTTTTTTTGTAACAGAGGAATTTAGTAAAAGGGGATTGTGTTTTCTCTTCTTTCCTCCACATAGCCAGTTCAATATAAGCTGTGGTGCCAGAGGTCATGTTTTTGTTAATATGAAGTTGTTGTTGAAATGTAGTTGAAATCCTCTTATTGTGCTTGTTCTTAACCTGTGGATGAATTATTATAGATCAAGCTATCACTGATACACTGTCCATTTGTGTGTTTGATGTGGAATCAACAGTTTTGCTTCTGTAGATCTGAGAGAGATCATTCTGGCTTTTAGTCAGCTGGCTGCACTCTGTGATGTTTTGGCTTGTGGTTTTGAGAATTCAGTTTCACATTTTGTTTTCAGTGTACCAGTCAGAGATTCATAATTGCCTCAGGCAAGAAAAATATTTTGAAATTTCCTCAAATACCAATTCCCTTAGATACAATGTAAAAACTACTCCAGATAATTGGAAAGCTTTTTTTGTTTTCATTTTATACTGCATTTTGTACATTTATGTGAAGTCAACAAATATTTATTTACACATGTATGAAATTATTGTCAAATTGGTCAAAAACGAAGGAAAATGAACTATTCAGTCTCCAGTATGTTGTGTAAGTGCATTTAGCTATATTTCAGTGGACCCTAAAAAAGGAAAAGTTAATTTTGTTTATGTCTTATGTGGTTAAATGGGTTAGATTTTTGGAGGATAGACAGTCTACAGCAACAGACATATCAAAATTACAATGAGTTTGCTGTGGCTCTAAGGTGCTAGCTCATTCCAAAACCATAACCAGTAACGCTTGCTTTGCTTTTGTTTAGCTCTCTCAAGATCTGACTCGCTTGAAAGAACACTATGAGAAAAAGATGAAAGATCTAATGGCAAATACAGTGGGAACGGTAGAGCTGCAGCAGCTAAAACAGAAACACGAGCAGAAGGTAAACTACCTGAGGCTCACCTCACCTGCCTGTGCTAGGCAACGTAGTCCCAACCCTTCGCTCTCAGTCTAGCTAACCACTCTGGGTATCTGATGTTCAGTCAGTACCTTCATACTGCTCTGATGTGAATGACTTGTGGTGGTGGTACTGGTGATGGGTTTGCATACAGTTTACCTGCCTCCCTGTCTGCTGCATTGACCTTCCTTGTTATATGTTTATGCACTGGAGGTTGTAAAGCTTCGGATATATTCTTGTTAAATTCAACAGTAAACTGAGACACCAGCAACTGTTTTATTCTGAGCCACTGATTTCTAAGTATTCAAAGTAGCTGAAAAACTATAACATATTAAGAGAAAATAGAGAAAATATTGGTGGCGTTTACAATATCTCTACTACTCTACATCTACAATATCTATTGTAAGCACTATCTTACTTTTAGCTGATGTCCCAGTTACTGTCATTTTCTGGTCAGCTCTGCTCTCCTGTATTACATGATCTGCTGTTTATCTTCATCCCTGCTCTAACACTGCTTCTGTTCTGCTTAGCTCAGTGCAGTAGCTTTTTTAGCCATAGGTTTAGACAAAGTAAACTAAACTTCACCTTGGATTCAAATTCTCAACTGTGAAAAAACTGTTCTTGTGTTACTTTTGCGATATAGATAATAGTGTATTTTGTCTATTTCAAGATGCAAAAGCTGGTGAAGGCAGCTAAGGAAGGAACCAAAGATGGGCTTGAGAAAACGAAAGCTGCAGTGAAAAAGGGACGCTCTTTCATCAAAACCAAGTCATTCTGTCATGGTATGTAATCCTTAAAAGACAGCTTGCCTTCATAAATAGGAATAAATAGGTACAGTTAGTATTAATGTGAAAGTTTCAGTACTTTACTGAGGGCTAATATGCTTTAGTTTTTTACAGCTTTATTTGCTCTCTCCTCTTAATCTTGTAGAGAGGAAGTCAGCCTGTTTTGAAGATGAGTCTGAACTCTTCATTGAGGTGGACTGTTTTAATGTTGAGCCAGTGCTGTGTTCAGCACCAGAGGGTCTTTCACAGCAACAGGTAATGAACGTATTGTTCAGCTTCTATACCAGTGTTTATTTTGCGGTGTCAATTTGCTGTTAAAGAAAACCATGCCAAAATTCTAGACTAATGGTTTGTTTTTTTTCCCTCCACAGCTGGTGAGAAGATGTATATTGGGATCTATTTTGGAGAGTGAGAAGAACTATCTTGATGCATTGAAGAGGATACTAGAGGTATGGAAGTGGTATGAAAGCAAATGCCAAACCCACTTTCTAAGTGTTCCATTATTATTACAGTATTATCTGCCTTATTACACTATTATCTGTCTTATCAGCAATATGAGAAACCCCTGTCCCAGATTGAGCCAAGGTTGCTGAGCGACAGGAAACTGAAGATGGCTTTCTATCGTGTGCGTGAGATTCTGCAGTGCCACTTCCTGTTCCAGATTGCCCTGGCGAAGCCGCGTGGCTGAGTGGGACAGCCTGGAGATGATTGGGGATGTTTTTGTGGCATCGGTAAGCTGGGGCTGTAATTTTAAAACCTATTCACAAGAACTGTGCCAATATATTCAAAATTGTCTACATAAGCTGTGGTACCCCTGAGTCCAGCTGTTTTTTAATCAGTTTGACATTTATGATGATTGCATGCAGCACAGCCAGACTCCTCCCTTTCTAACCATCTTACTTCATGTCAAAGACACTTGCAGATACAGAGAGCCGCACTCTGTCCTTTTATAGTATGTGCTCCACCTTCCTCTTAGGTTGCCTAGCAACTCATTGGCAGGGATCTTCAAAACTCATCAGTCCTGCTCCCCACTTCCTTGTTTTTGTATGTGAATTGACCTCTGGCATGACAACAAAGGAGGTATGAGACCCATCTGAAGTCTGTTCACTGCCCTCTCTCACCTCACAGTTCTCATCCCATTATAGAACAACTCACACACTGAAAAGCTTATTTTGGGAATGGAATATATTCTCTATAACTTAATGTATATACTGTACACAATAAAACATCATCATCAACATCATTCGGCCCATTACCCACCAGCTGCTGGTCGCCTTCGACGCCCTCGACGGATATGGGCATTATGCATACTGACCTAAAACCAGATAACGTAATGCTTGTAAACCATAAAGACCAACCTTTTAAAATCAAACTTATCAACTTTGGTCTGGCCATTCCAGCCAGTCAGGCAGAAGTGGGCATGGTTATGCAGGCACATGCATACAGCTCTTCGGGGGTATACCCCGGCCTGCCCCTAACAGAAGCTGTTGACATGTGGGGAGTGGGCTGCATGATGGGGTTTTCTATTTTGGTCTTCACCTCTTCCCTTCAAATTGTGACTATCATTGGGTGAAGGCCATTCTGCACATGCTAGGTCAGCCTGAAAACCATCAGCTGACTGCAGGACAAAACACATGGAAGTTTTTCACCCGGGAGAAGAATTCTGGATGGAGACTGAGGACACCAGCTGAGTACAAGGTGGTGACTGGAGTCAGGCCAAATGTTTCTCAGAGGTTTTTTGACATGGCTTGAAATTTAGAGGATGCAATACACAGATGTCCAGCAAAACGGGACCTTATTGAATATGAGCAAAAGATGGCAAAGATGATGTCTTGGCAGCTACCGGTGAAGACACACCCCTCGCTAGCTTCAGTGGCAAAGATGACATAGAACCAGCGACCAGTGAAGACTCATCTCTCCAAGCTTTGGTGGTGATGATATAGAGCCAGCGACTGAAGACTATCATCCACAATCAAAGCACAGTCAGTTTAAATGTCAATTTTAAAGTTTGAGTCCTCACTGGCTCAGAGAGTAAAGCAGTCATCACCCATATCAGTGAGGGTTCACACCCTGAGATTTCCAGTGACCAGCATTCACACATGGACATACACAGTTCAACCGGACCCTCCGCAGCAACTGACTTTAATGATGGAGTCAGGGACACTGCTACTCCCACCGAAGAAAAGTCAGGCAATGCTACTTCCAATGATGACAATCCAAACACTGGTTGTTTCCCAATTGCCAGTAACACTTCAGCTAATGTTGGCCCAACCGATGGAGCTGCAGCCTCCATTTTTTCAGGACATTGAAGCTGCAGCTGCCATCACACTCCCCGATGCTGATGATGTCAACACAAGCCCAGATGGACCCCGCCGGAGGATTCTTTAGCAGAATGAGGAGGCGAGTGGTTTCCATCTTTACACGACAGAACAACACAAACCCAGACTTATAAGAATGACTGAGAGCAAAGTTAGGGGAACACAGCACTGCAGTAACCACTCATCTCAACCAGTTCTTTGCGTTTCGTCAGATAAAGAACAGGCTCTTGACCACGAAAACTAATTCAAGAGTGGCTCTGACTCTTTGCTCTACCTGTTCCTCTCTCTCTCAGTCTCCCAACTCTATCTCCAACAAGCATAAAAAGAAGGTAAAAATGAATTGAATTGAAGTAGGGCAGCACAGTTATCCACTGTCACCTCACAGCAAGAAGGTTCCGGAATCGATCAGGGACTTCTCTGTATGGAGTTTGCATGTTCTCCCTGTGCCTGTGTGGTCAAATTAAGTCAAATGACTTTAATTATTTGACAAGTGTGATATTCAAAACATAGATAATAGCAAAGTTTTTGTGTCAGCTGTATATGTACATATATGTATATGTACATACAATTATTAATTACACTCAAAAAGTAGGCTGTAAGCATACCCCCCTTTCAACTACAACCCCAATCATGTGCCCTGTACAGATGGAGGGAGAAAATGTCTTATTTCTTCATTGAGAAAAGAAGATAGAGAATTTATAAAAAATAAATAAATAAATTAATAAAAATATGAACATGTCTTTCATACTGTATGTCATTTATTTCAGATAATAGCAAGGAGAAAATTTAAGATGTAAAACCCTATATTTGATTTTGCTACTTGTAATCAAGTTGAAATATATGTGCCCACCATGATCATGGTGGAACTGTTGTGGAACTGTTGGATTTGTGTCTATAATTTTGCAAGGTGTTGACCTTACTCTGTAAAGTGCCTTGAGACAATACATATTGTAATTTGGCATTATATAAATAAACTTGAATTGAATTGAACTAACAACTGCTCACGTCAGGGGCTGGGGGCAGGATTATTGTGACCAACCAAACATGAACAACATGTAAACAAAAATATAGAGTGCACATCAGATTGGTTAATTTTACACAGATTTACATAATTATAAATCTTGTTTATATAACACACACAAATGAAAAGAGTAATTGAGTAGAACATATTATGAGTATTTTCTGATGTGATGCCACAATCTGCAGGGTGATATCATTTGTCTGTGTTTTCCAAAACTCTTATAAATCATGTGATGCAAGATGCAGTTAAGTGTATTTAAATGTCTATGTTTCTCAACAGTTCTCAAAGTCTATGGTGCTGGACGCCTACAGTGAGTATGTGAACAACTTCAGCAATGCGATGGCAGTGGTAAGGAAGACATGCGCATCCAAACCTGGCTTCCTAGAGTTCCTCAAGGTTTGACAGTTTTCTGGAAAAACATGCACATTTTTATTCAAAGTTACATATTTTTGTTCTTGTGCATTTCAGTAGAAAGGGCTTATGGCTAATTGTTTTAACCATTCATCATTAAGTGAAATTCCTCTCTCTAGCTTTTTAGTCCTGCTCCTTTTATGTTCTTCAGACTTGTTCCTCACTGCATTGCAGTAACCCATCTTCTTGTCTGCAGCATCGTCAGGAGACCAGCAGTGACAGAATGACTTTGTATGGCCTGATGATGAAACCTATTCAGAGGTTCCCACAGTTCATTCTGCTCCTTCAGGTATAATGGCCTCTTATTTTTGAGCTCAGACAGTGTGGTATGTATATTCACCAGCAGAGGGAGAGCTATACACATAAGTCAAGACATTTTCTTTTTCAAAGTGCTTACATCAAGGGTAGCCGTGAGAAGTGCTCTGAGGGGAAATGGTTTCCTCAGATCTCTTTTAATCCTGCTTTCATTTGCCCTGGCATATTTACTTGGCTCGTGTCTCTTGCAGAAATCTCACACAAAATATGGGGCACTCGGTTGCTTTCTTTTTTAAGTATCAACATGTGTAGCAACTCAATAGCTATAAATACCAATCAAAGTAGCTTGGGGGATAATGATACTAGGAATTGTAATCTACATTAATTTTTATCATTAAATCTTCTTTTGTCATGAGGACATGTGCTGTATGAGTAGGAGAGAGCATTCCATCAAATGCCATTGGGTGCGATTGTGCAGATTTAGGGAGAGTTGTGCAGGTGAAGGGTTTTTTATTCCATTAATGACACTGTTAAAAAACACTGGTCCTCGGTGTGGATAATCAACAAATGAGTAATGTGTGACTTCTCTGTGCCTCCTCATCAGGACATGTTGAAGAACACACCTGTGGGTCATGCAGACCGTCTGCCCCTTCAGATGGCCCTGACCGAACTGGAGACACTGGCAGAGAAGCTTAATGAAAAGAAGAGGGAAGCTGACCAGCGCTGCGAGATCCGTCACATTGCAAAGGCCATGAACGAACGTTACCTCAACAAGGTCTGTCTATTTCTCTTGTGTGGTCCTGGAATTCATGTCTGTCATTTGAATTGTATTGTATTAGACTACCATTGCTGGGTGGAGTCAGTGTTCTTGATACATGACATTTTGTTTTTAGTAGTATCGTTTTTACATTCTGGTTAAGAGGATGGTTAGAGCTGAGGATGTACTCATTGCTCAGTCAGTGTGCAAATCTTTGGCTAATGTTTGATTCTTTTAGCATATGCTGTGGCATTTCCCTCTGTCCCAGTGTGGGCGGCCATCAGGCACTTGAGCTTCACATTTTCTACCAACTATTCTCCTGACTGAATACCATATTTTTAGAGCATGGCTTAGCACAACGTGTACACACAACACCAGCTTTCCCCAAGGTATAATTATTTGTCTATCTGCAGCCACCCACTCTGGCATCTGTGCCGAAACATGTGTTTACAACATACCCCACATGGGGCAGAGGAGTTTGGTTCCTCATAGCCTTTAATTGTTCAGAGTCACTGTTGATAGCCATGTATTATATGCTGTTATCCAAAATGGTTGGTTTCACAGTAGAGACTGACAGGAAATGTGGGATAGAACAATAAGATGACACATGACAAAGGTTCCTGATCAAACAGAATTTTTTCTTGATACCCAGAGTTAAAAATACACAGAGCAGTGTTCACTTTAAGATTTTATCAGGGGCTGTATTGGCTGAAATGCTTCAGGATTCTTTTCTTATATAAGGTAATAAAGCTTAGTGAAATGTGAGTACTGTTGGACTTTGAATGGTCTACATTCCTTCTCTGAGCTTGGTATTATCAGAGATCCAAACTCCGACTATACTTTGACATAGTGCCGTATCAATCTTACCCTTTAGCTTCTGAGCAACGGCAGCCGTTACCTGATTCGCTCAGACGACATGGTAGAGACGGTCTACAACGAGCGTGGTGAAATCATCAAAACCAAGGAGCGGCGTCTCTTCCTGCTCAATGATGTGCTCATGTGTGCCACACCCAATATCCGGTAAGAGTGACCGCAAACCCAGACCTGTTCATAATCTCTCCTGTAAATTACACCTTCTGCTGCCCTTGGGTGCAATATCCTATAATCTCTTTGCCGTTTTACAATTTTAGACACTAATTGCTGTGTGTTTATTTTTGTTGTGGTCTGGATTGGATGGGCCGCTTTTCCTACTGTAAGGGAATATTTAATACAACTAGGATTTCAGTAAAAATCAATCTCAAAGTGAACTAAAGTGAAACTCTCATGTGTAGACAAAGATGGTTAGCATTATATGTAACTGGTGTCCTTGGGGTGACCTTTGACCACACTGAGTCTCTGGGTTTTGGGCCCATGTGTACCCAGTATGGCTTGCTATTTAACCATGAGTGATGGATGGAGAGCCTTGTTCCCGGGTTTTTCAGCTCCTGTCCTGTAATTGTAACATGCTGGTCACCACATACTGCCTCTGGGAATGTGCACAGGTTCTCTAGATGAGTGACATTTACCTCCTCTTATCTTTCACACATGGCACCATAGGCCTCCTCCACTGATGTTGATGTAAACTGTTCTCTTTTCTTACCTTCAGCATTTCTTGCACTCATATACCTTCTCCTCACACAGTGCAGAAGATACATGTATTCTCCACAAGTAAGGTCTTAACACCATGAACCAGTGCCACTTCATCACATAACTGTTCATTTCTCTCTGCTCTGTCCAGATGTCAGGATGGCAGTGGGAGTGGCAGTGGAAATGCTCCCCTTGACCAGAAGTTCCTTCTGAAGTGGAGTGTGCCTCTGAGCTTCGTGGAGGTGCTCGAGTTTGGCTCCAGTGAGGACATGGCCGATAACAGCCGTTACCCAGCACCCCACTCCGGAGAGAAGGTGGTCATCAACGCTAAGCCAAGTATGAATCACAGTGTCACTTTCTGTCGTTTTGAGTCAGCAGTCTGCCTATTTGTCTGTGCCTCTGTTTCTCTCCCTCTGTATACTGAGGACAAAAGGTCTGGTAGGAAAGGTGATAGAGTTCAATTAGCTGAGTTGATTAGAGAGTGTCAAGCAGTTAAGGACTGATCCCTGTATAGGCCATGTGGATTTGAGACTCTGGGATACGAGCCAATAACTGCTGTTCAGGTTACTGCTTATGCTTGGTGTCTGGTTAATGAAATGCTCCGTGGGAACTAAAGGTAAATATCTCTATCTACTTGTAGTACCTGGAGTAATTTACTTTTACAAATCCAGTTATAGACTATTTTAATAAAGACCTTGTTTCTCACATATACATACATAGAATGGACATTAACAAACATTTCTAAAGTGGTGTCAGTCCTACACAGACCATCCAGCCAACGAGTGTGTATTTTTTCCTTCTGCAATTCTCTGGTCTGCTGGCTGCCGAGAATGATTTCAGTCTTTCCACTGGGCTCTCCCCTGTCACAGACAGCTGCTCAGCCACTTTAAAAGGCACAGATCAGACAAACAAGAGGCATAACCAGAGTGTATGATTTTGTGGTAAAAGTGCTGCAGTTTTTATTCTAGGATTTTTCTGTGTGCGATGTGTTTGTGCAGAGGTAATGGTAGTGCACATTGCTAGGCTGGTGAGTGCTCTGATACTGTATTATCCCTGGTCTGTCAAAGGTTATATGTATTCAAGCTGAGGTCAAAGGCACACTCTTTCACTAGCCAGTGATAGTGGGCTGGAATTACTACCATTGAGCTCATCTACTCTCTCTCATGCTCAGTCTCCTTCTCCCTCTAATCTATCATCTGTAATTCACTTGCATAAGGCTCAGTCCTTTTTTTCCATTTATCTCATGTTAAATCCTGTGATGTTTTCTATGTGTTGTATCATACAGTCTACCAAGTATGTCTGATTACTAAAAGATTGCTGTTCAGCAATAGCCAGGATATATTTCAGTCCATGTGCACAGGGTAGCAACTGTAAATTAAATGAACAGGGACAATACAGTTCTTTTATTGGCCCCTCTACTCCTACTGTGTGAAGTTGTTATGCAGATGACAGCATGTGAAGTAGATGGTCCATATGGCCCCTTTACACATATACGCACATATTCCCTCCTGCCACCTATCCTCATCCTCTTATGCTGAAAATATCACATGATGAGTTTCACACTGTTCCCATCTTCCACCGCCTTAAAATATTTCACCCTTTTTTCATATCATTTTCCATATACCTCCACTTAGACCACATTTGGTGCCTCTCTTTTGCACTAATCTCCTGCCAGGCCACCTGTCCTCCTCTGATACTTCACCAAGCTGCAATATATGAACAGTCCAGTCATTGCATGAGTGTACATAACAGATGGCACAGACAGGCCTGTGTAACATCTGGTCTGGCTGTCAGGTTTTCCTAGGGCTGCAACTGACAGCCAGGTTCACAGCCTCATATTAAGTTGAAGAGATGATAGTAGTGTATATGCACTTTCTCCTTAAAGGCCTGAGGATGGCCACACAAGTCTCAGTGTATTGTTTTGTTGTTTCAAAAAATCAGACTATTGAATTTGATGTTCCTTCGACAGAAGTGAATTACTTATTAAACAATAACATACTAACCCTCACTTGCTGCCTTCACTCTTTAGTTATTTTCAAACTAAGTTCAGCTCTCTGTGTGTCTTTAGGAAAGTGTGTGTGTGTGCATACAAATGTGTGCATTGTCCAGGAACTTTTAATAAGTGGAAACAATTGTTTCTCAGTCCTCTGTGTTCAGCCAAAAGCAGCTTGGTGACCAGCCTGCTAGAAAGCAGTGAAAAGACTCTTCAACATATGATGTCACCTCTTTGCGTGTCTCTCTGCTTAGTTCATCTCTCCTCTGCGCTGCATAGCAGTCAGACCACCAAGCACACTGCTCGTTTAAAGTTAGGTTTTCCTGCTGCTCTTACAGCCAGTAATTTGTAGATATATTGTTTGTGTTTTTAGTAATTGCTGTGACGACTGGCTCTGCTTCTGAAGATGCTCCCAGGCCTGTTTTTGTTAGAAAACTCTTGGCATTTGGCACTCTCACAAAGAGCCATTCAGGAAGTTGGATCCGACTTGAAATGGGTTACACAGTGCCAGTCGAGTCTGTGGGAATGGTCAATTCAGTGATGGCACAATGCTGCTCTTCCTTGGGCCTTATTATTAGTACTATTAAATACAGATAATAAACAGCAAAAGATGCTATGAAACATTGGATTTCTTGATGTCTCAGCTTTATTTTAGTGTACATTAAGTAGAGTCTTAACATAGCACTATATTGTGTGATACTGGCAGTAACTTTATTGTTGTAGCTGCATTTGCTCACAATATGACACCAAGCAGGAGGGTTTATTCAGCATTTCTGCCCTGACCTGAATTCAGCCCCCTGTGTCAGCCTTTGCTATGACTGATGAGCCATGAAAATGGCATTTAACCCCTTTAGACAAGGAAATTAGCTCAAATGAGGAGAAACAAGGCAACAACAGTGCATTACACACCCCAACAATTAATTTCTCATTATATCCTATTAACGGATAAAGCAAATGAAAATATCCTATAGGTGTATTGTGAGGGTGCTATGATTTGATCCAGAATGAAATAAGTAGGAGGTCACTGACCATGAAAATATCAGTGAAACCCAAATCCATGCACAATACAGTAGTCCTGCTGTTTAGTGCGCGTGCTCTGGTGCTTAGGGGCGCTCATGCATGTGTGAAGCCAACAAAGAATTTCTCAGTCTGTGAGCAGCCTCTTGTGTACAAACTCGCAGGGAGACATTTTGGAGTCATTCTTTCTGAGACCACCTACAAATGCGTTACTGGGGTAAAGGTTCTCCTGAATGCCCAGTCAGCGAGACCTTCAGGAGAGGACTGGGCTGGGTTGCCATGGCGTTGGAGGACCAGACAGACATAGTGACAATTGTAGAAGAGGACAAGGAGGAGGAGAAGGAAGGAGAGGGAGAGGAGAAAGTAGAAGGGCAGAAGCAAATACAGCTGAAGCTGCCAAATACTCTAATCCAGTTTAACTCTTTCTTTGTCCTGTGATATACACTCTCAACGGTTAGTACAGATAAGAGGATACACACATTCAAACATGTGCAGTTAGGTTTTAATTTGAAAGAGTCCAGTACTTGTTAATTGAGTCTTTTGATCAAATGACCTCAATAATTTGTCCGTTGGCCATCCTGGCCAACTGTCTGCTTTTCCTCATGATAATTTTCATGAAATATGTGTGTGTGTGAGAGAGACACTTTGATGAGCCTGGCTCTGTGTTCTGAGCCACAGTGCTTTGTGTACATCACAAAGCAAGCTGTTGTTTTCTTGTTGATACAGAACAACACAGTAACCGCTCAAGATCACTGAACTGTTCATATAGCTCAGTGATCATTTGGTTTAATATTTTGAGCACAAGTGCAAAAATGATGAGATGCACCTATCAGCATACTTACATACAGTAGGTACACATCTGAGGAACAGATAGGATGACATACTGTACCGCTGACATACCAGAACAAACACAGTATTTGGTGTGTGGCCTCTGAAACCTATCATTAGATGATAGTGTTCTTGTGACTGAGTGAGCTCACCGTTGAGAATCACTGCCAAGTTTGCAGAGCTGTCACCACTCCTGTGGGAAACTGACTGATTGCCCCTTATTGATCTTTGTCTTTGTTCAGTTTTAACTGCCTCTGTCATCAGACTGGGCCTCATTCATTCACATACTGCGCGTGTTTCCAACCTTTTGTAAGAGGACTGTTGGAGACATCAGCTCAATTTCCTTTTTATCAGTCAGTTTTGCTTTTATTCTTTCCACCTCAGATGAGGACACTGCTTTTTAGATGGGATTGTAGTCACTACAATTTATGAGCTAAAAGAATATCTAAAACTCACCACTCACACCACCGCTTTGTAACATTAACAGCTATAACATTAAATCTCAACTTATAGTTTTTGAACAACCAGCATAGCTTCACTTTTTCTGTGAGAGAGCGAAAGAGAGAGAACAAAAAAATGAGTTTACATCTAATTATTTTGTCCTTGTATGTGTCTCTGTGTAGGCAAGCTGTACATGGGCCCGGGTCAGTTGTACCAAGATCTGCAGAACCTAATTCATGATCTCAGCCTGGTCAACCAGATCTCCAGCATGATCAGCAGCCTCAAAGGAAACTACCAGGTACTGCTCTAAACACAAACACTGAGTTAAAGCCACATCAGCTGAACTGAGAACATTTCTTATCTTTATTTCCCTTGAGATATGTTTGATTAAAATGCACATTTGAGTATAATTTCAATATATTTAATCCAGATAAGCAATGTCTGAATCAGTATTAAAAAATTAAGTCAAAAAACCTTAAGGTCATCACAAGGCAAATAATTAATACAAGTCATAAGTCTACTCTTTTACTTCTTATTAGTACTTGTCTTTAATGTCATTTTGACTAAATATTCTTTTGGGATAGTTATAGTGTTTATTAATATTCTTGGAAACTTGACAGAGATTGATGTAGACAAATGTTTCTCCAGTGCTCCAGTTCTTTAAAAATCATATTCGCTGTGTTTCCCCCTCAGACGTCCATAAAGGCTGGGCTGTTTTGTGGGTGTATAATGTTCAAGCTGTGGAACGTGCAAACGTGGACAATTTGTCTTGGGGAGATTTGGGGTCTCTTGAGTCTTGATTTACACCGTTCAAGCCTGTCATATCATGTGGCCACACACACACACACACACACACACGCCTGCCTGTTCTGCTGGGTTGGAAGTTTAGTTTGCAGAGCGCAGCATGAGTGTGTGAGGCTGTGTTTGTGCTGTGCTGGTAGGTCTGTCAGAAGCCGAGTGGGAGGCAGAGTAAAACAGAGAAGTTCTCAGAGAGACATGTGTCCCAGAGATGGAGGGAGGGAGAGACTGAAGGAGAGAGGGACAGGGGAAAAGGAAGAAAAAGCAGGACTGAGACGTGAGCTGTCTGCTCCTAAACATTTTCTCAACACTAAATTTCATATTCTAAATTGTACTGACCGTTTTCTCATTACACATTTATACTTAGAAGTTCTTTGTAAAGTTTGGAACCAAGTATTGAAAGGTCAAGAGATCATTGCCTAATTAGTGATGACATTTTAAGGCCAAATTTTCTTTTGCCTCTCCTTGCAAAGAGATGAAAGCCAATCTTAACTTGTGCCACTCAAACAAATTAACATGTTCACTTTAGTTTGAGACTACTAGCTGTTTGTTTATTGATTCAACTGCATGGCAAGTTTTGTGGCTGTTTGTGTTGACAGTGGAGAACATTTAAAGGAGTTTGTAATAACTTTACCACATCATTTACATACACTCTTCCTTCTCCTCTCTCCTTGTTTGTTTTTCTTTCTATCCCTCCCACATTCCTGTGTACAGAATGTCAACCCCACAGTGGCCCAGGACTGGGTATCAGGTCTTCAGAGGCTGATTCTGAAGAAAGAGGAGGAGATCAGGGCAGCTGACCGGTGTAGGATCCAACTCCAGCTGCCTGGCAAACAAGACAAGTCTGTCTTTTTTTTAACACACACATAAACACACCTCTTGAGCTTTAATCGATCTTTCATACAGACAGCACATACAGGCATTATAATAGTCTCCAGTCTCGGTCTTGGCACCCCACCCTTGTCTTGTTTATCCTAGGTTTGTCTTTATCCCCTTTTACCCTCCTTTCTCCCTCCATCCTCCCAGCCTTTCTGTGTGCCTATAGCTTTAGGGGACAGTATTAGAGCACATTTGGATATTTGGATAAACAAGTGTCTCCGCCAGGTCTAATCTGAGGCATGAATCCCAGGGGAGGAAATGTGCATCAGTGTTTGCAACCAAAGTCTGCCCAGTGTTGCAGCTGTTGTTGAACAGAATCACTCGTGTCACACATTTACACACACTATTATAGTCTGCACGTGGTCCCCCAAGGGTGAACCTTGTTTTGGCTTTGTCACATTCTCTCCCTCTTTCACTTCCTCACTCCATCCTTCATCCCTGCTGCATTTAGCTGGTGAGATTATATGCGGGTATGTTTGGAAACACAGCTGTGCCTCCCTCATTCTTCTCCTGATCCCTCAATCGCAAAACACACAAAACACAGCACTTCTCACCATCAGCCAGATTGAGGCATTTCAGACAGTGCCCTGCCACACACACACACACACACACACACACACACACATATACATATGTACACACAAACGAACAAAAACACACATGTCGACAAGAGCTGCCGATAGAAGCGATAATTGACATTGGCTTCTATTGCATTTCTGTCACTGTCTGTCTAGTCAATCAGCATTGAATGGCCAGACTCATTTGCCCCCTCAGCTTGGATTCAGCTCAAACAGAGCTGTTTTCATTTGATTTTACTGTAAAAGATGCTAATCAGTGGACTGGTGTGTCTGCAAGAATATTCAAACATTAGCATGACTGCTTAGAGAAATGTAAATGCTAATTCAGGCCCTCTGGTTGCCAGAATGTTGACACATCTCGCAGAACATTAATCATTCAGTACAGTCTTGTTAAAGCATCACTGATGTTTGCCTCACAAAAACGTCCAACCATGTCTAGTTCATTAACTCTCTCTGCAAAATGGAACTTTTTAAAAGCTCTATGTTATGATGTTTACATAGTAAAATATTAACTTTAAACTTTGCTTATTTTCAAAATCCCTGATCTAATCTGATCTCTTAAGGCCAGTTCATGTTTTCTGCCTTAAATTAGAGCCTCATGTAGAAAAAGACTTTTTTTCTTTTCTGTATATAATGAACAGAAAATATCAAACTACTATTCTGCCTGCATTTTTTTGATCCACCTTTATCTGCAAGCACCAGACAGCACACTGGAGTGTGTTTGCCCAGAACAGATGTGAATTCTGACCTTCTGCTCTGTGAGTTATCACAAGACCTTTAAAAGAACCTAAAAGATAAAGTAAATTTGAAAATATGAAATGAATGTCAAGGCACCAAAAAAGTTCCTCCGAAACACACTGATCATATATTTGTTATACAATAGTATTGAATATTCCTTTATTTTTACCACCATTTGTGTTTTTGTTTTGTCCTTTCTATCAGCAGGTCCGGTAAACCCACTTTCTTCAGTGCAGTGTTCAATACTCTCAGCCCAGCCATCAAACAGTCATGGATCAGTAACTTGCAGATGGCTAAACTGGCTCTAGGTACTGTACACACTACCTGGCTGTACATTTTCAATGTCTCAGTTGCACAGTTCTTTGTCCATTTCGATTGTGTGTGTGTGTGTGCACTTTACAATATATCTCTAAAGTCAGCTGCCCTTGATTAAACATATTAGTACCATCATATACCAATCAAATGTAGCAAAATATTGTTAAAAATAATCAGTAAGGTGTTAATTTTAGCTTTACAATGTGACGTCTTGAGTCTTTCCCTCTGAAAACAGATAACTTGTCATTTAAAAACACTTAGTGCAGGCTGCACATTACTGGATCAAAGTATTTGTGTGTGTGTTTTACATCAGAGGAGGACAACCTGCAGGGCTGGTTCTTTGCAGAGGATGATGGGAATCAGATCAAAAAGCAGAAACACCCTCTCTTGCTTCGACAAATGCCTGTGGTCATGTCAAAATTACAAGAGTTCAAGGTGAGACATTTTTATGTTGAGTGTCCATAATTCAGTCTGTGTGTGCTTGTAATTATGTCTCATGAATGCCACCCTTTTCCCTTTATGTTATACAACACTTATTGTAGTTGTATGTCTAAAAGCATTGACTGAACTTTGGCAAAAACTTGAAAAAGATAGAGTGTGTGGGTGGGTGTCTGTGGCCGGTTAGCTCAGTTGGTTAGAGCGTGGTGCTAATAACGCCAAGGTCGCGGGTTCGATCCCCGTACGGGCCAGGCTGTTTTAATAATTAATTGTGACACCTGGCCAGTTTAACTCAGGGATGTGCATTAGTATTACTGTTGTTGCTGATGGGAAATATTACAGAAGATCCTGAGAGATCCTTTCTCCACTGTCACTGTGCTCCTTTTGTAACACTAGACAGGTTAATACTGTATACCTTAATAATACTCTAGTTTGTGAGTGTCAGACTGTAACTCAGAGTGATCACAGCAAGAGCACATAGTTAAGTTGTGCAGTAAAAACTTTCTGTCAGTCTGTCTGTCAGTTTTGGGATGTGGGGTGAGTTAGATCAGTTGGTTAGAGCGTTGTGCTAATAACGCTGAGGTTGTGGGTTTGATCCCTGTATGGGCCTTTTATCAAGGAGACTACCAACATATGACCAATGGCTTAAGATGTGCTAGTTCACTGTTAAGTAGCACATAACATATGAAATGGTATTAACTGATTTGCTGTAAATCCAGACAAACAGAAAACAATTCTTTTTTCCTGTGGAACTCAGGGTTCTCTCAAAATAAATGACTTGTCATAACCATCTGCTGACGATTTTGGATTGTTACTGTGTGGATGTATGTTACACACTGTGACATTTCCACTAGGATTGACTGACCCATGTGAGGCAAAAAATAGCTGTGGTATTGACATGTGGGGCCGGTTAGCTCAGTTGGTTAGAGCGTGGTGCTAATAACGCCAAGGTCGCGGGTTCGATCCCCGTACGGGCCAGTAGCTTTTAAAAATGAGAATACTAACATGACCGTTGGGTTGGTTCAATGTTAAGTGGGTCATATCATATGGACTGACATTTAATGATTTGCTGTAGATCTAATATATCCCAGCACTTCTGGTGAAATCCTCCATCCACAGACAAACAATAACATAAGCAAATTATAGTAAACGCTTTCTGATGTTTCTGCGAATTTAGACGTTTGTCATTTATTTTGACTGGACACCATTCCGTGACACTGATTTGTGGAGTGGAGTAAAATTACAACACTGACCGACCAAGTGGGGCAAAAAATAGCTGTGGTATTGACATGTGGGGCCGGTTAGCTCAGTTGGTTAGAGCGTGGTGCTAATAACGCCAAGGTCGCGGGTTCGATCCCCGTACGGGCCATCTGCTTTTGAGATTATAAACTTATAAATAGTAATCATTAGGTTTGTGTAAAGATGTCATGTATCTGAGTCGTGTTGTTAAACATGTGACATAAGTCAGCAGATACACACCTGTCAACACTAACAGAGTAGAAAACTGGCTGGTGTCAAAAAGCACAGGGCCACTTTAGCTCATTTAGGCTGGTCACTTCAGTTTATTGGGATCTTTGACATTTTTACCATCACATTAATAAACACTAACTGGACACTAGTAAGACGTGTTTTATTGTTATGGTAACTTGGCTATTTATTTTATCACCCTCTCTTGTTTCCTCCTGCGGCAGGTGGAGTGTGCTGTTCATAACCCAGAGCCCCACATTAACCCAGAGAGCACAGCAGACACTCCTGTCGTGGGCCATGGATGTGTCTGGGTGAGGCATTTTTTCCATCATCCCTTGGAAAAGGAGCACTGTGTTAGCTCACGTTTGAACAATTACACAAAATAAGAGCTTATTCCAAGTTTTAAAGTGGCTGCCTACAATAATGTGGATCTTTTCCATCCAGAGAGAGAACTAAATTTGGAATTCTGTAGGAACACATTAATGGGCCTGAAATCTAACTCTTGGACTAGAGTATTTTGTCAAGTGTGTTGAGTGGCTTTATCAAGTGTTTATTGGGAAATGGTTTTGCAGTCCAGTTATTTTCAGACCCTTACACCATTTAACTTTAGCTTTAACACATTTCTGTCAGTGAGTCTGACTCTTAGTTTTGGCAGTGAGCTGTTCCCTATAACGCTGAGAGCAGAGCAGATGGTACATTTTTGCAGTTTATTTATTAAAATGTCTAATGTCCTCTTGAGAAAAACAATCATGGTTTGAAAGTTTTCATTACATTACTTCAAAATAAACAATGCCTGTTATAACCATGGTAATCACTGGTAATGCAGTGTTTTGTCCATTAGGGAAGCCCTTGGATCTGTTATACATATAAACATCTCTTTAACTGGTTATTTTCATGGTGAGGTAATATATAAACTGTTGCTGAAAGATGTTTAACTAAAAGAGCAGATTTTTAAATTATTAGATGTTAGCTCTTTGTGACGTAACTAATGTTTTATTTTTTAGCTTTTAAATGGCCTTGTCTTTACCTTGTTTTGAAGTGCTCTTACTAATGTAATTAAACTTTGCTCGGTGGAGGAGACTTTTGTGTTTTCTCATGAATTTTATTGGGAGTGCTTTAGCTATTTTGTTGGGTATTGTTTGCTTTCTTTTCATCCTGGCTGAGTATCTCTTGGAAAGATGTTTAGTTAGAACTTGGCTGCATAAATGGATTAAATCATCCTTAAAACAGTTCTGAAGGTTTTATTTATTTTTGTCCAGGTTGCAAGTTGTACTAACCAGATGGGCCAGATAGCCATTGTGGCCATGCAGAACTCCAGCCCTAAGGTGACTGAGTGTTTCAATGTGGAGTCACGTATCCTCTGCATGGCCTACGTCCCAGCTGAGCAACCCCAAGAAAATGGCGAGAAGGTCCCTGAAAACAACCATGTGCCCCCAGCAAAGACCAGTGATACCCCCAGTGTCTGTCTGGGCATGGAGGAGGGCAGGTACAGATGGTTATACACAGTGTACTCACAAAAGTGTCTCTGCAGTAACTATAACCCTGTTTGTGAAACATGTTGTACCAATACAGTGTAGTGTGTTACCTTTTAATACAGCTGTATAAATGGTATATGTCAGGTTTTTTGTCTTAGGATCAAAGAACAAAGATATGTCCATCTGTATGTACTGCATGTACCAGGTCAAGGTACTCTGCTACTAAAAAAGCATTGAAGGACGTCTTTAAATGAAGTAAAATGTAAAAAGCAGTCAGAAAGTAGAACTAAAAAAATTAATCATAAACAAAAAAAAATGAAAATGTTTCTCAGTTACTGAACATATAATTATTGTATAAAAATAGTCATATTAAGTATAGAAGTTATAATAAATAAAATGAAATATAAAATGTAGTGTATATATAAGTGTAATACTGCACACCACTGTGACAACACTGTAAAATGTTCCACAAAAACCAAAGTAATAATCTTTTTAACTGATTCTACTGACACTTATCTTCTTGCAGACAGGAGTGTATGTTGAAGTAGCCTTTTGTAGTAACTCATTTTATCTCCCGCCCTGTTCAGCATTATTGTGTATAAGAGCAGCCAGCGGTCTAAGAAAGTACGTCTGCAGCATTTCTTCACACCAGACAAGTCCACTGTCACCAGCCTGGTCTATAAGAAACACTGTCTGTATGCCGGCCTGGTCAGCGGCTCCGTGGCTATCTACTCCAGATCACAAGGTGTGTGTTTGTGTGTGTCTGAGGAGGGGGTGGACTTGTGAATTTGTGTATCTCTTCTGTTATATTCTCAGAATTCTCCCTTTATAATGTTTGTTGATACTCTTAAATAGCTATAATTAGGGCAATTACAAGGTTAAATCACTGTTATTGTGCAAAACAGAAATGCATTCACTGAGTTAATTAGATTTTTAGTGCGTAGGCTGACATTGTTTACTCAGATATTTAGTCTGTACTAGCTCTGAATTTTGTAACTTTAACCATAATTGGCCAAGTACATGAATAAGAGCATTGTTGCTGTCTTAGTGACTTTGTTTTTGGATTTAGCAACATATCTGTTGACTTTTTCCAACTATAGGCAGAAAATGTAGTGTCTTAAAATGCTGAAGAGATTGGTGTGAAATTGATACAGCTCGGCATTTGGCAGCACTGAATGAAAAGGGTTACTCTGGGTTGTACACCCACAGAGATGTTGTTTTGTGGTCCATTGCTTCAATGTCTATTTTTCATCTTTGACTCACTGGGTTACCGTTAGTGTGTAAGTCAGAGGTTCATTGAGAAACTCCAGGTCAGGGGTCTCCTCTGCTGTGGGTTGAGGTTCTGTTTCCATTTGCTCTGTTGTCTGGGAGAAGCCAATCTGTTAGCGGTGACCTAGTTAATGTCTTTCCTCCCAGACGAGCACAGGCACGGCAGAGGAAAGGATCTGGGCTGCTCTCTTCCCACAGTCTTTCACATTCTCTGTTTTGTTCTGTCTCTTACTGGCTTTCATAGTGGTGTGAACAGAGGGTCTCTGAGCCTCTTCCTCATTCTGTCTCTGTTTTTCTCTGTCTTTGTCTGATTTTCCTCTGTGTCACATTGTATGGGGTACAGATAAGCTCATATTTTGGAACATGAGGGAACAGAATCCTTGTAATTCTTGGCTGTCAAATATAAGTATGGGTGTCACTAGCCTGTGATGCCACCATTGCCAGAGACATGTTTTACTAACCTTAGTCGCACATATTCATCTCTTCCTATGCCCTCATACCTAATTAGATTTTCAACCTCTCTGAGAAAGGATTTTTAAGTTTCCTTGATCATTTCTAGCTTTTTTGTTCTTGTTACATTTGTCTGTGGGGCTTGTGTGTGCAAGAAAGAGGAGTGGAGTACTGGAGCAGAGATAGAAAGAATATGGATGATGGCCTGAGGACAGAAAGACAGGAGGAAAACTATTCCTGCTCCTCCCACTGTCAAGCTATAGTTTGCCTGAAAGAAACATGCAGCATATATGCAACCATTCAGGAATGTTTTCTGGGCCACTCATCACACCTTGTTTTGATGCACATGTCTTTTTCTCCATACACCAGTTATTAGACAGTGGCACAGTGTATGCCAGTATTGGTGTAACTGATTGCTCCAGCAGTAGCTGCTTTTCATCATTCACCACCATTAGTGTGTCAAATTTATTCTCAGAAGGAAATCCTGGCCCTGATTTGTATGATTTCCACCCATCGACAGCTCTGTCACTGGGACATGATGCTTGCTAAATGCTAAAGTGATGACTCATCCTGCATAGTTTGGTAAGGAAACTGTACCCTGCATCCCTGTTGTAATGCTGCTCAAGTACTTTGTCACAGTGACTGGCTCTGCCTGTACTCCATTAGCATTTAAAGTAGACCCACAGTTTACATTGAAGAGAAGAAAGCCAGCAGAACTAGGAGGAATGATCAGCTTATGTCCTTTGATGTTACACTGTCAGCCGATCAAAGGGGAACCTCACAGCGAATTGTGACGAGACATCAAAAACACCCTGAACAGACAGCAATGTGGCTCTGTCTTTAAAGCCTTCAGTGCTGAGCTATCCTCCATAGAAATGTGACTCTGTTGTTGATGCAGTGTGTCTGAAGCTGGCCAGGCAGCCTCATTCTGCCACGCTTGCTATTTCCTCTGTGACTGACTGTGTGAGAGATGAAGAAAGAGGGAGGCAATGATTCGGCAAAGGTCACACGTCACAGACAGACACTCAGAACATGAACTCTATTTGTTCCTTCTGTATCATGCCTCTGCTTTTTCCTGTTGAGAATAGTATGCATCATTTGTTGTTTGTTACAGAGTTGTAAAAATAAGAAGAATGATGGCCTAGTTTAATCAGCTTACTCTGTCTGGTTTATGTGCTACTGTTTGCGCACATACACACACCAAGATGAGAAGATAGTTGCAGCTGACACTGACATGAAGGAATGTTACAGTTTAAGAAGTGAGAGATGTGGGCAGACTCGCTTCAGTAGAGACAACTTACATAAGCCTCCAAGTTGGCACTACTGTCATTTTTTTCCTTTTCCTCCATTACTCCTTCCTTTTTTATTTTCTCTTTTTTTCTCCTGTGCATTCACCTACACACTGTGATTATTACAATAATATACACAGGGCATTGCTGGCATGCTAATCCTACCTAGCTCCTTTAGCAGGAGATTACCCTTACTTCCTCAGTCATTACTGTACCTCTGAAAGAACATCTCACTCTGTGTGGCACCTCTGCTTTCAATAGCTGCCTTTGTGCCTTCTCTTAAACAAACACTATTGGTGAGGCCTCATTCACTTCCTGGCCTAGATTAGCTAAGGGAATGTGGAATCTGGAGAAAGTGAACTTCATATTCAACACAGGTCCCTTCTAGCTGAAAGTAAGTATTAATAAAAAGGCAATATTTACTAATGCATGTTTCCATTTTTCAGATATAGAACACCTACATTTCCTCTCATTTTATGACATTGATTGAAATCTAAACCTGTGAATACAATGCTTGCAGATATGTAATGTGTTGATATTTATAAAGGCACTGCATGTGGTGTTTCATTGCAGTAGAGCTGGCACTGTAGGTGCCCAGGCACATGTAGAACAGAGTGTGTAGGAGGTGCGTGTGGGATCGAGCTCAGCTCTGACTAAAGCCTTGCAGCCCATCTATATTCATAGTGAAGGCTGTGAAAACCATCAATGGCCACTCCACCAGCATTAGTGGAGTTATAAATGCAGATGACCTTTACAGACGACATTTATAAAGACAGAGTGACTGTTACAGTGTCTTAAATGAACCATTGCTCTTTAACTACTACTAATGCTTACATGAAAAATTGCAAGAGGTTTACATTGCAAAAGAGAATGCAATGATACTAATAATATGTTTTCTGTGTAAGTATATACACTACATTTTGTGAAATGGAAATCTTCTTTGTATTTTAGTACTGAGCTGTGAATCTTGTGTTTGTTCTTATAGATGGTTTGTGGAACTGCGACAAGCCCACGTTGCTGAAGCTGGGAGTCCTCCCAGTCAAGGCCATGCTGGCTGTGGAGGAGCACCTCTGGGCTTCATCGGGTGGACAGGTCTTCATCATCAGCACCCACACACATTCTGTGGAGGTATAAAACCTAGCTCTGGCGCTGTTATTACATCAACAGAGTAGTTAAGCACATTCTTGTGTGCGTGTTCAGTAAATAACCCTTGGTACATGTCTTCTTATCAGTGTATCTGTCTCAGTCTGCCTGTCATAAATAAATCATGCAGGAAACAAGCTCTAGTGAGAAAGATGATTACTGTGTTAATCATCCTCCTATCTGTTTGTCAAGTCTATGGGAAAATCTGTGTCTCTTTAAAGAACGGCTCAGACCAGGAAAAGAAAAAGCAAAGACATAGTTCAGAGAGGCTGTTTTGTTTACTTAAAGGTAAGAGAATTTTAGTGAGTAGGACTGCACTCTGAGTACAGCAGAGAGAAGATGTGATTATTTTTTAAAACATGACAAAAGAAGGGAAGTGGAACATCAAGAGGAAAGTGAAGGTGAAACAGTTCAGGCTGTATTGGACTGTTGTGAAGAGTAGTATCCTTAGAGTATGGATACATATGCCATTGTTTATTTTCCTTATGCTACAAGTATGAAGGCCATCTAGTAGGTGAGGGTGCCTCTTCTCCCTTCCCAGTGTTCCTTGTTCCATATCCTGGAATATGGATGATATTCCCTGTGTGTGTTCTGGCCTGGTTTAGGGAATGGAAGCACCTGCCATTAGTCCAGGAATAGTAACGTTCCTCTGCCATGCACTCACTCATAATCTGTTTAGCCTCATTAAGCTCATTATGTTGGACCACCTGCCTGTCTCGCTCTCTTCTCCTCACTGAAGACTTACAGTTAGCCCACAGAGGTGACTGAAAGTCAGGCAGATGAGATGGACTGAGAGGAAAAGCATGGTGAGATGGATACAAAAAAACTGGATACTTCAACAAATACAAGTACTTCATTATTTTAATTAGAGGTAGATCAAATATAGATTACAAAGGTTTACACTTAGCAAAAAGAAAAGCGCAAGACCTTATGTTTATGTTTCTTGCTCCTTCATCGCCACATTTTATCAGGACTCTGTACTGACACACTTGTGAATGGACTCTCCTTAGCCAAATATAGCTCCACCTACACGTAATGCAATGTGTGGTGAGATTATGTAACTTGTGGTGATGGAAAAAGCCTAGTTTATTGGTTTCTATGCACAGACTTTGAAATTACACTCTGCACATATTTGAAACTACTCTAATTTAAACTAATTAATGAACGGTAAACATGGAGTTGAGAGAGAGAGAGTTTATAAAGATAATTTAATTTGCAATTTAGAAACAAAACTTTATGAAACTATGGTAAAAACTACCTTCCCTGTGTTTCCTCTATGGACTGCACCTGACAGTCTCACAATGCTCAGACATATTGGCGTCACCCTTGAATAAACATTTTTCATGCATGTGGCCAAAAAACCCCATTGTATCACATTCTATATTGTCTAATGTGGAGATGTGATTCTTCATTTTGATGGTAAAGTATAATCACAGGGTCCCAGACATAACAACCACTGACAATGCATGGGCTGCTGCAGTCTAAACAGACTGAGACAGACTTTATGTGGGTTGATTGGTGTCTTGCACTTTTCAAATAGTTTTCTCTCTAGATTGTAGTCACACAGCCAACATGGGACAGCTGAAAAAATCTCCCTATATCCCCTGGAACATTTATCCTGTGCTTAAAGTGTTACTAATATAATAGTATTGTGTGCTCTTGGTGCAAATCATTTTATGTTAGTCAGTGCCCAGATTTTGCGCGTTATTGCACCAAACAAACATAAAATGTGTTTATGGTGATATAGATGCTAATGAGAATCATAATGCTCATAATAGAGATTCTATAAGTTCTACTTAGTGTAATATTTATATCAATATCCCAATCTTATGCACAAATGGGTGTTAAAAAAGATGTCATAAAAGTCTTTAAAATTTCAGATTGAAAAGTGCAGGGGTTTTTTGTGGGATATTTTTTTTTCTGTTGTCAAAGATCCTATGTTCATGTGTACTGGCAAATTTGGTGTTCTACTTCAGTCTGATTTCAGAAGTCTGACTGAAGAGTCGTTAGACTTGGTGATATTTTGTTTTCAAATCTTAATAAAAATTATTGTGACTCCCTGCAATAGTCATCCTCCCTAAGGCTGATTTTATTGTGAATGTGCAGTAGGTAAGGCCTAAATCCTGTCATCCTACCCTGTCTTCCACATCCAGAGGCAGCTGGAAGCCCATCAGGAAGAGGGCATGGTTGTGTCCCACATGGTGGTGGCCGGGGTGGGCATCTGGATCGCCTTCAGCTCTGGTTCCACACTTCGCCTTTTCCACACAGAGACCCTGGAGCACCTGCAGGACATTAACATTGCTACCCCTGTCCACAATATACTGCCTGGTAAGGAGTCATTTTCATTTGGAGACATCAGTCTGATTTAAAAGTCCATGAGTGTTAAACACTAAAATAAAAAACTTGTAAATTAAAGTAAAAATAGTTTTAAATTATTCAATTTCTATTTCTAGATATCTTTGAACTAAGTAAACATGAGGTTTCTGCAGGCACATTTACTAGACAATGACCTTCATAGTTACCCCTCCTTCTTAACCCAACCATTCAAGGCAGATGGCCGCCCACCCTGAGTACGGTTCTGCTCGAGGTTTCTGCCTCTTAAAAGGAAGTTTTTCCTTGCCACTGTCGCCTAGTGCCTGGTCATGGTGGGATCTGTTGGGTCTCTCTCTGTAATTACCTATTTTAAAGAGTATGGTCTAGACCTGCTCTATATGAAAAGTGCCTTGAGATGACTTTTGTTGTGATATGGCGCTATATAAATAAAATTGAATTGAATTGAATAGTTTAAATACTTGGCCACAAAGACAGAATATAAGGACGGTCATGAAGGTTTGGGAATGATACATTTTTTAAAAAGATGCACAAAGAGCAGCTGTTAAATTTAAAAAATATATATAGATATAACACCCATTGCCTGCAGATGGCACCAATGTCAAAATTCAAGTAGCTGTTACTTTTCTTGCCTGTAGATGGCAGCTTTGGCACAACCTATTTAAACTGCTGATGCGATGACTTTGTTCAGTCTTTTATGGTTTATTCTACACAGTGACTAACAACAAAACATTCTCTGCTGAAGTCTTCAGAGGTTCCTCTCACCTTGTAGAAGTCCTTGGCCTGTGGTTTAAGATTCAGTCAAAGTGATTCTGTGGCCTTAACCTCCTTTACCACTTTACCCACCACCACCACCACTCTCAGTTCTCTTTGCCTTCCCTCAAGTGTCACGTAATGTGATCTGCACTCCTGACAGAGACTGAAACCCTTTTAGTAAGTGTCAAACTGTCTGACAAAGAACAGCAAAGCATAGTTGTTCTCCCTTTTGATATCTGATCTTGTGATCATCTGGCCAACTGTACATTCATGATTGGTGTTGCAGGTCCCATTGCCTCGTGTTTTCAAAGAGCTGTCAGTAATTAGCTGACATCAGTGTAGGTGCTCATCCAGACAGCTCTTGTTATGGCAGGTCTGTCACACTCACATCCTCTTTCAAAGGCTTCTTTAGTCTAAACAGTTGATCTGGACCCTCTCATTTTGTCTCTATTCATAGTGTTGCATAAAGAAACTTTTGACCTCCTCAAGTAATTTTAAGGCGGCTTTGTGAGCTTTGGAAGGCGCCATCTAAAAGGAAAATCCAGCCCAGAGTTCAACACAAGCAAATATCGGGACATCCTTTTGATAACTGACCAAACATAGACCACATGAATTATGACATCACATTGAACTATAGTACATACTGTATGTGCAGCTGAGCTGCTGGTGGAGTTCAGCGTAAAATTACATTCGTCAGCCACATCAGTGGCACCAAAGATCAGGAGATTTTTTTTGAGACTCACAACTATGCAAAGAAAGGAATCACTTACAAGGTGTTTATAATACCCTATACACAACCAGGTAACAAAATCTAATGATGGCATAAAATATTAACTGTAATGATATTGCTTTGACAAATAAAACAAAGCTATCTGCTAGATATCACTAGGGGTAAGATTTTTATGCCTCCATGTCGGTAACAGCCGTGGTCGTAAGCATCATGTAGTCCAGTTGTCCGTCCCATCGTTGTGAACACGATATCTCAGGCTTTGAGGGAATCTTTCAAATTTAGCACAAACATTCACTTGGACTAAAGGATTAACTGATTAGAATTTGGTGGTCAAAGGTGATATTACAAAATACTTTTTTGGCCACAACTCAAAAATTCATACGCTAATTATGATAAAATACACTTATACCTTTTATTAAATTCCCTCAAAGTCTTCAATACATGCAGTATATTATATGAGTCTAGCCAGACATGGATGTAAACTGTAACTTGACTGGTTGGTGGAGGCATACAACCACGATGCAGTAATTCTAGTTTAATGGGATTTGGGTTAACTGAACCTTAAATATGTTGAAGAAAACAGAAAACAACATAAACATAAACAAAGATCTAGGAGTATCCGAAGGTTGTTTTTTCCTTCAACAGATCTAACATAGCATTACAAGTGAGTACAGAGGTTACGGAGAGTACAGAGAGGAAAGGCAACTCACTTACATCTTTCCACCATAGTGGCTCACCCTCTATCTCTTGTGATTGTGTAAGGCACTGCAGATGTAAACCTGTCATTAACAGGTTGTAACAGCTGCAGAACAGTGTCAGAGGCGAGCCAAATGAGCCATAGCTCACAGACAGAGTTTCATTGTGGAGAGCTAATATTTGTTTTAGAGGCTCTGAAGAATTCAGTAATTAACCCTATGATGTATGTAATGCACAGTACATGCCCAAAACCAGGGAGTGTATTGCATCACACCATAACACTGCTTTCAGTTCCTGCATTTGTCCTTTAGCTTTGCAACTGTGGCAGTAGATCATATTTTATTTAGTGCAGGATGTGAAACGAGGACAGTTTCCTGCCATGTGTGTTTAAGCCAAACATTGTCACTAAGGATGTTCAGACCAAATCAAATAACTGGGCTGAAGTCATCAGAGTTGCTTGTAGCTTTGGATCTTGTAATCTGTTGTGTTACATCAGCTTGACCCAAAAACACACTGCCTAAAAGGATGACTGAAGTGTTTTTTTGTTTTGTTATTGAGAAGAGATTGCCTCTGTTGGTATGAAGTCTGGATTTGTGCTGTCCAATCACTCCTGCTCTCAATCTCTTTTCCTTCAGTGCTGAGTAATGCAGACAGCTGTGGTTTGGCGTGCATTTCCTGAAGCATTCTTTGCAATGTTGTCTTGAAGTTTTATCTAAATGCTTTTTGACAATCAATTCTTTGCTTTCCTCCTCAAACTGGATTATACAGCGTTTTGATACTTAAATGAGGTTTTGATCTGGCTTTTGTTTTGTTTTGTGTTGACAGTTGTGGTTTAATCTGTATGTGTGTTGTGGTCTTCAGTCAATTACTAGCCTGCAGTTGTTCTGCGCTGTCTCATCTCCAGCATCATTAGTACTGTCATTAGCCTAGCTTGGCTCAGAATGTGTGTACATTTACTCTCCAGAGGGATTTCCTTATTATTGCCATACGGTAGTAATAATATTAGGAGAGTATTTAGCCGCAAAATGGATCAAAATGGGATGTGTGGAAGTTGTTTTTTTTATACTGCTCTCCTACTTAAAGCAAAATTTATTAATCAGAATGTCAGATATCGTGAAAGTACATTTTTGTTGGATGGTTTTAAATGTCACTTAGCTGTTGGAGCAGCCACAAAGACAAAATCCAGAACTGTGAAGGGTTAAAAACAAACTCAAACAAAGAACCATTCACTCACAGCTTTTTGTATCCATGGCTACAAGTTATTCACTGTGGCACAATGATTAACAGCATTAATGCACCTTCATTCCTCTGACTGTAGAGGAAAACAGATTTATGGAGAGCACTATTGACTCTGAAATTACAGTCCCAAGTTTCCTCAAGGAAATCCCTAATTACAAGCAAAAATGTAAGAGATAACGAACTGCTCAGAGTATCTGGGTTCTCTTGATATTGTGGGAGAATCCCTCTCTGATGCCCAGTGTTTAGAACTGAGTGGAAGGCCTCTTCGTCAGACAGATGTGAATGATAAAAGCAGCCGGCTTCGGGACCTCACTGCCCATATTGGCTAATGGGATCCATGCAACCGCAGAGGAAGCTGGTTCTGGGACAGACCAACCACACATGAAAGCTTTCATCCTCTGGGCCTCACCATTAAGAGCTCACTTCCTCTGATAACTGTACTGGGCCCCTGGACTGTCAGTCAGCATGGAAATCAAAAGTTGTTTTTTTTAATCCAGTTTGAACCACCAACAAAGTGGTGTAGGTTTGATTTGCATATTTGAATGAAGCAGTTGCATTAAATCCACCTGTCTGCCACTGTGCTTGTCATCTGTTTTCAGCTGTACTTTTCCAGAGTGTTCCACAGTGGCATTTATCACTGCTGGCCGTCACTGTGGAACAGAATGAGACCAAAAAATGTGCTGTTTCTGCACAAACTATGATGTAATTGGAATCGCCAGCCAAACTGTTTGGACAGGAGGGGACTGCCTGCAATCGATGTGTTAGAGGCAATGAGTGATGGGTCTTTCATCTGCAATTCTGTGCTCCTGTTAATGCTTATTTACTGAGACAAAAGCTAGAAATTATATCAGCTCATCAGAAAATGGCAAGAAATAACATTACTCTGATATTTATCTCTAGGAAGTCCACATTATTATGAAGCAATATTGCATTACAGATCCTAATGCAATTTTGGCTTCTCTACAGAGCACACAATCAGGCTCAGGACTGATCCTAGAGAACAATATCTCCACAAGAGAAAAGAACATGGGGCGTTGACTTCAATGTGAATGCCTGTATGAATAGTGCACTGTTAAATGCGGGAGGTGCTCTAGGTGCAGTTCTCCTTCTCATGTTCAAGCATGTTGGAGCAATTCTGCTAACTCCCTTCTTGGTAGACAGGAGTAGCTTGTCCAAGCACTAAACACACAGTGGGTTAATACGCTGTAATAGCCGTCATTATCACTGTAACTCATAGCTAGCATTTTTTAAAGAATCCTTTGCAGCTCATGTTTTAGAGTAATTTAGTGGCATCAGTAGCTGATTGGATGATATTTCCTGCTACTTTCTCTCTGTTTTCCCAAATCTTAATCTTTACCTCTCAGTTATACATCTTAGGAAATAGAAAATTGTACTGTGGATCTTCTTAGTGTAGCATGGATTTATTCTATTGAACCTCTCTTTTCCAAAGTAGGGCAAAGAATCTACATCCGAACAAAAAGCTCATATTAAAGGGAAAAGCAAAGTAGATTATTGTGTGAAGCATACATAAAGTTAGAAATTAATAATAAAAAGTTCCTAATAAGCACTTCAAAAGGCACTGGGCTTCCATCAAAGCAAATTGTGCTGTGACATCTCAGAGGATGGTGGCTGGCTGCTGTGCTGAGGATCTGGTCCGCCTTTGTCTGCTGCTCTGTGACCTAAATAGGCAGCCATGCAAAGTCTAATGGGAGACAAACATCAGGGGGGGCCAGTAAATAACACCTTCCAGCTTTTCTTTGTCTGTAACGCCACCATTGTTGCACACCTCCCCGACATGGATAACACACTTATTCCCGACTGAACATCCACTCCTTCAGAGATCCAAACACTGACTCAACAGAATAAGACTGGATGACATACTGTAGCTGCACTGTGAAGTAGCTCCAGTTAAAACTTAACTTCCTCTTGGAAAAAAAGCTAATCATATTTAGTGTTTACCTTTTTTTTAACAGCATGGCTCTATGCATGGCAGTGTCGGTTGGCAGGTCCTGACTGACATATCTCAGCAATTACTGAATAAATTTCTATGATACCATGGTTGCTAGAGGATGAATCATACTGACGATGGCGATTCACTGATGCCCCTATGAAGTTGGCTTGTTGGTTCTCAGTCATGTCTTGACAACTACTTGATCTTGATTCCCATTAAATTTGGCACAGATGTTAATGTTCCACTCAGAACTTACAATATTCACTTTGATTATCCTCTGATCATCTAAGCAACAAATATGTTTATCATGTTAGCATGCTAACATGAATACTCTAGTTAGCAGAAATACAGCACCTAAACATGGCTCACTCAGTAATGCAAATGATAAAATTTGGGTTTGTTTCATTGAGCAAACAAACAAACAACAAACAAATTTTAAATCTCTTAAGATAAAATGTGAATGTGAATTTAGGACCTGGAACATTTCCATTTACTTTACAATAGTAGTTATATAGCGTGAGGGTGTGACTCCCAGCTATGGAGACTGAAACCATGGTCACTCAGATTGTGCTGATCGGAGTTATTTCTAGGCTGATTGAATGGCTGATACAGTGTATTATTGTAATGTTTGGGATTTGCTCCTCCCTCCTGCTGGTGGTTGTCAGGACTAAGTGCAGATCAAAGTGGTGCTCTGGTGCAGGATCAGGGACAGATCAGGACTAGAGCCGGGCAGTGTTGATGCTCATTCTGGGTTTATTTTAGTTCACCCTCTGGGTGGGGAACTCCAAATATTATGAAAGGAGGAAGTTGAGCAAGGCCCCCAACCAGCGGTCTGTGTGTTTCTGCTAACTCCGGGCCCTCATTAGAAGCACATGTGGGCAAGACGCAGAGCCTCGTCTTCCACTGTACCTGCCTGCCTATCTGGTGGGATTCCTGGAAGTGTGGCAGTATGGCGTGTGTGCCCCATGCATGGGGTCAGCTTTAGTGAGGGGGGTCAGGCAGAGAGACTGGCAGTAATTTTTCCTAAAGCCCAAGAGGATTACTTTGAGGGAGGAAATTCAAGTCAAGCTGTTATAGCAGTAATGACTCATGACAGTCTCGCCTCCCACATAGCAGGACTGAACGAACTGTTTTTGCAAAACCCCAGATTCTTATTACAATCATAAAAAATGATGATAAAAGTGTCTGATGAGATACTGTTTCTTGTGTAACTTATCCCTGTCAAAGCTCCCGTGTGGGGATGGTCTGAGATGAGTGCCAAATTCCACGTAATAAGTCACCTAACACAGACTGTCAGCAGGCCCTTCTTTATTGCTGTCTTTGCTGAAAGGTGCTGTTAACTTGACAATAGCGGCCTTGACAGTCTATAGTGGCGTCACAGTGATTTTTCTGACCGGGAGGGAAGATAAAAGGTTAGGTCAGATCATCCTGCTGTCGCTGCCACAAGCTTTCTCAATAGAGGCAGAGCTCCTTGCTTAATTACAGCATTACGCTTCATTCATTCTGTTACATAACACTTTTGTGTTTGTTTGTTTGACTCAAAGTGGACCATAATGGTGCGTTTTGCTGTGTACAGACACTTGGAAAGAGCTGCTTTTATCCTGGCTCCTCTTTACGTTGCCCTGGAGACAAATAACCGTTGAACATCATCACCGCAGAAATACCCCTACTCACTATAAAAAATACACCCCCTCCCTCCCTCCTACGCACCACACTGTATTCAAGCCTGGTGAAGTGGGCCATTAACGATGCACTTTTCTGATTTTCCAGGAGACACAAGTGTGTGTGCGTGGTGTGTGTGAGGTCCAACAGTTCGTGCCTGACACTGAAAATCACTCAGGGTTGGAGGATATCTCTGCCAAGAATCATTCGCTAACTGTTTCTCTCTATACTCTAATAAAATGTCAACCAATTTACTTAAGGAAGAGATTTGATCCACGCAAGATTAAATACATGTTATGCTTTTGTTTTTTTTTTTATCCACAGGGAACCAGAGAGTATCAGTGAGCAGTCTTCTGGTCTGTCATGGTCTGCTTCTGGTAGGGACCAACCTGGGGGTGACTGTCGCTCTCTCTGTGCCCAGACTGCAGGGGATCCCCAAGGTCACAGGTAACACTGAAATTTAATTGTGTCACATTTTCAAATATACTTAGATACAGGGCTCCAAACTAATGATTATTTTAAATGTAGACTGTCAAACACCGTAAAAAGTAACAAATCAGACATTTGATAAAGTTTCAGGTTATTAATTTCAGTTCTCTGACATGTTTAATGATGATTTATATCCACAAACATACATCACAGTGTGTGAGACAAACAGTGTGAATACTTACGTGGCTGTATTTTTGTCAGGTCGGGGCATGGTGTCCTTACACGCTCACAATGGACCAGTCAGGTTCCTCACCGTGGCTGCTGCAGTGTGCAACCGGCCCTCTGGCCTGCCACCTTCCTCCACCCTTCCCACCTCAGCTCAGCCGACGGAGACGGAAGAACCGGAGAACACACAGCCGCCCTCAGATTCGGCCCTGACTCCCCGGGGCGTGTGGCTGGGGGAGGCGGGTTGCACCACCATGGCTCTCCAAGACTCCGTGTCCTCCTCATCCTGCGGCTCCCTCGCCCCATCTCAGGGCTCCCTGGAGCACGGGCCTGAGGACGGGGCCCTTTACGACATGCTCCACGACCCGGCCCACCACCTGAGGGGCCGGCGCTCCAGCAAGGTGGACGTCAGCTCTCTGCTGGTGGTGTCCGGAGGTTCGGGCCACCGCAGGGTGAACAAAAAGACCAAACAGTCTCGCCACGAGGACACCACCTCCACTATCATGATCTGGCAGATTCCCTTACTCAACATGTGAAGACAAAAACACCTTGGTAGGTTCACAGTCAGTCACAAGTAGAAAACTGAATCACACTTGTGGGATTTCACTTATATTTTCTTTTTTTTTTTTCAGGTTAAAACAGAAGTGCTGCACACAACTCTCACAAGGAGGATCTGGCGTTACACTTCACAGAATATTTCAGAGAACAACTAAATGTGTTATTTAAACCAGAACTGCATCAGTCACTCTGCATTATTTCCACAGTGTTTCTAATGATGTCTCCAACCATAAAAAAAAAAACAAAGGATCAATAAAACCACTCAATCATGATGCTTGATGGTGCCAACATCAACCTACAGACCAGTCAGAGGATATACTGAACTTGTTAAGGATGTGTTCATTTGAAAACACAGAAAGGTCTTTCATTTCACCCTCTGATAAAGTCGGTCGTTGTTCTGTAACATGGCTAATATGTTTCACTACTCTCCAGTATTTGTGCCATACCAGTTGACTGTATAGGACTGCAGTATTTAAATCAGTGTTGAAAGGAATTTAGACTTAAGCGATGACATTGTCCTGCTTGAAAGGAGCATAAGGTATCGACAGGGCGTTGAAACTGTTACATAAAAGTTTCTTGTAAGATTAGGATTAGGTTTTGGCCAGATTTGAGATCATCTGCCAGGGTTGTAAATATGAAGTATGACAACTCAGGATTACATATGTAGAAGTGTTGGGGGTCAGAGGAAGTGTTTATATTGAATCAGATCCTTTTACTATTGGGCCAACATGTGCAGTGCTCCAACTATTCTGTTACCAGAGCAAAAGGGATAAAAAGGTGAAATATGGATGACTGAATTAGTTTGAGAAGGCTTGATGAGAATCTCTGGCTGGCCAGGTTTCTACTCATAAAGGGAAGAAAGAGCTGTTATCACCAAAAGAGAATTTTTTGTTCCCCCTAATGCATCTTTGTTTCTCACATAAGAATATTTTTAAAAAACGATGAAAAGCTTTATACTTTATCACGAATTGTCTGTACGTTTGTTATGTATATTAACAAATCCATAAACAATGTTTCATTGAGCAAACTTGTGTATTTCATGCATGGAGTTCTGTGAGGTGAGCATTCTGTCCAGAACACACTATTATTACCAGTAGTGAATCTGATGACTCATAAACATGTCTTTTTGAAAGTTTAAAGCCAATCAAAATAATGAAAAGGAGCTGACATGTTGGTAAAGCAAACAGATTTGTATCATATTCAAGACAAGCAGCAGTATTAGGAGATAAAAGAAGGGGGAAACGGTGTCAGTGTGCCTATTTTTCTCAACTCCAACCAACCTTGTACTTCTACTCCACTCCGACTGTGTGCAGCCGTAAGTGCATGCAGGGACTAGCAATGTGCCTGAGGGGCCACAGGAACCGAGCCTGATACAGCTCTTCCGGGATTTCTCTGTTCATTTCTCCCACTGCCGAACAGAGAGGGTCAGGCCTTTTTCTCTTCAGCACGCCCACGTCCACTGTTGCACAACCACTGTTTCACTACATTGTCAGTTCTAACAAAAATAGACAAGATGACTTAAGGTGGGAGTTTTTCCCCATGCTGCAATCTATGGCACCCCAGGATGATCCTAAATATGATCTGATTTGATTTTTTTGTGGTAGTAACACATTGACTTGAACCCAAGATAATATTTAATTCCTGTAACTAAATACTGCCTTGTATTTATTAACTAGAATGTGGCAACGCCTCAGTCTCAGTGGAAATAAGTAAGTAACCCAGTTATCAGTGTGTCTGGCTGGGTGTTGCCATTGCTCGCATATCAAGACAACTCTGTGACTGGAAGTCTTTTGTTTTCCTTCTGACCCTGAGGTTTCCATGGAGACACTCATTTTGTGTGTGTGTATCAGCGAGTCATTGTTCTCAGAATATCTGGCATTAAAACCTCCCAGCTGAACGCTGTCTAATCTTGCAGCGCTGATAGTTGTGCGATGTCCTCACAGTGGCTCCCCTCTATTTTTGTATTTGAAGGCCAGTTGTCAAGACGCACAGGCTCCATGGAGGAGAGAGAGGTTACGGACCCTGGATAAAAAAAATGTCTGCCGCTGCCGTGTGAAGTTGCACCTATGTGCTTCACGTGCTTCTCCTATCTTTCATGCACAGACGTTTCCACTTCTAAGGTTACTTTTCCATGCAAATCACATCATTAGTTTTACTACACAAACACATTATGCTGCGCTTTGGTTGGTTCAGACTGTATCTCTCATCAAACTCTGATAGGAATAGTGTTGGATCATTACCAAAAGGAGAGTGTGACTCATACTGTTTCTCCAGAGCATTGTTAGGTTTTGGATTAAACCTGCCTCAAGTGTACACTCAGTTTATTTTATCACATATGTTTATCACAATGTCTGCTCCCAGTTTATTTTAGGGAGCAGACATTGTGATAAACATAATGCACAAACAGGTGGAGCACGCTAATGGAACATGTATTGATATTTTAAAATAGTGTTACTACAATATAAAATTCCTGGGGGGAGGGGTGTTAGAGAGTGTATGTCATATGTTGTTTAATTTTATTATAATGTGTAGCAGTATTAATTAATGTATAACTGATTGATTATAACATAACTTTTACAGGATGTTTTATGATAGAACAGTTTTAGGTTGGTATATGTGAGTGTGTGCATAGGCTTTAGAGGTGGGAGGGATTTCCCATATATTCAATCCCCTGAACCCCCCCCCCCCACACACACACACACCCACCCGTCGTGGTACCCAGGACAGGGATGATAGAGGAATGTCGCATCTCTTGGATGCGTCCAGCGCGCGCACAACAGATGGAGCCTCATAGTGTAGGGTTAATACCGACTGAAGGGGGCGTGGTTTAGATCAATAATAACCGCCTCACTGTAGTCAACTGTTAAGGAGGAAAAAAAAAGGACAACAAAAATCAGTGTCCTAACAGCTCGGGGGAGGTAGTAGCCCTATCTCTGCCGTCCGCGCTGGACAGCTCCAGTTTCTTGAGGCAAAGGACGCTGAATGTGCGCGGCAGCTTCCACCGGAGGATATTACTTGGCCGACGGCTGAGCTGATCTGAAGAAGGTGCGACCTGAAATGACTGTTTGATCGTCCCTCTGCTGCCGCGCCTCCACCACCGCGGAACCCCACGGGGGAGGATTTCAGCGAAGGAGCTGGATGAAACAACAGCTGAGAGACTTTTTAAAAAAAAGGAGGTGAACGGATGGGTTAAACCGGCTGGAATTTGTCGGCGAAGTAAACTCGTCCAGGGGAGCACAGCCTGGAGCTGCCTCATCAGGATTGCGACTGCCTTACGTAACTGGAGCTTTGTGGAGGGACTAGCAGGGAAACTGCTGGAGCCGAGCTGTTTAATCACAGCGAGGAAACGCAGGTAGGTCACATCTAACTGTTAATGGACATAAACCCGTATCTGTAGATTCTAACGTGGTTGAAATGACAAGAAAAGACCTTCTATTCCTTTACGACTCGACTCCATTAACTGCTTTATTGACGTTTAATCGACACTATCGGGGAATGCGTTAGACAAGAGTTTTGGATGTAACTACAAACGCCCTTTGCCCGTCATATTAGAGATTAATTCCTCCATCAGCGCAACACCATTTGCGCATGCGCTCTGAATATCTCCAGATTACCACAAATAACGGACAGGCAGGGTGATGTTTGCTGTAGGTCGTGCAGTTTACAGCTTCAACAAGCTGCATGTTGGGATTCCTTCGATGTCATGGGTTAGCTAGATGTCGCAGATGTTGCACTTTAAACGCTGTTTCAGTGTATTGACTGAACTAACTGCACATGACTACAGGAGAGATTCCAGAGCATTGTTGGCAGTGGCAGCATAGAGTAATATTTTCCTTTAAATTTCACGGTTTCCAATCGGTTTCGTATTTGAGAAAGGGCGCCCCTTAGAGAATAAGGAAGTCTTTGCAGCCTCAATACTCATTTTCCCCTCCTCCGTTTGGTCTTGGTTACATTCTCTCTTTGTTTTCTCTCCATGTAGGTGAAGAGAGAGCAGTGCCGTTGCAAGTTTTTCTATCCACCCAGCATGATTGGTGAAGGCGCTGTTTCCCATCACCACTGAGCGCATCAACATGAATAAGGGCCGCAGGCTAGGGGGCGGCGGGGCCATCACTGTGGAGGCTGATGTCATCCTCCACGCTGTGAACCCTGATCTTGTCTCCCCTGTCGACAAAGATGGGAATTTATGTCCAGCCTATGTCCAGGGGCTCCTGCAGGACGACAAGGATTTCAGCCCTCCACCAGTGTTTGAGAAGGAATACCTGTTGGATGGAAGACTGATGGAGAACAATCACATTGATCATCAGAAAGGCAACGGCTCATACATCTCAAGAACTGATCAGTTTCACCTGTCCAATGACAAGGGAGCTCTGGATCTGCCTCCTCATACTGACTCCACTGTGTCCAATCACATCACTGCCATGCAACAAAATTGCGCAAGCGGTGAAATCCACAACGGCGCCAGAGCTAAAGTGTCTTACGATGCAGATTCCTCTGTATGCTTGTCTAGCCAAGCCAAACAGGAATCTGATTGGTCAGCCCTAAAATCGAACCTCAGCCAGAGAGCTGAAAATACACTGGCTAAAAATGAGCCTGATTTAGTCATCGAAGTCGGCGGGCAGACGATCAATGCTCACAAGTCTGTCCTGGCAGAGAAGAGCGACTACTTCAAAGCACGGCTGTCACGAGACATCCTGAAAGTGAAGGGACTCAGCTACAAGACTTTGTCCACGTTGATAGATTATGTTTACACTTCTCAAATGAATGTTAGCAAGGACAATGTTGTGGATGTCATCACGGGGGCTAAGATCCTTCAGATCCCCTGTGCCGTCCAGGCGGCCATGGACTCCATGTCCGAACAAATTACTGCAGAGAACTGCTACGAGATTCTGACCATCGCCAAAAAGCAGAGACTCAGTGAACTGAAGGAGACGGCCTACGGCTTCATGAGTGACAACTTCCTCCAGATCCTTAAAGACCCCGCCGTGTATGGGCGTCTGACTGGATCTGAGAGGGATCTGATCCTAAAGAAGAGAATGGAGGGGATGAAGACTCTGATGGTTGCAGAGATAAACGATGTGTTTGATCGAGTTGGGAGCCGGCCGCCGAGTCGCTGTGGCAGTCGGCCGCAGAGCCCTTTGTCAGTGGGGTCTTTGGAGGAGAACCATATGATTTACTACTTCAACGAAACAGCAAATGATTGGAGACCCTTGACGGCGATGCCTGAGGACATAAACACTAAAGGGTGTGGGATCTGCACCATGTATAACTACCTGTTTGTGGCAGGGGGGATAAAGGGCTATGGGGACAAGGGCAAGGTTTCAGACAAAGTCTTCTGTTACAACCCTGTAACCAACCGCTGGGCTGAGGTCAGACCTCTGAACCAGGCTCGTGCCCAGCTAAAGCTTGTGTCTATGGATGGTTACTTGTATGCCATTGGAGGGGAATGTTTGTTTACAGTGGAAAAATATGACCCTCGCATGGACCGCTGGACCACGGTGGCCCCCTTGCCGAAGGGAGCCTTCGCTGTGGCCCACGAAGCCACCACGTGCAGCGGAGAACTGTACGTCTCAGGAGGCTCTCTCTTCTACCGCCTCCTCAAGTACGACCCCAAGAGGGACGAGTGGCAGGAGTGCCCTTACAACAACAGCCGGAAGAAGTCCACCGACATGGTGGCTTTCAAAAGCTTCATCTACCGCTTCGACGTCAACCGTGAGCAGGGCATTAATGTGTTCAAGTACAACACCATAGTGAAAATGTGGCATGATTGCGCTTCGCAGAGGCTTGGAAGTCACTTACCCTTCAGGTGTGCCGTTATCGGGAACTGCATCTATTGTGTGAACAAAACCCAGACTCTTCAGTTTGTAGTGGAGGAGGAGAACGCCTACTTTGTCGAAGAGACGCTGAGGGCACCTCTGGAGGCAAAAGGCGTTCTTTTTCCTTTTGTTCTCACTTTGCCTGAAAAGCCTGAAAAAGTTACATAGTGTGGATGTTTGTGTGTGTGATCCATAATAACGCAATGTATGTGTCATAGCAAAACTGGAATTAGCAGAAGACCTTATATTCACTCCTCAATGTCCGCTTTCTATCTCAGTGTCTCATTGCCTGCTTACAATGGAATGTGTGTATTTGCATGGCAATTAAATACGTCTACAGGGTTAAGCCTTAAAAGGAAAAGTTTTTTTAGTGTTGAATGAATGCAATAATATTTGTATCTGACTGTAGATAATGACATGATGAAAGTGACTGTAGATTATTTTGTGTATTTCCTGTGTTCCAGTTTTGTTTAGTGCAATTTTGTAGTTAGAGTAGATATTATTTAGAACATATTAACTAGTTTACTGGTGACTTTGGTAACAAAAATGAGTGTTTTGTTGAAAATTGTATAAAAAAAATAAGGATGGAAGCCGTCACAGTGCGCTTTATGAGCGATGCAACACAGGTTCTATGCAAATGAAACAGAATATACAGGTGGGTCTGCTGTAATGCTGTGCTATTTAATAGTTACAATGAGTGATATTTGACTGTAAGGAGCTTGATCTCCACCACCTTGATTAACCGTGTGAAAGAGTGTCACATTATGATCAGATCTGTCTGCTACACCACATATATATTCCTCCTGGCAAAGCTTTTATGGATCATGTTGTACCTACTGTAATTCAGGGGACCTTTTCAGTCGAAACAAATCTTAACTCAGTATGTCCAAAGCTTTAGATTTTTGCATCACAACTCAGAAACTGAAATCATTATGATATAAAAGTACATGAACTACATTTATTTTTAGATTCAGAATATGCTATTTTGCTCATAGTGCCTACTCACAGGTGTAACAGTTCCTACATTTAGCACATTTGCCAAAGATAAATAATAATTCTGTCAGGCTACAGTAAACCTATCCAACTCACATATAATGTATATTCACATCTTTTGTGTATTAAGTTCTTAGTGAAAGCATTCTTTAGACGTCACCACAGTTGAGTTAAAAAGTAAAGCAACAGCTGTTTTTGTAGGAGGAAGGGCATCATGTTTGCTGCTAACAGGCACTTTCTTGAAGGTACAGGAAACCCATTTGAATACACAGAGTCTCTATCTCACCTTCCCTGTATGTATTTCAGTAAAACCGTCACAGAACCTTGTTTACCTGTTACCAGGATACCTCCCTGTTGAGGGCCTTTAGGTCAAAGATCAAATCAGACCACTGTGCTTCATCTCAGCATGCCCAGGTCATGGTCCTCACTGCTTCCACAAAGAAGTTCTCCTGGTCTTATGACACTAATTAACCATGTTCTTCTTGCATCAGTGCACATTAATACCAATTTTGCTCTGCATTTCCTTCTTCTAGACATTTCACAGTACTTGTTCACAGCTGCAATAACACAGTGGGAGTTTTGTATGGAAGCTAATGCTGATATATTCTTGGAATGAACTGCTTTTTTGTACAATTGTCTCCATGCAGTCAATGTGACTCAGACAAAATGGATGTGGTTTTGATATTTTGGCTGGCTGGCTGGCGTCTGTATTTTTGTGAACTGTTTTGTAAGGATTTGGTAGTTTTGGATCTGCTGTTGTGATGGACAGTAAAGTAATGCAACGCTAAGGCTTCCTGTTCATGGCATTTGGAGTGGGCTAACAAATAAGCTGTTGGATAATGTATATCAGTCAGAAAAAGTGCTTCAAATAAAATATTTTGTGTCTGAAAATGATCTGGGTTTCTGAATATGTCTTCAGCAAGATGGTGAAGTGCTGCTTTGTTTTGGCTGCTGTCATACAAATATGGAACAGACCTGCCATCTAGTGGGCACTGACTGTAACAGAAGCCAGTAATACTACTGCACAAACATGAAGTCATAGCCAACAACGCATTTTAGAGCTAAGTTGACTGTGTTTACCTTCTTATAAATGCACAGTAATTGTAATATTCCATCTCAGCTTTTGATCAGTGTGTTATATCATTTGCCACATATTATTGCTGCTGCCTGTGAAATACTGAGAAAGTGAGATCATGCAAAATACTCTCAGGAGAAATATATGTTTTTTTTAGACTTATCTCATGACAGTAATTAGTGAATAGACAGTTTCTCACGGTCATGACTTGGTGTTATAGTTATGACAAACATTTTTGAAACGTATTCACAATTATGACTTACTTTTTGAGGAGTCTCATAACTCATGAAAAAGACTGATGTAAAACTAAACTTTTACCTCTGGAGGATGGTGTTTCAGCTGCAGTTTTGTTATTCCAAAACTGTAAATGGTTTTGTTGTTAGAGCAACAACTAGTGGAAGGGTCAAGTGAAAGAACTGTGTAGCTTTTGCTAAACAGCGGCCACTATGGCCACAGCTGGTAATTACAGGATAAAGACACATTAAATTTCCCTTCATTTCCCAAGATTCTCTTGGGTCTGTTGCTTTAAATACATCATCATTAGGTGACCTGACTGAGAGCAGTGGGAATGGGGAAACAACAAACATATCCATGGTGAGTTAGCCTTGTGTTAAACATTAAATGTTTCTCAGTGACATCAGAGAACACATTGTTACAGGAGCACAGCTCTGATGTAGTAATGTCAGTTACACAACAGCATCTTTTTTCAAGTTTGTTAAAAAAGTTACTGGTTCTACCAGACCAAGTACAGCTGTAACAGCTGAACTAAGTAAGGCTGTGTTTCCAATGACTATAGGCATAACAACTATTGTTTGGATTAAGTCAAGTTAACCCATTTTCCTTTGTTTACTTTTTAGGGATTTTAATTCTCTCAGATTTTAACTTTCATTCACAAGCCCTCATCCCAACTTCAAGGCCAATATCACTCACATATCGTATCAGTAAAACTTTACACTGTACTACGATCCACATTTGAACTTGTGACAGTACATGGACATCAGTGCAGTCTGGGCAGTCACCTAATGTGAAGTACCTACATGAACAATGTTTTCATGTAACAAAAATACAAATCACAGTATTTGTTTAATGTAACAGTGGAGTGAATGTATCTCAAATAAGATGACAAGGTTTGTGACAGAGCAAGACACAGTAGAGAACAACCTTTATAGGTGGAAGCCACAGACAGTTCTGTGCTTATCAAAGACAGAAAACCCTGATGGGAGATGAATTTCATCTCTTGCCACTGGTTTCAAGACAACTACAAGAAATGCTTGTAAATTGCATGTGATCTTTTGCATGTTCTTGTATGCACATATACCCACATGGGAAACTCTCCATCCAGCTCTATGCTGTGCTTTCATTTATTTATTTTACCTTTTTATTTATTTATTTATTTATTTGGCTGTTTGTTAATACTGTGGTGTCCCTGTGATGGCACCTTGTAACGGCTAAATTGTTGAAAGCAGGCATATTAGCAAGTGCAAATTAGTTGAATACGAACATAATTGTAGGAGATAGAGTTGTACAGTGACATGAATTTATTCCTATGCATGAGTGAGTTTGTGCATTTTTTTTATTCTAACAATTTAAGTGAAGAGTGAGATAAAGGGCTGCTACAACAGAGACAGTAGCAGGAGAAATGGGACAGAAAAAAAGGTGACTGATTAAATTTTACTGAACAGTGAGGATAAAAGGTGGAAGTAGTTTTTAGAAACATTACATACAGTGAAGTGGCTACATACTTCTATATGTAGTAGTATATACTGGTCTACAGCTGTAGGGACAAATCCATGTTTTAAAAAAACAAAAGAAAATAAGTAGTATAATTAATAAATCCCATAATAAAAACCCCTTTTTTCAACACATCATATTTTTAGCAGTCTGTTTGTGACTCCTTATCTGGCCTGACATTTACATCAAACCACTATATTCTACCAGAGCTATACAAAGCTTTATAATCTGAATTTGTGATGAGATGTACACGATCACAGTGACCTGAGCATGAAGAAAACATACATTAATTGAGAAATGAAGGTTTAAATACACTATATTCTTTGGCATAATTAACAGTTATAGGCCCTGATTTACATTATTAGTATTTACAGTAAAGCTGGTCTCTTATTTTTATGGAAGTTAGTGAGTCCCAATCACTTCATTGCAAGGGCAACCAGTCCTGATAACTTGTGCTCTTTGGTTGGATCTATAATTTTATCTCAGAGGTTTTTGGTTTTTGTCTTGACATGCAGTATGAATTGTTGGACCTTATTTACACAAGTATGTGCCTTTCAAAGCTATGTTCAATCACTTAAATTTTACAAAGGTGGACTCTAATCTAGTTAGAGACACATCTCAGGGATGATTGAAGCAAAGAGGATGTACCAGACGATAATGTGTCACAGTAAATGGTCTGAATTCCTTTGTATTTGCCAAAGTTCAAATTAAAATTTTCAGTTTTTGATTGAAACATTTCTAAAAACATGTTTTCACTTTGTCATTATGGGTTATTCGGTGTAGACTGATGGGCAAAATGGCAATTTTATCAATTAACAATGAAATATACAACACAGTGAAGTGTGCTAAAAGGTAAGGGGTATAAATACTTTCTGAAGGCACTGTAGAATGGCTTGTTGCCTTGAAATTTTGATATTTTTCAACTTTTTCTCTCAGAATGTGCCCTAGCATATTTTCACACAGTGAGTGGGTCAGCACAGCAGACAGATATTTTTTTTTATTAATTTGAATTTTGTTTCCTTTTTTTTATAATTTAAAATTTCTCCATGCCTTTCCAGAGCCATTTGTTTCACCTACCCAGTATGACAGGTGATGGTGTGGCAAGCAAATGAATTACATTCATTTAGCTACCAATCCAATACAACAACACCACACACTACTACCTAAATATACCATAGACTAAATATTCACTTTGCAAGGGAACTGTTTATTTCAGGGTTGTTATGTTGGAATTGTCTTGTATTGCACAGTTGTTGCTTCTGTTGAGCACCCTTGCTGGATTTTTCACTGTATTTTTTCAACACTGGAGGGCAGTATGAGTGTGATGTAAAAAATGGGTAAACCACAGTGGCACCCTCTCCGATCTCTGCTTGTACTGGAAGTATGTGTTCACACTAGAATGTATACTGCCATATAATAAACAGATATGGTCCATAGCTGGCCCTCCTGCTGGTTGAGCTGTGGCCCACTTGGGTTGTGCTTCTCATGGGTCAAGTGATTGCACAGCCCTGTTACTTCACACAAAATGTAGGCCACAGCACAGTACTGTAAAGTGCAGGTCTCTTAAGCTACTTTACCAAACAATACAACAATATGCAGGACAGGACAGTTGGGTGTTCTGGTATCATCTATGGTATCAAAATATAATTGATTCAATTTTGAATTTACATAAGAATATTTGAATTTGTGGTTACCGGTGTAATGATTGTAAAATATCCTACTTTATTTGCTAAACCATTTTTGAGTTATTGATTGTCATAAATGTATTCGAGGCCCCCCCCCCTTTTTTTTTAAAATTTTGATTGTCAGTCTCTAGCCTATTTTTTCATAACTAAATTAGATTTAAATTAAAATGAAACCATGCCATATAATTAATGATTTCAATTTAATGACATACTCTTAATGTTTTTACACAGCTTCAAGTGCAGATCTAGATGAAGGGGAAAGAAAATATCAAGCTTACTAATTGCCCCTATGAGTTGTCACAACAATTAATTCAACATAAAACCAAAACTCTGCCTCTCTCTGTCTGTTGCCATGGAGTTCAGGTGATTGACAGCCCCTGACGTTTCAACCTGTGCATCTGAAGTTTTCTGCCTGTGTGATGGTTTGCACGTGTAAGGGCAGCATCCTCCTTTTTACCATTTTCCAAACTACCAAAATAGCTTTCATTCTGTTTAAAAATGTTACAAGAGAACATTGGAAACCATACCCTTAATGTGAGGTATGCAGTTGCTTTGACTCTTTAAGGAAGCGAGTTTCACAGATGTCTGTGCTCTTTGTTGTTCTGTTAGCATTAGCTTAGCCTGTGTTAATTAGTGAAGAAGTGTTAAATCTCGAGATAACTTCTGTTGTGAATTGGCTATAAATAAATTGATTGACTTGACTTGACTTAAATACGGGCCACCTGGGCCATTGTGCGAATGAAAACCGTGAAATGCGGGTAAAACCTCCAATGAAGCCAGTTTTCAAAATATTTTGTTACACAACTAATTTAGCCACCCCGTGTTAACTGTAGGGCTATTTCCTAGCTACTTGTCGAAGTTAGCTTGTTCAAAAAGTCAATGTCAAAAAAAAAAACTTTAAAAATTGCTTGTAAGTAATACTAGTTAAGGACTGAATTTTAGCTACTTGCCACAGTTAATCTTTGTTGCAAGTGCTGCATGCTAACTGCAGGACTGACTGGCCAAAGCTAGTTTAAAGGTTACTATTAGCTTATTTAGTTAGCATAAACATTTTAGAAAAACTTAAATTGCACCTGTGAGATAATGCAGTTATGCATGTAGTGACTAAGATGTAGCCAGCCACCACAGCTAATTATCAATACATGTGAACAAAATAATGCTTTTTTATGTTATATTATTTTATGTTACAGTTAAGTGGGAGGGAAATGTGCATTTATTTGGCTACTACTTTCAAAGATGGTCTAAAATGTATTTTTCAATTTCATCTGGTTAAGGAAAGAGCTGAATGCATCCACTGTAGGTTGGCTAAGCCAAACACCTGAACCTGCATCAAGACACATAAAAGGTAATGTTGGATATAGTGGGGGAAAATTTGCGGTTCACATGCTGTGGACTTTGTTGAATTGTTTGTTATCCCAAAATAATAATGGGTGATTATCCTTACCTGCTATGTAACAGTTTCACCTTGGTCTTAGTCATAGCCTTAGTCTTAGTTTCTCATTATGGTTTAAGTGCTTCACATCTCTCGGGAGGTGCAAAAAATTGGATTTATGATATTCTGGCATCTCAGTCTTTTGGAGTATGACGTTTGCAGTGGGGCAGTGGTTGACCATTATGCTCAATTGTTGTGCAGGCAGAAATGTCCACCATGATGTTGTCTGATTGGGCTCTCTTTGGAGGTAAGCAGCTAGCCCAATGCTGCAGTTGTCTTTAGTGTTCCTACAGAATACTAATTATATTTTCTTAATTGGTTTTAGTCATTAAAATGGGGAGCTTGTTAAATCTTTTCCCCCTGTTTTCACCTACAGCTAAATTTAGCTAACAAGGTCTGTCTGAATCTGAACTGCTTTGTTCAAAAAATGAGGCATTAGTGGTTTAGACTTCAGAGTGCAGTGTCAATTGATCTTACATCTTGAAAGAACGAAGATAAAATTTGAAATGACTTACAACGACTTATGTGATAAGCTGCTAGAATGTTTTTGTGCTCCACTGCTGAATAGCTTTGAGCAGCCTCTTTTCATGTAATGGCAAAGAGATGTAAAAAAGTGACATTTTGTTTTAATTTCCAGTTGATTATCTGCGATTATGTACTAAAACAGCAAACCTGCACCCCTTTAGAGAAACAGAGTGAAAACGTAAAAAGGCTGGAAATTAGAATCACCAGAGAAAAGTATGGCCTGGGGAGAAGCATCATGTAATGTGCTTTTCCGTATCCACCCCGCACTCTCTCATTTTTGCCATTTGAATATACACAGAATTATTTACACCTTCAAGGCAACTCGACTGAACTGCACATCAGTCAATTAGTAAATCAGAAATTTTCTGTGATTCCAGTTTAGCGTGGAGTCCTTGGCTCCCTCTGGTCCCCCCCTTTTAGTCTCCCATCCTGACAGTGACAAATTACTCCTCTGCTTGGCGAGATTGAAAATTAAAAGCATTTAAAGTTGCTCATGCATTTATGCTAATGAGAAATTCAGATATGATTTGCATGCCAAAGAGGCTAGTCTGAGAACTCATCATTGCCCCCACCACCTCCAGCCCTTGCATTTCTTTAGGCTCTGTTTTTTTCTTTATATGTGAGCAAAGAAGAAAATGCAGTGTGTAAACACTCAATGTGACAGTTTTTAATGGCTGCGTGTCATTACATACAAGAAATCGTACTATTGCCTCTAAGAAGGTCTTTGTACAGTATTTATGGTGCAGTCTACCATTGGCACCCCTCTATAGCCACTCAGGCAAATTGGGTCATTGTGTCTGGCGTTGTCACATCACACCACAGGAGGAAACAGTACGAACATAATGACATTGTGCAGTTACTGCTCATGCTGTCTCCTGTCGATCATTTGGAGAGGGACTATTACATACAGGACATACTTAGTAGTATAACATAGGCAAGGCAAAGTTTAAATTATGAGCATTATTGTCTGGGCATAAGCTTCTAAAGTCTAATATTAAAATGTTTGTTTAGATGAAAAAGGCTTTGTTTCATGATAAACAAGTGCAGAACACTTTGGAGCCGGAGGATTAAGACTCTGTGCTGATTTGTTTTCCCAGTAAGCTCCATCCGCGTCTTCCTCTCAAAATATCAAAGCACACACTTCTTTGAATTTGTTTGTTCCACAGTTACTAAATGATAGTAACCTTGGAAACAAGATGCGTTAATGAAGGTGGAAAATGAAATGGGACTTTAATTTGTTTCAGTGTTCATAGCTGAGGTGAAACGGATTAGCTTTGATTGAGGTGTGAGATGAAGAAGGAAAGCGCTGACATGACACTTGTATTTGTCATCATGTCATTTCAAGGAGGATGCAGCAGCAATTATGAATATGGGTACACAGCAATTAAAAGCGGTAGTATTCATTAATAATTTTTATATTAATTTTTCAGTGGCCACTGAAATGATTGCCGCAGCACGCAGAGCTTTCCAATTATGCTGCTTAATTAGAAATGTCAATATTAAGAAATAATTAAACTTGGGAATATATTAAGGTTGTCAGGAATACTTAAAAAGTTATGACCATCACTCAAATGATGTTTTCTCTAATATGTTTTGCAATGATTTGTAAATTAAAGATGAGACTTTGATCAATGTGTGTGACAAACTGGATAGTTCGCAAGTTACATGATCACCTATGTGTTTTTTTTTTTTTTTTCTTTGGTGGCACTGCTGTCAGAAGCAGCATTCAAGTAAGAGAATTCAGTCTTGTTAAGCTAAAGCATTAAAAGCTAATTCCTTACCTTTAACTACTGTGCTTTAACACCTAACCCTTTTAGAGCGGTTCCTGGCTGATAACCTGTGTGAACTGTACTCACCAAAGGTCATCGAAGAGTTCCAGAGATGGCGGAAGGATCCTCACGTCCACTAATCCACAGGTACTCAACTATGTTCTCGTTAAATTTAATATTCACCCTTGGGCTACACCAATAGAAGGTACCATTCCACCTGCAATTGTTAGCATGAAAATGAAGGTAATGCCCAGAATTCAACACCATAGTTAGGTGTTTGCACAAAATATATCTTAGTTTAAAACATAAATTATGTATGGTTAAATTGAGATATAGTAGGATTTTTTAAATGGCAGTGTGCGACACCTGCATTTGGTTAAATCATAGGTAAATTACTGTTTTTCTTTCAGTGACACAGTTTCTGTTGCATATTTTATATACATTCAGAAAGTGTGTGTGTATGTTAATTGAAAATATTGAATAATCCACAAATAATGTTATTCAATTAGATTGCTCCATACATATGTTAAATATTTGTGCTGATGCTTGTGCTTGTGTTGTCCTTTCAAACTAAGTGAACTAAAACAATCTTCACTGAACTCTTGGAAAGTGATCTTCCTTTTCACTTAAAATAATAGAATGAATATATGGGTATCATTGCCTTAGAGCAAAATGTAACTCATTAGTTCATTAGTATTTAGATTATTACTGTGATCTCAGATGTTTTGAGCAATATTTGTGAACATGGCCAGTATTCTCTAAAAAATCTAGCTCTTTTTTGAAATGTTATCAGAAGATGAAAGTCAGGCATGCTCCAACCAAATGATATTGTCTGACGGTGAACTTATTACTTATTTCCAAAGAAGCTTTTTTCCTTTTACATGGTAGCTCTAAGACACTGACACTGTGTCCCATTCAATTCCTGTTGAGTTGTTCTGTTTGTCTCTCGATATTAAAAGCATCAAGAGAGCCTTGACTTACTTCTTTTTATCTTGAGAGACAAACCAATTTTGAACTGCCTTTGATCATAGGAATACATTTTCATTCCAATATGGATCTCACAGGTAGCTGCGTATTGATACTAGTAGATTTAGGGCCGACTAATAATCAAGTAGAGCCATCACCTGTTGACTGCTGCGGAAGCTGACTGAAAGAAAGACTTGAAAGCATTTGTACCTCAAAGTGATGGCAGCCTCTAATGATAGGATCGGTTTTGGCACAGCACGTTGGCCATGTTTCCCTCAAAGCCTTGTGTGACAGCTCTTTAATTGGACTGCTCCGCTCCCTCAGTGCTGTAAAATGTTACTAGCCAGCATTGCTTGGCTGTTACAGTATAATTATTCCACAATATACTGTAATAAAATCAAGCAAGACAAAGTTGATCTCAAGGAATTGTGTACATCTAATCATAAATGCAAACAATTTCATGTTCATTTGGACCTTGATATCCGTCGTCGAGACTTGCTGAATCATTTCTTCCTTTAATCAAGTGCTAACTGAGCACTCATGCATGTAAGAGAAGGAGAAACTGAGGCTCCTTGGTGTTACAGTTAAAGCAATGTTTTTTACCTCCATCAGAGGATAATTACTGAAACCATGTCCAATTACCTTGTGTGTTGTTTGTAGTTCTTCAAGTCAATAGAAAAAAGGCTTTGTTGTAGTGTGAGAATGTAATTTCATCACCATCTAGCCAGTGTAAATAAAAAAATGAGCTCCACAAAGAGGTTGTAACGTTGACCTTGATACTCTTGACATATCTCTCTTTGTGTCTTTTCCTTGTTGTTCTTGTTTTCCCCTACTGAATGGAAGGAGTAAAAAGGCCCTTGTGAACCAAAGCCCATATCAGTCAGATGAGAGGAGAGAGAGTGTATGCGTGTGTGTGTCCCCTCTAGCCTGCGGCTGCAGATTAGCCGTGAGAGCCAGAGGATCGCCCCCGCTCTCTGACAAATGAGAAAAGCCACAGTGGCCCTGGCCAAAGTGACAGGCCAAATGGAAGCAATTCCTCCCGAGGCGGGGGAGAGCAGCTGTGACCAGGGCCTGCTATGCCACTCTAGACAGGACTGTGTGTGTGTGTGTGTGTGTGTGTGTGTGTGTGTGTGTGTGTGTGTGTGCGCTTGTCTGTGTATTGGCTATGGAGACTCAACCTATGAGACAATTGGCATTTCTCCCCTGGCGGTCCCCATGAAGCGGTGTGTGTCGCTGACCTATGGGAAACCCCATCAGTTGCAGATGACCATACACCTTTACCTGTGGGGGATTTTGCCGTGTGTTTGTTTTACCTAGCTCCATTCTGCCCTGTGCTCTACAGGATGTGTTTTGTGAACACTGGTGGCCGTGGCTGCTGTTCAGAATGTTTGACTTTTTATATATTAATTTGAGCTAAGGTAATGGGCCCTAGACTTAGACTCTACACATGGTTGTGGGATCATTCCTGTTAAAGAGCACTGCCAGGGTACATCACCCAGCCTCACTTCAGAGCCCCGTGGATGTGTGAGTAATTAACACTGAGCCCTGATGGATTAAATCCTACCCTGCTGAGATTGACTCTGTCTGCTGCCATTGGCATAGTGACCTTCCAGCAACAAGACACTTTTCAGGGGCAAGGATGGCAAGAGTGGCAAAGAGACTGATATGAGCAACAGGGATGGGAGGAAATGTGGAAAGAGTTTATCAGTCCCAAACCGTCTAAATAAACAAGACTAGTGGATGTAAAGTGTTTGAGGGAATAGGCCTAAAAAAATGAGGATTAGAAGATGGATAGCTCAGGGTTGGAGACTATTCCCACCAGTGTGTAGTATTTTGCCTCCAGTTCAGTCAGGCTGTCTGTCAAGAGATATATCCAAATCCGTGTCTCCATGCTGTCTTTTCCTCCTCGTCTCTAAATCTGTCTGTTCTCCCCTCGCTCGCTCTCCTATCACCCAGGGCCAAGTGGCTCGGGCTTCACTTCGACACAGCCATCATAATTACTCCACGCCGGAAGAATCAATTACAGCTAAGCACCATTGTTTCCAGAATGGAGCTAAACATTAAAGTTTAAAAATTCCGAATTATTAAAAAGTCATGCTCTCAGGGACACATACAGAATATTTACTGTTAACAAATAACTTAATAACTTCACTCCGAATTATTAATTCATGGCTCGCACTGGCTCGGCAAGACTTGTCTCATGGTTAATTTCTCTGCCTTTATACATTGTTAAATATGCATCACTTCTTGACTTTTCTATATGAGCACTTGGCAAATCTGTCAGAGCTTTTGTGACTTTATTAGAAAATCTGTGCTGCAGTTTTGTCTGTTGACATACTGATATGAATATTCTAGTCTTTAACTAATGTTTTCTTTATAGCTTGGGAAATAGATGCACTTTCTTCTGCGCATTATATTACTGTGGCCTAGCTAGCATAGCTTGATATAGCAGATCACTTTTACTATGAGGAATGGCCAGCATTTAAGAGAAAATGTCCTTGAGTCACCTCTTTTGACTCACGTTTGAGCTAACAAGGTGGTTCTGATTAGGGCACCTAACAATCCAACAATCATGGATCATGTTTTGATTTTTTTTCTGTATCACTCCCCTGCTGGGTGCTAACTGTTATGAAGGTGAAATTATCAACTGACTAATCAGTCATGCCACTTGAACTTGAAGTAGAAAATGATTGTCATAAAACAAGGGTAGAAAACCTTGTAAGAGTGTCTTTGGACATTAGACTCAGAGCATGAAAATGCAGGTAATGTGACTGGAAAGAGATTTTTGAATAGAATAGGTATTTTTTAGTCTGTTTGTTTGTAAAATCAATATGGCCATATCAGACTGCTCTGGATTCCTTGGTCCTGATCCAGTCCTTAAGCCAATTGCTACTGATGGCACTCCTCATTCATTTCCTGAGGGTATGCATACAGAATATTACCAATGGGATTTATTTCCTTATTGGCATTTTATACACAATTCAAGTTGTTGGGCATCCATGAGATTAATGTTATTGCTGACCTGTTCTAATTGCCACCGCAGCAAACAGCGAACATTTTCCATTATAGGTTACACACACAGTGTAGTCCATGAAATGCAAATTCCACTTTATATACCCTCTCCTGTTATAGGTGGTATGAATGAAATTAAACGGGCTGCAGGATGATTGAGAATAAGGAAAGCGAAGGTGCTTGCTCTTTTAGCTGCTTCCAGCTGAGTGAATCAAAAACAATGTGGCAGAACCTGAAATAGTTCGCAGCTTTAGAAAAAAAGTCCCCGGGGGCTGTAAATTGGCTCTCAGAAGAGGGAAAAAGAAACAATTGCCCTTTACCTCTGAGGTTGCATGTCATCTCTCTGAAACTCACTACTGGGCAGATTAAGGTCAAGTAGACCATCACCCCCCTCCTCTTTCTTTTTTCCCCCTCTCTCTTGAAGGGAGCAGAGAGAGGGCGAATAAAATGATGACAGGGAGGGATTGAGAGAGAGAGCGAGGGTAGAAACTCAGATTTTGAAGGTCTTTGAAAGAGGTTTTACACCCATCCCTGGTGGTTTTCCTCTCTCACTCCAAGAACTGTGTTGATAATGGCTGCTTGTCAGTGCGGATGAGCCCACCTGCTCTTTGTAACTCATTCCTGCTGGTTCAGCTCATGGCGTAGACATAAATATGAAAGAAACACGACTGGGGGTTAGCAGTGATCCTGCACTGGGGTTGTCAGTGGCCTCTTAATGTAGCTGTAAAAGGTATGATATTATAGAAAAGGGTCCTCAAGGAATACATTTTACTTAGAGACGACATGAACATTACCTGTAAACCTACTAAAGTACAGGAGGCCAGCGTTCTGAACTGTGCTGACCCGACATTTTGGCAGTAACATAGACTACTACTATGATTACTATTACTAACTATGCTAAAGCCATATTATGTCATTAGGTTCTTGCTCGTCACAGATGATAAATCGGTAAAACTGAAGTGGCAAGCCTGCCAATTGTAATTACAGAATCAATTGACACACAATTAAGTCTTTTGTTTCAATGGATTGTCCTGTCAATCAGGAAAGAGCTCTTGCACGTTCAGTAATGTGCGGGTGAATGGCGTAACATTTTGCCTTTCCATGTCAAGGGCACAGTTATGAAGTCTGCCAGCAATTAAGAACTATAATGTGCTGAGTTGAGCACGGCAACAAAATAGGCAGCAATTTCTTCTGCTCCTGTTGAAATTATGCTTATCAGGTACCTCGCCTCAGCAAAGGTGAAGGGTCGGCCCGAGCAGGCAGGCAGCATTTCTCCACATAATTGAGAGAAGTTTGGATTTAATTGTATAATTAATCTTGTCGAATTAAGTTACACAGAAGTCCGACCCCTAAATTAGGCAGTCTGGAATATTTTAAATTGCCTTAATGTGAAATCTGGCTCCAGAATGCACTTTGTTCTCTCCTGATGGTATGAGCTAAGTTTTTAGTCATGATGAACACGGTTTGCTGTAATAACCTGTTAGCGGTTCTTATCACGTTGTTCCTTTATATGATTAATTTCCTCAAAAAGTAATTGCAATTTCAAAAAGACCCTCAATTTATTGTATAGCTTATTGTGGGCCAGTGAAGTGAAAATATAAAGACAGAATTTATGGTAATGCTCATCAAACTGAATTTGAACATAAGAAAGTCTGCGTTTTTTGACTATTGATCTTTTGATGAGGGCTTTAGTTGTCTCATTTAGTTCATTTCTCTGACTTAATTTATCCTGAAGGCAGTCGAGATTTATCACTGCTCAATCTTTTGCACCCTAATAGCATTCAAAAGGTCTGGCACATCTCATGGTGCTCATCATGGTGCTCTTGTCCCTAACAGTCCTAGCAGCTTCCATATGAGCATCTGGCCAGTTGGTGGTCTGTTGTCCTACTGTGTTCCCCTTTGTTGATTGATAAAGATATTCAGTTTGCATTTAATATGAGACTGCCTGTGAGCCAAGTAGATTAACTTAACTTCAGGGTTATCTTGAAGTTCTCATAGTTGTCTTGTTCAGAATTGACGGCATACAGCTACAATATGAACTAGCACCAGGCCCATGTGGTGGTGATGGAATAATGGGAGGCATAAGATTATTATCTGTGTGACTGGACTCACCTGAGCAGCCTTCAGTTGCCTTGTTCTGATGTAGATTTTATTATGTCATAACTATCAGCTTTTGGCCATACAGTATGAGCCATGCTGTTCACATCACATGCTGAAAACTTCTACAGCTTAATTGAATATAAAGAGACAAGGGCTGAAACAAATAGAAAACCACTAAAAGTTTATGATATAAATTAATACAGTATGTTTTAATTGTCCTGTTGTTTACTCTTAATATACTGTATGTTCTCAGGACTCACTGGAGAGCAGTATTGATACTAGATGTATTATCCCAGTGAAATTAAGTAAATTGAATTGAACTGAAGCAAAACTACAAAATGTTCACTTGTTACTGACTTTGTATTGTGGGTGGGTGTTTTTTGATTTAAGGTCTTTCCTAACCCCAGTAGCAAAATGAAACACAATTTTAAAACACACAAGATTAAAATATCAGTCAGTAAATCAGGAAAATCAGTGACAGATTGACATTGTTAATGAAAATAAGGCTCCCTTTTAGCAGTGTAAATGAGCAGTAGTAGTCTTAACTTGGATTCAAACTTAGTTTCCTTTATTCAGAAGGCTGAGATTTATTTGTAGCCACCAGTGAATAAACACAATTTTAAGAACATTAATCCTGTGTGTTTTTTCTCCTATTGAGATGTGCGGTGTCCATGTTGATAGATTAGATTAGATAGATACTTTATTAATACAAGGGAAATTCACAAATTCACACATATGATAGTGTAACCTTGTCATAAATCCAAAAAGCTCAAACTCCATCTCAAAACAAATGAGTGCACCTCACAGTATCTCAGCCAGATAATCTTGTCTCAAGTCACAGTTAAGAGTGCATTTCACAACAGTGTCTCTCAGCAGACTTTGCAGAGATTAGAAACACTTGACTGGAGATTGGTTTGGGAGAGAAAAACCAGCTGAGGGCGTCACACGGGAAAGGATAAAAATGCAGGAGTATCAATGAGCTAACAATAATCGGAGATGTTGATGTTAACGCAATTGTGAACAGAACCATCATGTTTTATTCTTGAGAAGTGCACATGGTATTCTCTAAATATGAATTTAAGAGAGTAGTATGTGTTAAAAATCTGTAGTGCACAGTGTCATGTATTTAGCTTGCCGCAGATATTATGCACATATTTTCTCTATATATTTAGCATCTGTATAGTTGACTCAACTTTAATGACAACATTTCTATTTACTGCAGTATAGAGATGAGAATACATGTCCAGTTGTCCTACTGCCTAGAAAGTGGGATGCCCCTGGGGTATTTGCCAGCATAATTCTCTTCTTAACACAATGACCTTACTCTGCTGCTGTTGTCAGATTTAGTAACAGCAGATGCATGAGAGGAGCTGGTAGGAAAAAGTCTCCTTCAGCTTGTTGGAATGCCAACTGTGTCTATGAGCCTTCAAAGGGCCCGCTTTCATGTCCATGACGTATGACTGTTTCTGTGTCAACGGCATCTCGTGGAGAGAAGCGCTACCCCAGCACAACGCTGCTGTCACCCAGAATACAGATGGAGGATCTGCCCTTGTGCACTCTCCCTGAAGTGTGCACTTCCATGGATGGCTCTATTCTGCACTTGTGTGTGTGTGTGTGTATGTGTGTGTGCGCGCGCGCGTGTGCGTGTGTGTGTGCGAGCATGTTTTTCCTGTAGTGTACTTTCTGCAAGTGGGGAGACGTACGGCTGCTGCAGTGGAGTATTCTGGAGTGCGATTATTTTTAGTGTCTGAGTTCCTCTCTGTCCCCGTCTCCCTCCGTTACCAAATTGAGGCAGGCATCTCGGCAATAAACCCATTTCTGGTTCCTGGCAGAATGTAAGACTCTCAAGACTAAAGGGGTCGGAGATGTGGTTTTGTGCTGCTAGAAATTATTGTGGTGTGGTTTTTTTTTCATGAAGGGGCGTACCTTCCTGTCCCTACTGGGAACATCAGGATAGCATTAATGCTGTATGGGAAAGTGGACTCAGACTACAATCCTGGCCACTAAGACTCAACATGTTTAACCTTTAACCTCAATGGTCCCATGATATTTTGCAAAAAACATTCTTTCTCTGCAACCATTGCAGCATATTGTTGTGAAATTGAATCTTGCTGCTTTTTTAGGACTTCCATGCTTTATTTGGCTTCCTCCTCTTTTCCCAATCTGTCTTTGATTGTTCAGGGAAATCTTGTGAAATGCAAATGGGGCCAAACAGAATGTAATTGCTGCTGTGTGATGATTACGAGGGAGAACTAATGATGTCCCAACACCGGGGTCAGGTAGGGTTTAATTAGAGGAGGCACAATCAGTGTCACTCTACTCTTGTGCTCTGCTGTTCCCGAAGCCTGCCTGGTTCTGTGCCAGCTCGATCTCCAAGAGAGTTTAAAGAAAATGGGCTGCTGATGTGAAAAGAGAGAGAGGGCAGAAATTAATGCAGCTAAGTTCTTTTGTTCGGAATCAGGCTGTTTTGGAAATGGAGCCCCATAAGAAGCATTGGCCTGTCTGCAGATAAAGGTGGAGGTTAATGAATGGAGCAGAATGGAAAAGGTCGACATTCGTGCTCCTGAAAACATTGGTCCATTGTGAGAAAAGCCTTGTGATGTATTTAACTAAACCCATGCACAGTGGAACATATACTCACTGAGCATCCTGTTAAGAACACCATAATAATACGGGATATGGCCTCCTTTTGCTCTCAAATCAGTCTCAGTTCTTAATGGCATGGATTCCTCAAGATGTTGGAAACATTCTCTTTCGACTCTGGTCTATCATGGGTAGGTGAATTGTGGCCATGAAGGGATGCTCATGGTCAATACTCAGAAAATGCTTTGGCACTCATTCTCCACACCATTAAACCACCACCACCACCAACCTGAACTGTTGACACAAGAGAGGTTGAGTCCATGGATTCATGATGTTGATGCCGAATTCTGACCCTATCATTTGCATGTCTCTGCAGAAATCCTCGCTCATCAACAAAGTGATTCTCTACGCAGAACTGCTGCTCACTGGATGTGTTTCGCACCATTCTGAGTAAATGCTACAGACTGTTGTGCATGAAAATCCCAGGAGATAATCAATTTCAGAAATACGCAAACCAGCCTGTCTGGCACCAACAATCATGCCACGGTCAAAGTCACCGAGATCACTATTTTTCCCCCCATTCTGATGTTTAATGTGAATATTACCCGAAGCTCCTGACGTGTATGCATGATTTTATGCATTGCACTGTAGCCACATGATTGGCCGACTGGATAATTGCACAAATAAGCAGGTGCACAAGTGTTCTTAATAAAATGCTAGGTGAGTGTACATAACGCTAATCTCAGTAGCAAAATGAAACATCTCCTGTGCCTTTCATTGCGATCATAAATTATTGTTAAGCAGGAATATGTTGTGCAACTGAGCAGATTACTCAAACAAGGAGACCAGATTGGACAGATGAGTGAGACCAGCCAAGGAGAATAACTGTGGCCAACATTCCTGATTATCCAATCAGCGCTCCAAAAACATCAATTCCATCTCGTCAATAGATAATTAAGAGGGATAATTGGCTGGCTGCGCTCTGGGCAGACAAGCACTGCTGGTAAAGTTCCATCCCTTACCTCAGCATAGCACATGTGCACACACACAAACACACCACACACACAGCAAAGACATCTGTCCACTGAAGGTCAACGTTAAATCTGATGTAGTAACTTAAGAATTAGAATTAGAAGATGGAAAGCTGGTAGTACTGTAGTCTATTCCAGTGATCCAAATGGATTTTGAAATTGAGCGTGTTTTGTAATATATTGTGTGTTTTATTGTGTAACAAACATTTTCAAGGACTTAAAGTATCCTCCATAGAAGAGTAAAGCAAGATTTAGCAAGATTATCTTTTGAGATGTTTTATGGTCCAAGAGGAAGGACCAGTCAGCTGTTCCACATTAGGGTCTTTTCCATGTGGCCTATGTTGTTTTTAAACCACTTCTAAAGATTATCTTACTTGGCAACTAAAGGCCCATTTTACAAGGCCACCACCTCACCCTTTCCAAGACCAGAGGTTTTTTTTATTCTCAACCATCTTGCTCAGAGCTATTCATCCCTTTTAGATCCATGAGCGCCTGTGAAGTACAGGCCAGCAGATTTAAGCGGACAGGGCCAGAGATTTAAAACATTGACCTGCCCGGTCTCAACAGCTGTGTGCTAATCCATTCTATTGCTCTGACTGTCCTCCCCCTTTTTTCTGCTCTGGTGAATAGCAAGGTCCTTAATGTGTGAGATCAAGAGGAAAATAAGGCTCTCCAAATGGAATCAAATCACACGGAGGGGCTGCAGCAAAAGGCCTCGGCAGCATTAGGGCCAGAATAAGACAGAGCAATTGGACTGTAATTCCTTTTCCAGCTATTAGCCCGTCACAGCTTGCAGTACACTCGTTTGCTCGGTTCGCTTCTCGTCCCTCTCCCCCCAACCAACCAGTCTTTGATTAATTCATTAATTCACAAACAGAGGCTGAATCACATCTCAGCACTCGGTTGACTCAAATTGGATGCAGGGTAACAATCAGTCCCTCCCACCCCAGTCTGATCTGACAAATAAAAAAATACAACATTACTGAGTAAATAGATCTCTGTCCATTCGGCCTGATAATTTGTTGCATTTTCATGTTTTATTTATGCTCAGAGAAGCTGCCTGTTCTCGTATATCACAAACCCAACAAGGCAAGGCGGGTAGGGGTGTATTGATTTGGGTTGACTGTGCACCCCTCCACACAGCCCTACTCCTACAGCCCCTGCTACGCCCTTTGCAGTTTGTATTCGTCTCAAGCTTTTAGCCCTCTAGCCCTTGTGCATTGGCTCTCTTTCAATGGTCCCCCTTCTTGGCTCACACAAGGCCCAATCCCATTCCCATGCATTCAATATTCCCATTATACGCTCATTAGTCTAGTCATTGTTTTGGGCTCATTAATAGGATATCCATCGCCTTAGACACCTCTGAATTACTATGTCACAGTGTGGCCCTTTTCAGAGCATCAACAGAGGGTGGATTTGCAGAGTTGTGTGAGCGTGTGTGTCCATGTGCACCTCGCGCTTGTGTGTGCCACGTCGACCTTGGGTTTGCTGACATGCCAGCCCCTGTAGAAACCTGCTGACACACTTCATGTAGATACACATGCACCCACACGTATACACACAGCGAAGTCCTCCCTCCTCAAGAGTCAGTTCCCCGCCCACCCGCTCCCAGAGGCTTGTCTGTCAGTGATGCGGGAGACAGCCGAGCAAGCGGGCAGGGGGGCTGGGGCTGGATCAGGGTTTTTAACATGCGAAGCAGGTCCTCCTATGCGTACGTATTGATCCTCGGAGGGCTCCCAGGCCCCCTTTTCCTTTCTTTCCCTGGCAGTGGAGGCCATTCATCACCGAGGCCATGACTGGAGAGCTCAAACAGCCGTTTCTGTCAGAAAATGGGCTGTGCCGTGCCACACCGAACTGGCTTCTCTCTCATCAAGAGGGATGAAACCTTGACACAGTGGCTCATGGCGTGATCTGTTCCCCTCACTCACAGGAATCATCCATAGTGTGCTGGTCAATGCACAGTCATGCCTCTATAAAGCCAAACCTCCCTTAACTGCTCTATTGGATTGCAGTGTTCCACTCTCACCTAACACGTTTTTATCGATTTGTGGGAATAAAAAAAAAAATCATAAGAAGAGGATACCAAGCAAGCTGTTATGCTCTTGGTAAAAGTAACTTGTCTCGCTGACAAGAAAACAATCAAGTTTTAAATGGTGTTTCCTCTGTGGGGCCATTTTTTAAAACTGCACTCAAAGAGGAAATATGAATCTTAATATCCAGGTCATGTTTATCTCTGACATCTTTCCCCTGGCTGGTGATTTATGCGAGTCTCCTGCAGTCTCCCTTCCTTCCTGCCTCCTGCCACACCTAGGTCCTCCCCCGCACCCTCATGTTTGATTGATAGTGACTTTTGACGCCATGGGGAGATATGCATCCCAGCTGAGCTGCTGAGCCTGGATCTCCAGCCTCAACCCAAGTTTGGGCCATGACAAGGACGAACAGAGAGAAAAAAAAAGATGGTGGGAGGGAGCAGAACTGAGCATGGCCTCGGCGTCCGATGTGTTTTAAATAACTTTGACAGAGGAGTTTGAACCATCTCTCTGGGCTGGAGCTAATCTGATGTGAGAGGATGCCACACTGAGGCTGATAGGACACAGAGATAGAGGAGGGGAGGAAAGGCAGAGGGAGAGAGAAAGGGTAATAGAGGTGCTCACTCAGCTGGTGGGAAATCTGCCCTCTTCATCTTTTCATCTCTGCAGCCTCTCTCTTTCTCACTTTGCCCCTTCCTCTCTCACCCAGTTATATCCATTTACCACCAAGCCCCGGCTCTCCTCTCCTCTGTCTTGTCTCTCTTTCACACTTTGCGTCACGCTCCCTCTTGCCTCCCTCCATCTCTCTCTCTGTCGTCCCCTTCGCTCACCATCTCCCCCGTCTCGCCGCTCCCTCCCTCTGTCTTTCACAGACGATTTAGGAAGTCACAGCCTCTCCCTTCCATTTATGAAATTGCTCATGTTATTTCCTGCCCCCCACCCCCACCCCACCAATGCCCAGCTCCCTCTCTCATAAGTCTCAGTGGATGCATCCTCTCTCGGCACGGCCCAGACCTTCGTCGAGAAAGCACACAGCTCAGTGGCCAATGCACTAAAAAAAAAAAAATTATCCGGAGGGTAATATTCTCAGACAGCACAACTAGTCCCTGACACCGCGACCCCGCCATAACACTGAGCGTCCATTCTTAGTCCCCACCCACGGCCTCTTGTTTACCTCATCGCCCTCTGGCCACTGTGAAAAGGCACATGCTGCCCCATTTTTTCCTGTGGCTGTGTCTTTTTTATGGCTTGCTGCTCTGAGGCCATCGCTGTTATGAGTGTTGTCCAAGTGCTGGTGTAGTCAGAGAGATTTACAGAACATTTTTTTTCTTTTTTTCACGTAATGGTGAAGCACTGCACCTGTTTCAGGGCTTTGGAGGAGAGTGGCAGAGGCAACATGGAATTGTGCATTTCAAGATGTTTTTGAATAACAGAGTAAGTTTTTGATCCAAGGGGTGAACTGTTCTAATTTGAAGAGGCTACACTAGGATTTAGCTAAAGGTTAAATATTCATTAATTGATTTATTTTGACCACTTGGGGATGGTGGAATAAGCTGTGAACAAAACAATTAATATTATGACATTATAAAGTTACAGAGAACACGTTGGCAAACAGTTTCAGCTACACATCCAGCTGCCATTGAGCAACATTAGCATTCGTTTGGAATTAAGTTTCAGACAACCTACTATGTGGGTTTGTCACTACAAGAGACTAATTTGACATTACACATCAATCATTTGGTGCATTGGCAATATAACAGTATTGATCAGAGCAGCATTTAGGTTTTTGTACCATAATTGATGCATTAGCTTGCGAGCTACCAAGATAAAAATATGGAACGTGCAAGTAAAACAGCTCTGATAGTGTTGTACATTTGATGAAGGCTAATCTCTAGTATGTGTGCTAGCTAGGCCAGACACATCCCAAAGCTACTACTGTATATTAAATATACAAAGGTTTTATTGGTATCTTCTTTTCTGGCTCATGGTAAGAATGCAAATGAGAACATTTTCCAAAATGTCAGAACATCCTTTTAAAAAAACAAAGTTACATTATTAGTGGAATCTGATTATTTTAAACAATGGAGCTTTCATGAACTGCTACCTTATTCGCAGTAATTGGGCGTAGTGAAGTGAGAGTAGAGTGCATGTAACCTTACACAATGGAAAGGTCCCCATATGAATGCATCTGTGCCTAACCTGTGACTGTGTGCATGCAAGCACATACAAATGTATTTTTCAAGTTAGAGTGTGATGTAGAGCAGAACAGACAGAGAGCCAGACAGAAGGAAGCAGGGAATGATTGTCAAATAGTGAAAGGAAAAAAAAAATCCAGGGGAACCTTGTGAGGAATGGCAGGGTAAGGGAAGGAGAGAGATTGAGTGAAGGGTATGTGTGTGTGTGTGTGTGCGTGCGTGTGTGTGTGTGTGTGTGAGAGAGAGAGAGAGAGAGAGAGAGAGAGTGAGGTTGGGGGGTAGAGTGTGGCCTGTCCTTGTGCCTCCTCCACTCCTCTTCTCTCAGCCTTCTTCTCTCTCCTCTCAGCCTGTTTCTGGCTCATTACCCCCTCCGCCAGCAGACTTCTCCCTGGGCGGCAGCAAAAAGAACTGTCCTCTCTCGCTCTCACCGACAGCCGCAGCCCGAGCACTGCCCTGCCCTCCTGATATTAATCAACACACACACACTCCTTCAAGCTTGCGCACACACTCTCCCCAGTGAGCTCCTCTGACGGACAGGCTGGTGGGCAGCCGTCGCTTCTCCTGGCCCTCACTTGCAAATGAGACACCCAACCTCTTAGAGAGGCAGGCGAGGGGCAGGATATTAGAAAAGTTTCATTGGGAGGAAACTTTGTTATCATTCTGTGGTCTTGTGTGAGTGAATGTGGGAAGAGATGCTAAATGTGCTTGGTGATGTTGTGTGGTTTTGTATTTCCCTTGTTGTGAAAGTTGCGAGATTAATTTTAAAAATAAGACTTTTGATATCTGATAAACACTGTAGATTATGGAGAGTCAGGTAACATCAATATATTGGTCAGTGCTGACCTTTTTCCGTGATACAATTTTGTGAATACAGTTCACATTTTTGTGGTCGTAAAACCTTGGATTTCGGCTTTAAAATAAATTAGGGATAGAGTGGATTTTATTTGACTATAGAAATAATTGCCAGAGCATGAATGTTTTTTTTTCTGGTCATTTTTACTGACTTGTCTTTACGTTTAGTTGAGAGTACCTCATAATTAACCCATACAGGTTTTTTGAGGCTGAATCAATATTTAAGAATTTCAGAATGTGATAAAGATATATTGGCTGATACATTGACTGTTATGCATTTTTTTTAAAAACAAGAATCAATAACAGAAACATGTTTAATGGATTGGTTTTAAAAAATTACAACCAAGACATGTACTGACAAATATGAAGTGGCAGCACAGTTTTTAAAATTACTGCAAGCATATCTAATGTGGCAATACTGATGAAAATGGGATGATACTGAGATATCTGCATAAAGCTTATATCAGCCAGTAATACTTTTGTAGTATAAGTAATGTTTCAGAAGCTGAGAGAGAAAATACTGAAAATGTGTCATATTTATGTTTTTTAATACATTTTTGCCATCAAAATGTATGTAAGTGTTTGCAGCTTCTGTCAATATCTATATTAGTCTTAGAACTTAGCCAGAAGGCTAGTGGAGTCAGCTGACTTGCTCTGCAAAGCTCTGTAGTGTGTTTATTACACACTGGCGTCTCTCGCCTAAAGATATCCCAGAACTCCAGCCCCTCCCTTTCTTACCCTCTTTGCCCTCTCTTAAAACCTGTGCCCGTTGACAGTCTGCCAGGTGTGCCCATACCCAGGAGACATGCCCGGTGTCACTGAGCAAAGCGGGGCTCACACCGGCCATGAAAAGAGACGAGATGCCAGCTCGGCCGCGGAATAACTTTAGGGGCGACTCAGAGGATCCCTGTTGGTGGTATGTGTGACATTAACTGGCTGCCTTCCCTCTCCTCTCGGCAAAGCTGGCGGCCCCAACTTTGCCTTCACATGCTGACTGGGTATGTGACCTGGTGTCCAAGTGACACATTCCCTGGCAGGGAGTCAGAATATGAAATGATCGTATTATTCACGTCCTACCTTTGACATTGCCTGTTAGCTGTGCAGTGGGCAGCACAGATAGAGCTACAATCTGGCAGTACTGTCCACCTGAGGTAGTGTGTCTAAACATCAAGTGAAGGAAAATCAAGGAAATCCAGCTTTATCCTGCACATGTCTCTCGTGTGTTGTTATACTGAATCATTCAAAACAATGAGTATCCAAGTGAGTCTGTCTACTGGTTTGATGCTGTGCTAATATCATGGCTGCTGCTATTGGTGGTGCTGTCTCTTGGGTAGTCCTCAAGTCTTCCTGTTCTGATGAGAGCAGCTGGACACCGGGGAGCCTTCGTCTCCTTTTTCAGGCAGACTATGCAATTTAAACCTGCCTCGGGCATGTAGATATTACTCCCTGGCGAGATGGCTGAAAATTAATGGAAATTGTTTTAGAGGAATCATTATTAACATTCTCCTTTGGATGCCCTTTTGTCATCTCAGCCCTGTCGCCTCTCCTGTTTTATTCTCACGCTAATTTATGCAGCCGTTGACATTCCTGTCGTTGTGCGAATGTGTTGAGAAATGTGAATAATCAGACTAATAATTAGTAATTGCTCCGGCACTTCAGTGGGCATATATTTTGTCATTAGAAGAATATCAATCATGCATTTATTATCTTATTGTTCGTATTGCTGTGGTTTTCCCTCTTATGTTCACTGTTATCGTTTCTGTATTTTAGCATTCAGTGATGCTAAGGACATGTGGGTGCCACTAATGCACAGGGATAAAGGTATTACAGTTTTCTCCCCATGTCTTTCCCCTGGTGAAGGAGACTTGGTTGTAGTGTAGTATAACATAGCAGACTCACTCATCTCTGGAACCAGGAAATCACATTCCCTCACACATACGACTCAATTTCACACCCCAAGCTGGATTAAGAGGACTCTTCGCTCCTGGCCTGCGCAGGAAAAAGGGTAAATATCACCCTTGTTCCTGGTGCCGGAAAATCCGCTATTTAAATGGGGAGTAATATAAGTGACATTTTCCAGTTCATTATGCAGCCCCTGACCTTCACGATGTACAACTTGGATACTTCTCTGGCAAAAGGCGAGGCCTGGTTTTCCCTAATGGGAGATGTTTGACCTTGTCAGGAACTAAGGGGGAGGTCAGGGATGAAGACGGCTGTAATCGGCCCAAGAGAGATGGGACGCAGCGAAGGAACACCTACAACAATGACTAAGAACACTGTAACAGGCTATACAGCAGTAAAAGTGGCACTGAGTCAGATCTGTAGTTACCAAAAACTTGAAAATCTTACAGTTTCTTGACAGAAGTCAGTAAATAATCTATTTGTGTGTTTTGGAAAGTGATAACGCCTTTGATACATTATGTAAATTTCTGATCTGCAGGGATAATCTATAGCTGTTGAATGTGTATTACATCATCTGGTCTTCAGATTTGTGTTTATCTCTGTTTGTGGCCAAACTGCTGAAGCTTATCACAGATGGATTCAACTAATCTTCAACTGGCTCTTTGCCTTTATGTCCAACTGTACTTTAAAGACTCCTCAGGATTCCAGATAAATCCATCGCTCTCAGTCACCAAACGTAATAGAAAGTAATCATATCGGGAGTCTTTCACGGATTAGGCTGTTTTGAATGTGACTTATAATCTCTTCCATTTGTGTGAACTACAATGATGTGCACTGGGCGCCTGGCAGAGCTAATCTTATTACCCAGTTGGCTTTTGTTTTCTACTGTCTTTCTTTTATTCTTTATTAAAACATTTTGCTGCATTAAACATGCTAATTTGTGGCTGGGCATAATTGGGGTCTTGCTTTAAAAACCTCTCCCCTGTTTGGTAGAAGATTAGGAATTTCATCTTTGGGATTATGTATAGAGTACAGTGAAAGCCCATGAAATAGTCTTGCTTTCCATTATGTTTAAAGCCACTCAGGCTTATTAATGTGAAAGGAAAATGTATTATTCCCCACAAAACGCCATTGTCATATGACAAAAAGATGTCAGATGGCAGCTATTTTGATTGATGGGATTGTTTGGCTGATTAGTCAGTCAGTATGCTTCGGGGATCAAATTACTCAAACCAATCAGCTTTCAAACAGACAGAAAATCCTGGTAATTCTAGTTCAGTGTATTTTCAGGATTGTTAGAAATAGCCCAACATTTGCTGTCAGAGCATCAACAGCAAAGCTGTCAAATCTTCTATACTACTATAATCAGAAATGGAACAGCAGCAAACCTAGCTTTGGACACCAGAAGAGAGAATGTGAGGCAGATAAAACCCAGCAACTCACTCAGGAATCCTCATTGATCATTGGTGGCTTTTCGGGAGCCTCAGATGTGGAGAGATCAGAGCTTCAATCTTACTATGAAATGATATCTCACAATGTGAAATGATTCCCAGATCTGCTGAAAAAAATGTCAAAGAAAGTGCAAAGAGAATATTCAAGGTGTCAGTATTTCTGCCTCGTTCACCTAGGGGTCTAATAAGTGATCACACAGAAAACGGGGAATCTCTCCCCCATAATGGTGAGCAACTTTTGATTTCATGTCAAAACATATTTAAAATTTGAACAGTGCCGTCATTCCTGTGGCGTGCCGCTCTCTCCATGGGGCTTGTCACAGGAGGCGTCACGGCATGCGGCTCCAATACACGAGGCTCCTTTCATTTTTCTGTCTGACATGTTAAGTGTGATGGTACAAAGAGGTTCCATTTTAATTGTTTGGACAGATCACTCAAGGGAGAGCGGCTTTGATTTTGGGTGTTGACAGAATAGGCACAGGCTTGCTGAGTTGCTTTGGTGTCTGTCTTGCCAATTCTGGTACTGCACTGTATTGATCGTGATAGGCTGTTTACCTCAGTCCACACTTAAGCCTAAAGGCCAGGCTTTGTCCAGCCTCTCACAGTAGCTATTGTTGGGGGAATTAAGTTACTAGAGAGTGCTATGATGCAGAGATGACTTGTTATTGCTCCACCCTTTGGGATTTGTACACAAAAATCCATTCAATCAAATTGTGACCGTCAATCAATTTTTATTTGGCAATCTCTGCAGGTTGATATGAAGCTTACTGACAAACAAGCCACTGATCTATAAGCATGGGTCTACTGTATGTGTAATATCTGTATTAAATAAGACAAATGGGCACTTGAGCTGTACCGTGTAGGCACTTTATGAAATACGGGTATACTTCGATGAAGCCTAGTGAGCGGTGAGAAATCACCTGTTGATGGCCCATAATATAATAGAACATTCCTTTTGAATGGGTGGGAACCGTAATGTCACACAGTCCATTAATATTCTCCTGCTGTGCCCACATCTTGGCTTTCTGCTCTGGGGTGGGGTGGGGGGTAGTGATGAAGGTGACGGACGATGGGGCGATGACACAAGAAAACAACTTCCCTGCTTCCCTCCTTTTCCTCACCACCCCTTCCCTTTTTATTCACCTCCCCTCAACCCTTCAACACAACAGCCACAAATTACCCACTTTGCTTGCAATATTATCAGGGCTGATCGTTGGTGTCCATAATTAGAGTCTTAGTGTCGTCTAGCCTCCATTAGGCTAACAATAGAGCCTTGGAACAAGGCCACTTTGGGCAAATAACATGTTGAGAACACTTGACTTTTGTGAAGAGATAGTGAAAAGCATCTGAGGCCATCACTGATCCAAATAGCCTTGAATAGGCGTGTGGTGGCTGGCTCTGTGAAAGCCATAGAGAGGCAGACTGTGGTACTGTCTCTGCTGCAGAAAAACACACACATATACACCGCAGAGATGCATAGGATGCAATCACAAGCGGAGACACAGACACATGTCTTCATGCTCAAATGGTGTCAGTGTTTTTCCCCTCTCTGTGCCCATATTCCTTTGACAGAGACACAAATACAAATATCATCACACTTCACACTGCAGCCTAGTGGAGCTTGTATTTCAATCACACAGCGTTAGATAGCTTGCTGCTGAGTTTCCTTCCAGGCTACGGAGAGAGAGAGCGCTCTCTGTATTCTGAGCCCAGGCCTCGTTTGATCTCCGTCATCGCCCCTCTAAGACATCATTGTGTAACACTGTAAAAGCGGACGGCTTCATGGAGCGAAGGAAATATCAAGGAAGTTATTCATAAATATTAGATAATATCAAAACAGCCGGTTGCTCTCCGACTCTGAGCTCCTGGGTCAAGCCATCCACATCCCTTTGATTTTTTTCCTTCTACTCAGGCTGAACGGGGAGGATTGAGCATGCATTGAATTTGAAGCCCCCCCCCCCTTTTTTTAAAGAGCTGGAAAAAAGGAAAATGGGAAACACGTAGAGTCCAATTCTGTTGCTAATAAGCCACTAATAAAGCACAAATCTTCTGTTTTGTTTCATTTCTGATCAACACTTTTCATTATTCATAATTCTCTTGTTTTGATTACCGTCCCTAACGCACAGTGCGCCGAACCTGAGGAGATTAATAGGCAGCATTCTCCAAACTCTTCCTCCTCTCCTCCGGAACTGACACAAATTGGTGAAATATCACTTTGATCATGCCTCCTGAACAACAAACAAAACACAAACCTAATTAGCCTAATTCAAAATCGTTCCAAATGCCTCTGTTTGTTATGAAAGCCTTCCTTCTCAGCGCCGTTGTTAAAGATAAAACTAAGTTGGACAAGCGTCAGTGTTTTTTTTTTGTTTTGTTTTTTCCCCTTCTGTATTTGCCTCTGTGTGTGTGTGTGTGATGTTGTGGATTAACTAAGAAAATGAGTTCCCAAATGCATCATGTGACCTTTGACCTTACAATTGATAGAAGGCAGGGAGGCACCAGTTGCTCCGATGCATCAGTCCTCTTGCCTCACATAGGCCTGAAAGCAAACCCGATTTAAGCAGACTTGCAGGCTGTAGTAGGCTTTGAGATGTGGGAGAGCTCGGTTAGCTGACTCCTTTGTTGATGTTTCTCATCCTATCTGGGTGGAAATGTCAAGTGGCAGGGGAATCAAAAAGCTGTCTGATTTAACACACAGCAGTTTGTTTTAACCCCAGAAAAAACACTGACGTAGGATCTGCTAATATACATACCATTAACTGGATTTAAAAACCATAACATCAATCATAAGTTTATATTTTGAACATCTTATTAAGTTTTTATCATAGTCTTGATGATCACATTCTATATAAATTGAATGAATTTATATAGAATGAACTGAATATGCTAAGTCCACCATGAAATAAGCCAAGTGTTTGTCTTTTGCGGCCGTAGACTCTAATTTGCTGTAAAAGTTGGCGCATCACATCAGTGTCTGTTTGCCAGTAGGGATTTTTTTCCAAGGGCAGCAATGCACCAAAGCTATACAGCATTTGAAGTGTTCACTTACTGCAAGCAGCATGAAGTCTACCTTGCAATGCTAGCGGATTAGCTCACGTTGCCTCGCTAACATATGCAATGACTGCCGGCGAGCTCTTCCCCATTAGGTTGGCACATCAAAGGCGGCGGGAGAAGTTCTTCACAGGCAGTTAAAAGTGGGCTCAGTGTGGATCTTGTAAATACCGTCTTTGAGTCTGTGCCTCTCGGGGGACACTTCACACACTCCTCCAGTCAGGAGAAGGGAGGGAGGGGAGGGGAGGAGTGGTGACGGGTGGAGGGAGGGATGGAGGTATAAGGGGTGGGGGGTTTCTGAGAGCCCAGTCCCCTGTCACCATCAGGATAGGATCTGTGTGGATGAAGAAAATCACTCTCCTCTGCTCTGCCTCTCCCTGTCTGTATCTCGCTCTCATCCTCTTCCTCCTCTTCACACTTCACATGATAGCTGACAGTGAAAGTAGAGCATGGCTGTTTTCCGTTTTTCTTTTGAGTCATGTTTTTCATAACACATAAATAGAGCATGCCGCGTCCTGGGAATTCTGTGATTCTGTGTTTCAGTATACGGGCGGACACAATAGCATCCACTCTTCTCAAGTGTTGTTGAAAACATTTTATCCATCATAGCCGTTTGTAGGGCTCTGGTGAGGCCCTCGACTCCGCAAGGAGCAGAAAGGAATAAGAGGCACACACACACACACACACACACACACACACACACACACACACATATACTGAATGCTCCCAAGCCCATCGTTGCCTGGTTTTGCAGACTGATCAATGCAAATGCTGTTATTTACCCAAGCCTGAAATGAAAAGACTATGGATCAATTTGATGCACTTCCATAGGGTGTTCTCACAATAGCTGGCTGGCTTTTTGGTCCCAGCTACACCCCCCTCCTTCTACTCCTTAGCCATCCACTCTTGATCTTAAACAAGACCCCCCCCCAGTCATCACTAATGCAAAATATGCTACCATGCTGCCTCTCACGTACACAAACCATCATCTATGCATTCTCTCTCTGCACACTCTTTCTCTCTTTTTCTTTCAAACACACCCACAGTGTGACACCGGGGCTGCATCCATCTGAGCTGTGTGTGTATCTGGGTGTGCATGTGTGTGTGTTTTGGGCTGACCCACTTTCTGTGCTTGGCCAGGCTTGTGCTGCTGCTGCTGCTGTCTGCTGTGCTGTGCTGTTCTTTGCTGTGCTGCTAGGGGGAGATCCCTGCAGACTCCCCCCAGAACAGACTCCAGCTCTCCTTCTGACAGACACTCACCGTGGCATGTTATCCCCCTGCGGATTGGAGACCTATGCCTCTCTGTCAGCGTGTGTATGTGTGTGTGTGTATGTGCGTTTCTAATACACCTTGATGCAAATACACGATTGAATACATAGAAAAACGCATGCACAGTGTGCACAGGCTGTAACAGCATCATTGCCAACATGCACACACACATACACATATTCAAAGCACATACCATCCCAGATCTGTATATTTTTAATTCCATCCACCCTCCTCCGGCTCCTCCTCCTCTCTTCCCCGTGTTTGTCTGGAGTTATTGTTTCAATCTTGCTGCATCAGGGGGCCCCTGAAGGTTATAAATTAAACATAAATGCAAATGCGCTGAGCCATTGCCCTCCTCCACCTCCCTCCTCCCGCACACACACACACACACACACACCCCCCCATCCTCGCCATTCAAACAGATCAGTGTGTCTGCGAATTAATAGGAGAACAGTGGGCTTTTTTTAATGAGCGAGAGAGGGAAATTAGAGTTGCAAAGCCACAGCACGGCACACCCAGAGCTGCAGCCGAGGCAACGGCTTGAAAAGCCGGGCGCCATCATAGAATATGCTAATGCCTGAGGTCCCCTCACTGTCAGCCTCAGTGTTGCTCTAGATGAGATCAGAGCTGAGGCTTTGATCTGGGATGCTGATGGGAGCCAGAATCGTCATGTGCACAAAGTACAGAGAGTAGGAAGGGTGTGGATGAGGCTTGTTCTAATCAGAAAAGGTGCACATAACTACTGATGATGACACTTAACACATAGAAATCCTTGATCATTTAAGTAGATATAGTTTTGTCTATACTTGTACACACACCAACAGCAGTCACCTATGCATTTTCTCTCCCACACACTCAGAGAGTGATGTAAATGTGATGTCTTCTCAGGTTGTCCTATAGATAAAGAGCCATCTGCTCATGTTGATGCTATAGGCTGGGCCTGAGCATACTGAATGGTGAACACCATGGAGACTTTGTAGTTGAACCATAACAGCGTTATAGCTTTCATTCTCTGCCATATGGGCTCATAAAGGCAAACGGCAGAGAAAGGTTTCTGGGGATGTCACTTGCTTTTATTTGTCTCCAGTGAGTTAGCTTCCATTTGGAAAATTTGGATTAAACCTCTTGGTGTCATATGATAGTAGAAATTTGTGATTTTTTTCTCATATGACATGGGGCAAAAATTTCCTTTTTTTTTTTTATTCAGTGCTACTGAAGCACAAGGTGTGTTTCTGCTTGTGTTTTTTTTAAATATATATTTTCTTTTTTAAGCTCTAACTTGTACTAACAGTGTATCTCCAGCAGGGGTCTTCCCATTGTCATGGACATGGCTTCACAGTGAATTATCCTCCACTGTACACTAAGTACAAGGCAGAGTGAATTGTGCCTCCTTGTTTTGAACATGTTTGACCTAAAGCGGCAGTCGGGTGTTGAAAACATATGGTCATCACTTCCCCTGTAGTCATCAGCATTACTGTGACCATCATTGCCTCTGCCACTGGCATCATCAGCATCATCTTCCTCACATGCGTTCCCACCACGAGTTGTCATCATCATCATCATCATCATCATTATCATGGCCATCCTCAGCACAACTCTCATCCCCAAATCCTTCTCTTCCCACCAACCCCCCCCACCCCCACCCCTCTTTCATCCGCAGCTCCCTCTGTTGATCAAATGCATCTGATCTCATCAAAGCGGACCCTCTGCTCATTCAAGTCCCAACAGACACCCCGGCTTCTTTTACTAAGCACTATTTTACATTCATGTTTGAATACCACTGATGGGAGAGCATATCTTGTAGACTTTGGTTTTGTGTGGTCCTACACTGCAGCCTGGGGTTGATTTTTTTTTTTCTTTCTTTTTTCTCCCCATTTCATTGTCATTATCACTTCAGACAAGTTTGTCTCTGACAAAGTAAATCGAAGGGAGGAAATTAAAGAATGTAGCCTTTTAAGACCCTAATGAAGGAAGGCTTTAATATTCATATTACATTCCTATGGAGACTTACAGTGAGTTTATACTGACCTAATCGCACTGAATGGTAATTTTTATCTTATCACACCGAATAGTTCTGAGGAATATTACATAGTTTATTGTTGAGGTATTTCCATGGTTTCCCCCCTTATTGCAGGAATGCTATCCCTCTTGGTTGAGGGGGGACATTCTTCCTTTTCAGTCTGAAAAGAAGTGACTGGTAGTCGATGAACTATGTGGTACAGATATTACAACGTTATAGCTGCTATAAAGTGTGATTACATTCTTATTCCGATGGCAGCATTATTGCGCACAGCTTGTGGTTGCGTGTCCGACTCCTGTCAGAGCTGCAGAGAACTGGCTTGAGCCGAGGGACAGAGATGGTGGGAATAGGGAAAATCTGATCTGGATAACTCCGTGGAAAGTCGTTCGGGCAGAGTTAACATCCTTTGGTGCGTTTATTTAAAGGATTTGTGCGGAGCGGATGAGAAGCCTCCACGCGTAATTTGAAAATGCATGATATCTCCGGTTATTGATTGTTCAGAAATAAAATGCGCCTTAACCTCAAGGGGAGGAGTTATTCCGTGGCCGTTTAACGTGCAATTACTGAACGAAATCTTGACATTATATTGAAAATAAGGAAATGCGTGTCATGTAACAATGCTGCCAAATCACTGTTTCTTTTTTATTGTAAAATCAACCTACAAAGCATCGTAAAAAAACCAGAAACAAAATGCACCGTGCGTAATGGCTTCCTACTCCAGTCCGGATTTTCCATGTGAGGCGCGCCGGAGCCCTGGAGGTGGATAAGCTGGTAGAGCCCGCTCTCTCTCATGCCATGCTGGGCCACAAGGGCTCCGGGAGACGCTGCTACATATTACCGAGAACCGGGATGGAGGAGAGGCGGAGGGGGGAAGGAAAAAAGTTTCGTTTAAACCTGGCAGAGAAACTTTCAACATGAAGCCTCACTGACGCACCATTCTACCACCACGACAGCAACACCAGCGCTAGAACAAAGCTTGCTTTTCCACTGAATATATTTTTCACCTCCCAGCTTGTGTTTTTCTCTCCGTCTTGTGTTATTTTGTGTGTGCAAAGCTGGCCGGGGCTTGCTGTCACTGCGCGCTGAGATGTTGGAGTGACCATGGCTGCGCAAGTGGCATCGGCTCCGACCAGAACTAATAACAAAAATAAGAAATTATCCAGCGGTTTGGGTCCGGAGCTCAATTCGGGGAAATCCGGAGGAGGCGGAGGAGGAGGGACCGTACAGCGAACTGGACCGATGCTGGGTGCCGGAGATGGGACTCTGAATAATGTAGACCATCACCACCGCCGAAACGAGCTCAACATGGTCCATTCAACTTCCACGACTCACAACGCTCCGGACGGCCACGATAAGGATGGGAATAACCTTACGTCCGCCTCGGCGTCGACTAATTCAACCACTTCCTCGATGGAAACGGGTTTAATCGCGAACCACAAGCTGAAATGTGTGGGGAGCGGAGATCCCCCTCAGTCTCAACCGCTGCCGCAGCAGCAGCCGCCGCCGCAATTCGGCCAATTTGCGCCACATCAGCAGCGACAGATCCAAAGTAATAATACCGCCAATAACAACGGACAGGGGCCCCGTGGGGACAGAGGCATGGATCACCAACACCACAGCGGCAAAGAGAACCTGTTGGGGGGTCAGGGGGAGCCGCAGCAGCAGCACATGCCTGGGAAAGGTGAGGGGGACCTCACCTGTAAACCCGCGGAGAGGATGACGGGTACCAGGTATGAACACACTAACTTGGGGCCAACTAGTAACAACTCCGAGTTTAATAATAACTATTACACTCCAAGGCCCTGTTATGAGCAACATGGCGGACAGCAGCAACAAAGCAGTGGGATGGGGATAACGCACTCCTCGGCGCATAACAGCTTGGAGAACTCCCACGAAGCGGGGTTCCACAACAGCCAGTACAACCAGTACCCGGGGTACCGGGCGGGCTACGGCGGCGGGGCCTACGGGATGATGGGCCCCTCTGGATGCCGGCAACCTGGGAACATGATGATGGGCAGCAACTCATCAACAAGCCACGGCAAGTCTCCCCTGGGAGCCGGTTCGGGCAGCTTTCAGAGGTTTCCGGGACAAACTCAGCAGCAGCATCCCTCAGGGGCCACCCCGACCCTCAACCAGCTGCTGACGTCCCCCAGTCCGATGATGCGGGGTTATGGCGGTGCCTATCAAGACTACAGTGGTCCCACGGCTCAGCAGCAAGCCGGCATGGGCCTGGGGAAAGACGTGGGGCCCCAGTATGGAGCCGCATCGACTCACGGTTGGGGAGGACAACAGAGAAACCACCCTCATTCAATGAGCCCGGGCAACGGGGGGCAAGGCCTCGGTAGGACGCAGGTGAGTTTGAGGAACTTTGGTGCGCATCAGTGAACTGGAGTTTTACAGCACTGATGTGGCACCCGTCTGTGTGTGTGTATGTTTCTGTTGACCATAAATATGCGTGTGTGCTTCGGACAAGGTCCAGTATGTGCTGAAGTTTGTTGGTGAATTATATGCCAATATGAAAATAAATGAGATGATATTTTTTATCAGGGGGTTTTATGCAGAGGAAAAGCCATTACACGTACATAATTCTGACTTGTGTAAACGTGTGTCAAACATTAGACCTACATGGGCTTTAGTATGACAGAAAAGGGGAAGGAACTCCACTTTTATTTATAAAAATCATAGACGCATTTATTTTTTTTTTAAAATAAATAATAGGCTGTGTTTCTATCACCACATTTCAGTATTTTATATTTCACTTGTATATTATCCCTGTTGTTTCATTTTTAGTTTTAGTGAATTTAAAATTCAACGTTTATATTGAGCAGGTTCACCTCTCTGCCGACGTGGTGTGAGACACGTTGCGAAACGCCCTGTTTAGAGGACGTGTTGTATTCGAGGTGCTCGTCGAACAAAGTAAAAATATTTCCATAGAAAAATGTACACGAATGCTCATAAGAAAAGCTAACGTTCCATAATGTTTTCAATCTCCTGACCTTTTACCGATTTGAGAAATCAAACGGACACCGCGGCCGTGCACAGACCGCATGTCCTCACTCTCAGTGCGCTCCGCATCGAGCTGGAGCGCTTCTGTGCGCCTCGTTTATTCCCATGCAGCTCTGTTCACAATTTGAATAGTGGAGGTAAACTGGATAAAAGCTCCTCCGTACTCCTGGCTCACAGTTGACACCCAGTCTGCCATCTGATTGGCTCCCTGTGGCCCCGCTGGGCAGACTGCACTTAGGAAAAAAAGGAGGATTCTTGCAGGTGATCTTTGGCCATGGCGCTGTGGTGATGCTGCATTCACGTCTTATGGGAATACTCCAGACTTGGAGGCCGTCCACCGCAATAATTGGAAGTTTTATGAAGGTTTAGATTGCTATTGGTGATTGTTCTCATAATTGTTCCTCACTGAACAGACATACAAAAACACTGCAGTGTCAGCCGTCTGTGAAAAATAGATTTCTTTTCATGTAGAGTTATGAGTAATGTCCTGTAGTTTTTGTTCTATTTGATATAAATCCAGAATATACAGAAATTGTCTGGCATCTTTATCTTTTACATATGATGTTAATGTATCATAAGACTGTTTGTACTTTAACATTTTGAAATACAAGGAAAGACTCACTTTTTCCCGAAGCACTTTTATTCACAACCACAGTTTTACATAATATCCCCTGAAGCTGACTTTTTCTGTCGGGCACTGCTGCAGCTGGGGTTGAATGCCTTGCTTGAGGGCAGTGGAGCTCTAACAGTGGAAGAAAGGAAGCAAGTGTTGCTAATTATTCAACTATTCCTCCTCCTGTTTTCAGGGACTACATTCAAGAGTCCCTGGGTGTCCCTGAGCCCTGTGCCGAAATACTTCTGGTGTCAATAGTGTGCAGATCTGCAGCCAGGGGAGTGAGGAGCTGCCAGTTCAGAACTCTGAACCAAAACATCCCAGTGTTTCTCCAGAAGAGCCATTATCCTGCAGTTGTTTTTGATGCACTAAATTATGCGCACTGCTGGATGGCACATCTGGACGACTGGAGGGCTAGGTGGTTGAGCATAGCTTATACTGTCTGCCTCTTGCAAAACAAAAGCAGTTCATTAGCCTACATTGTTTCAATCAAAGGCAATTTGCGTTGGATGCTGGGGAAATGAAGTGAATGTTTCAGCGTGGGAGGGTTCGCTGTGGTATTGATTGTAGCAAATTATGTGCTGATAAGACGGTCACCAGAAACCTACAGAAATCACACTCCTCGCTATAATAATAACTACTGATTGTGTGTATTGGGTAAATATAGATATGTATCATAGTCATTTTAATGAATTTCAGATAGAATATCAGTCAAAGCATGCAGTTTTAGGAGCCACTATATTAGTGGCAATAATTCCAACAAATCAGCCCCTTAAAGAAATCCTACATTTAACATTTTATGCTGCAAATCTTTGTGGGTTTTTTTTCTTCTTTTTTCAGTTTTCCACCTTAGGAGTAAGTGCATGTGCTACTGTGTTTCTTCTTGACTCTACCAACATTTCAGCAGCAGTATATTCACGCTACAAAAGGCCTATGTTTAATTCATATTTGGAGCGGCAGCACAGCTCTCCTGTGCACTGACAGGCTGTGTGAGAAAGGCGAGCGGTGTAGTGCATAATACTGCCTTCCAAATTGGCCCCGTGATATGACTGCGCTTCACTTCAGAGTGCGTTTGGTCGGAGCACGCCTCTGTCACCTGTTGGCACAGTTTCCCCTCTTTCAAATTCAATTTCCCTCCCCACTGCCTCTCTTCAGGAGCAAGCTGCGAGCGAAACGAGTGCACCTCATTTACACCGCTGCCCCCCCCAACCCCCTTGTCTGGCCACTCACCAGAATGAAGACAGAGCTCCATCACTCTTAGTGTGTTTGTGTGTGTATGTTGTGTAACAGAGATACATGAGATATGGTATTTAGAGGTGTGTGTATTGAATTTGCTCTCCCATCACAATGACATTGTCCCAGTTTTTCAAATTACCATGGCCTATTTGATTGAAGGAAATCAGAACAATATTCAGTGTTGAGTTTGTGACCCTCTGCCTGAATGTTGTTTGCAGCTTTAAATCCACTGTGCCAACTCAGTGTATGTTTCTCCTCCATCACATACAGTATGTATCTGTAGCAGTAATATTAGAGAATATGTGCAATCCAAATGACTTATTTAAGCTTATATCATAAATGAAACAGCATTTTCTGTCGCTTCCTATATGAGTAACAAGGATCTGTCTGTTATCCGCTAATCAGAACACACACAATACACACAGAGAACAATAAAAGTAATTAGTACATAATAATGAGGGCCTAGCAAGTTGGAAATAGAGTGTTGTTGCTTAGATAATTACAGCAGCAGCTCATTTAAAATCTGACCTAATAAAACAAAAATGAATGGATATCCACAGTTTCTACTAATTTATCACTATTATGCTCAGTGTTTTTGCCTTTGTTTTTTTTTTTTTGTTTTTTTTGAATCGAAATCAAAGCTCAGTAGTTCTACATATCAAAGACTAGACCCAATCCCATCCTTGGTGATGTGCTTACCTTGAAATGATCCCTGCTCGCAGTGCTCTCCAGTGCATACTGTTTACATTTCTCTCTTATGAATTATTAGTGTGATACGAACAAAGACTTTATAATGGGAGCTATGCATCAATGTCACATTGTATTATGCGGCTATCTCAGGGAGCCTTGTGCATAGTGATGGGCCTGACTGTGGCTGCTGGAATTTAATTTATGGTACATGTTCTGCATCGGACGGACAGCCCATGAGGTCTGGTCAGGAAATGGGCACGCAGAGATGTGTGTGTCTGTGTGTTTGTGCTTCTTTTTAGGTGCTTCTTTTTATTCTGGGTGTGTGTTTAAAATGTGTTCTCATGTGTGTCCTTGAGTGTGTGTCTCTTCTCTCTGTCTCTCTGTGTGTATACAGGCAGGAGCAGGCTAAAGCCCCTTCGTCAGCACTAAGCAGTCCAACCTCAACCCTGCCCCTCTCACAATGTGCCTCTCGCTCTGTCTCCTGCTTTCTGCCCCTTCCCGTCAGTCGTTTGTTTATGTTGTTTTGTTTACATCTCTGTCTTGGCCAGCCAGCGCAGTGCTGATTAGCAACACTAGAGTGAAATTTTAATTTGCTCTGTTGCGTCCGATAAGGACCCCGCGCAGCGTTTTTCATCCTCCTTGGATGAAACACAGAGCCTGCTTAGGTAATTGGCAGGCCGGGGTTATCCCTGGTCTGCATGTGGTTTCCACAAAACGCCAATTAAGTCTGATTTTGAAAAATAATAATACATATATGAAAAAAAAACAACTGTCCAGTTGCATCACTGGACATAAGCTCATGTTATTATTATCTGGCTAATAAAATAATTGTAGTTTTTCTGCCAGGCCCCACTGTGCACTCATAACATCCCCTGGAGTCAAAAGTTGATGTGTAAACGCCCTGAAGAAAGATTTAATTACTGTGTGCAGGCGTTGATTTGGTGTCAGCTGTTTCTCAGCTCTGTCTTATCTGAACTGTCGGTGTCAGGAGGGAGCAGAAAAATCAAAACCAAAGCAATTTTGGGAAAGAAAATTAATTGTCCATATGGGAGAATTTGACTTTTCCGTGTGGATGAGGTATTGTAGTCCAAGACCTTCTGGATTTGATTTGGTTGCCTTTTCAGTTTCATTTCTCAGCCTTATTTAGTCTGCGTCAGCTCTGTTGGATTCTCCTCAGAATGCCTGTTCATCCTCAGCCATCCTCTGGCATTCTGGGATTTGTAGGATTTATCACAGGTTTGGTATGCAGCTATAGATACAGAACATAACAACGATTGTCAACACATTTTGTTTCTTCTATAGCCACATGTCTATCAAAAAGAAAGGAAACTTTAAAAATGTCACAGCAAACAAATTCCAAATTCCAAGTTACTTCTCTTCCATATCAGCTGAGTTTAACTATAATAAACAGGCTTAAGTTACACACACCAACAAAAATGAAGTCCTTCAGTAATTTAATAGAGCTGATTGTTCTTCTTCCAACTGACCAACTGAGTATACTGACTGAATTTCATGTAACCAGAACACCATAACAAAGAAACGCTCCTGTTAGTTTCAGAACAATCATGTAATCACAAATTCAGAATGAGCACAGTAGCAGCAAATTTGATACTTATGACATTTTTTATTGAGCAAATGCGTTTTCCATTGATATTTACTGTATTTATTACAAAAAAGTTTTTTTTAAAACATTGACCATAAGTGTAATTTCATTAGTTTCTTTTTGTGAGGATTTTATTGAATCTCCATTTGTTTTTTCTGTCTCAATAGGTCATGATTTGCATAAACATACTTGCATGGAGACTGTACTGTTTCCTCTCTGTGTAAGCAAAGACAGAGAAAGTATAGGAAGGCCAGAGATGCAGAAATGTAGGCGATATTTGAAGTGAGTCACATGGAGGGCTGCTGACTTCTCAGGAATGGGCCTGGCGGAGTTCACACAGTGAGAGAGAGAGAGAGAGGGGGAGGGAGGGAGAGAGAGGGAGTAAAGAGAGAGAGAGAGAATGAGCATCTGAACTCTGGCAAATGTCAGCATAGTTAAAATCCTCTCCCTGTAGATCTCACCCTGCTGCAGCCTTGTGAACGATGCGAGGAAAAAGAAGTATTTACGAGTTGTTGTCCCCCCCACCCCCAAACAACACACACGCATAAATATATTGGGTTTCCTCACTTTAATAGTGTGTATGTGTGTGTGGCTGGCAGAGCGCCAGAGCTCATGGCGGTGGGTGCTGTGGTGACGGCCTCAAAGCCCCCCACCCACCCCTCCACCGCCACCACCCTGACCTTCACATATGCTAATTAGCCACGTGGAGCTGCTGAATGGAGGGCACACCCCTCCTTCTCCATGTCAGAGGAGGGGTGATCTTTCTTTCTTTCTGAATTTCTTTGCAAAATAAATGTATGGTAGTTAGCTATATACTTACTAAACAGATGGTCCTCTGCACATATTATTTCCACTTTCGAAGCCATCTCTTTTTGTTTGCTGTGTTTTCTTTTCAAATACACTCTCTCCTCTTTTATCTGCCTCTCTGTCCCTGGCTCTCAGTAGCTTGCTAGGTCTCCCAAGGGATCAGCAGTCAGTTCAGAGGTATTTAGACAGCCAGCATATCCTATCGAATATTTATACACTATACTGAACAGATCCAGGGGCCACTACTGAAACACAGCCCTGCTTCCAGTAACTGCTGCCTTCCCTTCCTTCGTATTCTCCCTGGCCAGCAACTGAGGAAATGGGAAACATGCGGGTCAGTCCCTCCAGAAATGAGCAATTTTGTGATTGCTGCAATTAATTCCAATTCAAAGACACAGCATGACATTTTTAAGATCCAACCAAACTCTGCATTGCTTTCCTCTTTTTATAATAGAACTAATGGTTCGACAGTTCAGCTATACAAAAGCGAAGAGAAGAGGATAATTGTCAGATTATCCTATTTATTTGTAAGAATTTATTCTTGCTGCACAATATCTTTTTCGTTTTTTCGATTTTGTATGATTATATATTATCGAAATTTCTGCTTACCTTGAGCAAAAACAACTTATAACAAATTGAGCACATTTCAAAAAAAGCGTAGAGGAAAGGGTGAAAGCATTTTTAGATACAAATCTGAACACAGATTTTCCTGTTTTTTTTTAAGTCCAGGCTCATGTCTTTTTATTTACTGCAAGAAGACATAAGAGGATGTTTTTAAGCGGTTTGTGTTTCATTATGTGTGTTTATTATTACAGAGAGTAACAATAAGTAACCACATTAGTTCACATAGAAACCTATTTGTATATGTGTGTATGTGACTTCACATGTGAACCACATGCCGCTACCATCCTTCCGTCTTCTCACATGCCTGTGAGAAAATCATGATCATCATCAACATGATCATCATCATCACCATCATCTGTCACTTTACACATCAAAGCCTCTGCACTCCTCTCTGTTTCCAGACTGTAGACTGTGCACTCCAGTCACACGTCTTGCTGTTTGGTTTGAGTTGATCCTAATCAGCGTTGGCACGGTGGGACAATTTGCTCAGCTACAAAAAAAAAAACTCTACAACCAAACAGCACCAGCAAGGCGCTGTCTGTCGTTTGTGAAGCACAGAGAGACAAAAATAGAAAAACGATGGGACACAGACGACGCGCCGAGTTTCTGTTAATGAGTTTTGTCTGTTTCTTCAGGTCGTTTCTTTTTCTCTCAGAGTCCCACTTCCTTTATTTTTCTTTAACCTTTTCTGTCACACACACACACACACACACACACACACACACACACACACACAAACTCTTAAATATACACTTATGTGTGCACATCTCTCAGTGTTTTGTGTTGACTGGTCAACCATGTATTTTCCCAGCCACAACATGCTCCTTTCATCTTTTTCCTTTCCTACCAAACCTAGGATCGTCTATTACAGCTTACTCTGTGTGTGTGTTTGTGTCTGTGTCTGTGTGTGAGTGAGTATGTGTGTGAGCAGAGCTGGTGTGTGGATATATTGTTGATTTATAGACACTGGTCACAGCAGGACACCAGTGGTCACTCCTGGCTGAACGCTACCTCATTTAGATCAATTTTATCACAGCAATTTAGGAAACAACTTCACACCACATCCTCCTCCAAAGACATACAGTATTCACACAGTGATATACACACACATATGCATATTTGACACTGGTCACTGGAGAAACTGTATGTGGGAGAAGATGTTATGTTAGTAATTTAGTTTGTAATGTGTTGCAGTGGGTGTGGAGTAGAGATATTTAGTCTTGGTATTTTTCTCATTTTCTTGCATTATGCACCTCTGATAGGGCCAGACCTGTGTTCTGCATTCCAGCCACTCCACTGACACAAACCGGATGAACTGGATTAGATATCGACAACATGAGTGAACTTTATTTTGGAGTTTAAATGTCTTATTTCTTTAAGATGTTAATTCCTCCAAAGGATATCAATGCGGTTCGGAGGAGCAGATGTTTGCTGTGCACAGCTAATCTCCCTGCGCAACTGTGCCTGCGTGTCTCTGTGTGTTTCTAAGTGCGAGCGCGCGTGTCCGTCTCCCTACTCAATGAACATCTATAGTTACTGTTGGCTAAACATGCAAAGGTTACTGTAATGTCAGACACATGCCAGAGGGGAGTGTGGAATACCACATTAACATAATCCATAGACAACTGTCCCATTTACAAACATTTCCGTGCCAGGCTGATCGCCACAGCGCTGCAGGAGCACATGGCTGTTCGTGCTTCTGAGACTGAGTGGAGGAACTACAACACAGTATGACTTCTCTTACGGAAAGATGTTTCCAAGGAAAGTGGCTGGTTGTCAGATTTTAGCATTACTTGCTAGGACAAATTATGATGCTTGAACCTGAAACATTCCTCTGCTCCACCTGAGGCAAAGACTGGCAGCTTATATTGCTCCTATAGTTAGAGAATCTGAAGACATTGCTGTCTTGCCCGACCTGCTGACCACTGGGTGCATGTGTGAACGCTGTTGTTTACTGTGAAAACTTCTAATAATTCAGCGTGTATTAGAATCAGATTTTTCCTTATGAGAAGGTTGAAGTTAAATTGACTCCAGTGTTAGTATGGGCATTTCAGAATATATTTTCATGGCATTTTATCACTAAAATCTCCACGATTTTGCAGAAAAGATAGTTGTATTTGCTATTTTCTTAAGTAATGAGGCCAATTTTTCTAACAGTAACTTGCATTCTTTTGGGAACCACCACAGAAATGAATACAAAGCAACCACTGGGCTAATATTTAAAGCATTCAGCGTTAATTAGATGTTTTATGGTAGTCGAAGCAGCTAACATGTTGCCCTCTCACCCGCTGGGGCTGGAGTCTGTGCTGCCACTCGGAGTGATTGTTTTGATAATTATGTGTGCATGAGCCGGAGAAGAGGCTCTTTTTGCATTTTGAAAAAATACATTTTATATTTACAGCTCGGTTTGACTGCGCGAGACTGCGCTTTCAGCATTGTTTTGAGGGATCCATTGTTTTCACTCGCATAACGGGTATTTTAATTAGTCTGTCTTTGGAAATTCCCTGTGTGTGTTGTGGTTTGCGTTGGACACTGCAGGCTCCCACAGCTCCCAGACATTTCTCAACTTTTTTTTTTTTTAACACATTGGACACATTCCAAAAAGCAGAGTCATGTGTGGAAACTTCTGCAAATTCACATTTTCTCCTCTGGTTGTTTAAAGCATATAAACAACCCCTCCATCTCTCTCTGCTGTTCTGTCTTGCCTCTTTTTTTCCCCCTCCGATTGTTTCCGAATCTCTTTTTATTCTGTCTTTTGGATGCCAGTTGTGGGTGACCTTGGCTGGTGACTACAGTGCCTACTCATTAAGTAGTAAAGATGAATGGTTCCATTATAGCGGGGGGGAAAAAACGAGCGGGGCCAATTAGTGGTAATTAACAGTGGAGAGGGCGAGGCGCTCTGGAGGGCACCCTGACCCAGACTCTGAAGGGGGCAGAGGAGAGTAGGGTGCGTGTGTGTAGAGGAGATTTAGGTATATATGTGTGCAACAGTGAAGTGTTAGGAAAGGTGTACATGTGTACATAAACCTATGTGGTGATTATAGGTGTGTGTGTGTATTGATGTAATGGAAAGGTGTGCATTTTTGTGAGTGGGAGGGAAACAGTCGTGTGATCATGTGTGATGTATGTGAGAATGTGTAGAGGTTGAGTATACGTGTGTGTGTGTGTGTGTGTGTGTGTGTGTATGTAAGCAATGCAGGAATGTGTGTATATGTTTTTAATCAGTGTCATTAAATGTTTTTATATAACTGAATATGAATGTTAAGGCTATAGTTAGGGTGTGGTGTAGGGTGTGTGGTGTGTTAAATGTACTCTATAAGGCAAAGGTGTGTATACAGACATTCCTGTTTGCTGACCGATGGGAAACTCACAAGGGGATCTGGCACTTTTGAGCATTTAGAGGTGATGGAGGTCAACAGCCGGCAACACCTCTCTTTGACTTTTGACCTCTGATGTGATGTCACCCCCCCCCCACCCCCTCCCGCAGCCCTTTGGCGTGGCCAGGGAGCTTGTTAGGCAAAGGTCTGAGAATAAAAGGCCCTGAAATGCCAAGCCGATATACCATCAGCGCTAATGAACATTTTGTGATGATTTTTGTTCTTAATTGGAGGGTTTTTTTTGTGCTGATCTGCAATATTTTAGCATGTCAGCATCAAGGAGAAATTCAAGGTTGTTCACCACAAGATTCTCTTTCTTTCTCTCTTGTCTCTTTCTCAGCAGCTGCGCTTGATTTATTCACCCCGCCTACCTCCAGTTTTTTTATCAGTTCTTGGGCAAAATTGTCACAGCCGTGTAATCCTTTGGGTGCCACTAGCTGGGAGACTTACACATGTGCATGCATTCGGAGAGGTGTGTGTGTGTGTGTGTATTTGTAATGGTATTGGCGGCAGGATGTCTAAACAGTAGGTAGCACCGGGTCCTCATGTCCAACATGGAAATCTCTGCAAGTCAATAAAGAAATGTTCAATATACCAGGGAACAAGGCTGTGTTGTCACTTTAACAGACGTGGAAGAACTGGCAGTTGAGTGAGAGAGAGCATTTGTAAAGGCTAGAGATTTTTTTGAGGTATTTTGCAAAGTGCTTGCAAAGTGCTGCTTTCAGGGCCCCTGAAATTGCAATGCCTGGTAAATGGATGGTTTGAGGAGTATACAATGTATTAGAAGTCAATTGTGCATGGGAGGGCCTATTTTCCATATCGCTAGCTGAACAAGTGTGTGTGTGTGTGTGTGTGTGTGTGTATAGCTGTTGTATGTCTGCCTTTGCGGTGCACGTAGATACACCACACACACGCACACACACGTATAGATTGTACATACCCTCGCTCCATCTATTCCCCTGTTGCTTCAGTGTCTATCGGCTCCGTCGTGTGCAGGTCTGTCTGTATGGTGGGGGTGGGGTTACACTGTGAGGGCTGTGGCATACATCAGAAACCATTACCCATAATGGCCTCTTTCCCCACACCCCGCATATCCATTCCCTTTCCCTCTTCTGACATTTATTTTATGACTGCTTACATATCAAATATTTAAATAAACAGAATCGAGGGCTTCAGCTGAGGTTTGCCCGGGGGTGATGGGGGGTACTTGCAGCGGAGAGAGGAAGGGGATGGATGATGACATTCATTTCCGAAACGAGGAAAGAAAAAAAAAAAAAAAAAACAGCAGCAGCAGCGGCGGAGAGGAAGGGGGAGAAAAAAATGCTTCGCTTGGTTCCAATCAAAGCGGGTGGAGGAGGGCGGCGTGTTTTTTCGCTTACGCCTGGCAGCGGCGGTGATAGACGGTTGTGTGTGCACATGTGTGTTATACGAGCGCAAGCGTGCACATTGTCGCGGGGCTCATCCGTCAGTGTTTCCCGGGGACGCAGGAGGACGTGGGAGAAGGCCCTCGTGGCTCGTAAAAAAGCAGTCCGCCGCACTGAAGCAATATCAACTCCGCGGCAGCCGCCAAGGAGATCAGAGCACGACGCAAAGTAACGAAAGGCGGAAAAAAAAACAACAAGAAAGAAAAGAAAGTCTAATGCATCTAGGAGGGGAAGTAGAAAAAAGGAAGGACAGAGGGAGGGAGATGAAGGTGAGGAGGAAGAAGATTTATCTCTTGCTTCCTTGGGAGAGGGAGATGGAGGGAAGGCAGGCTAAGCGTGTGAAGGGGAGAGGTGGAGAATGAAGGGGATAGAGAGAGAAAGGTGTGTATATATATATATATATATATATATGTGTGTGTGGAGAGACAGAGTGGTCCTGGGGTGCAGGCGGCCAGTCTTGCGCTGGCTGGCGTCGGTGGGAGGCCCATTACTGTCAGGCTAATCTTAAAATAATTAATTGCGAAGTCGACGCTTTTTAAAGAGTATTGTAATTGAATCCTAAATTAGGCTTGGGAAAGGGGACGCGTCCTGCTTTGCTGCAAGTCTGTTCCCATTCTCTAGTCAAACACACACACGCACACACACACACACACGCACACACATCAGTGGGTCGTGCGCACAGGCGGGCAGAAGGAAAAAAAGACAACAGGCGAAGGAAATGCTAATGAAATGCATATTTGGGGAGAAAGGGGCCATCTATAATTTAGCTGTGCTCTTTGAATGTGAATGATGTGTGTGCAAGCGCTGTGATTTATTTTTGTTGTGCAGGGGGATAATTCTGTCAGAGTAGGCTTTTATTCTTGTAAACAAATGTGGGGAAAAGAGCAGAATAAAAGTGGAGTAATAAAGTAAACAGAATGGTTTGAATACATTTAGCTGCTGGCATGAATAATTTGTATAGGGGACGGAGGGGTTTGATGAAAGAGAGATGACAGATATGAGAGCCGTGATATTGCCTGATGAAATTTTTGGGTTTGGCCTTCGATTCACTACTTTTTTGCACTTGTTTTCATTTGTGTGTGTGTGTATGTCGTTTTCTCATGGATTAGCGCTGAGTATGTCTTCCTTTCCCACACCCGCACAAGTAGGTAGGAGCATAGCCTTTGCAAGACACATGCACACACCCAACATGCACCTTATAACCCCTTCAAATCCTCCGAGGCCCCTTTTTGCACTAGCCTCCGCACCCAGGCTCTGCTTAAAAATGAACAGCTCAATGTGCTTTCACTTACACACACACTGCTTGCCCACATGGCTCCTCCTGGATGACCCCTGCAAAACTATAGGCTATAGAGCTTTCTGGATCAAAGCTCCAGGAAAAGGGTCTGCCCTCCATAAACGTCGGCCCTGCTCCATAACTCTGGCAGGAGCCCGGGAAGAAAGATGGCACAGGGTGCAGGGTCAGGGAGACAGATCTGCAAGGCAATAATGGAAAGTAAGTAGTCAACAGATACCTTTTATAAAGGCTAAAAAGTAGAGAAACTGGGGTAATGTGCAAGTTAGCCCTTACTGTTACACATTGAAGCTTTTACTGTCATAGGCATTGAGATTATTGTAGTTCTGGCAAATTTGTTTTATTCTATAACATATTTGTATCTATACTTTAGATAACGGTTTCTGATATCTAAAGTATTTGATGTATTTGATTCACTCTGTTTTTGTAAGCACAAAGAGATTGCTGGGTTTAGCAAACATGTTGATAAAGTGAGATAGTATTTTCTGTTATGCTGCACCATGCCTCAATCTCACCTCCACAAAGACTCAGTAACCAGTTTAACCACTCCGCCAACATGTTGGCCCATGCTGCCGTTCATCCCGATGCACAGGGCTGTGCATTGCAGCTTCAGCTTTATAGTCATCTGTATTAAAATCCTTGTCAGAATTGAAATACAATGAAATTCTTGAGCTCTGGCACAAGAATCTGGCTGCATCTGTATGACAAATCAAACGTTCCTCATGCTGTTTTCCAAATGTTTGAAACCCATTCAACTCCTATTTGGCCCAGATCTGACAGCCATAAACTTGGCTCAGAACATCCCATTTTCTCCTGGCTGACTGGGATGAATAACAGCAGAGAGGACAATATTGTGGTCTAGCTGAGCACGGCTGACTCCTCTTTCTCTGTGATCCCTCTATCAATAAGGAACACAGGCCTGTCAGAAGGCCTGCCAACTGTCTGGCTGTCCACACAGCCTGCTCTCTACGCAACATCTGGACACAGATGGTACACACTGATCACACACTCACACACATGCATGCACAAAATACTTATACACATGTTTTAGTGATACTGGCAGACATTCACAGACATGCTGTGCATTTACAGTTGGCTAATATAATCGTGTGTGTGTGTGTGTGTTCGTGTTCACACATTCATATTCACAAATATACTTTAATCATATTGTTTTCAAAATCATTTTTACTAGCAACTGTAGTAAAAAAAAATGTAAAAAATATATGGTATACACTGGTTCCCATGTACATTGCCATGTGGGTAAATACACACAATAGATATTCACACACACATACCTTTTTTCATAGAATTGGACACATGGTGAAATCTGTGTGTTGCAGCCAAAGGATCTGCTGCCTCTCCTGGGAAATATGTGTATCCCTTTAATATGTCTGGCCTTTAATAAAAACCTGAACATAAAAGGTCGGTCAAGGTTCAGTGTGTAAAACAACTCATGATCAGGGTACTTACTCTGGCCACATAGTGACTTATTCTAATGTAGATTCTGTAGGTGGTTGCACTGTTACTAAATGCTGAATTTGAAAATAATGAGATTTATTTGGCTGTTGTTTCATTTTATTTTCTCATAGTGCAACCACAAATGAGGCTAATGAAAGCTCAGAAATTTACTAACTAAATTAAAAAGGGATGGCTACCATGCAGGAGATGTATATAGACAGTCATTTTCAGTGTGATCATATTTAAATCCAATTAGGGCCCTTTAGTTGCAAATATCACTCAATTTTTTCTGTCATATGTTATTCATATAGTCTGCCACAGTCAGTCCACCATAAACATAGCTGCCCTGGGGCTTAGCAATAATAAGAGTGAATGGTGGAGTTCAGTGTGAGTCAGGGGTGTGTATATGCAGTCAGGCCATGCATCAGGGCTCCCACAGGCCTGGAGCCTCTCATTGATCGACCCAGCTCCCCCACCTCATGTTCCCAGCCAGCTTCAGTGATTGATTCCCAGTCAGGGCCCGGGAGATGGGAGGCCTGGCTCGGGCTCACAGAGCCTGGGGCCTCCCAGAGGGTGACCTGGAGGGGCTGCGGGAGGAGGGAAGCCTATTTCCAGGGCCCCTAACCAAGGTTGAGGAGCCCATTTTTGGGGAAGCCTACACAGCAGGGTGGAGGAGTGGAAGCTCACATTCATTACAGGAGAAAATTAAGGCCACATCTACTGCTGCTGCCATGGCTATTATATAGAGGTGTGGGGAAGAAGAAGGTGGGGTGCCAGTGGAGTGTGTGTTGGATTGTATGCATGCAGGAGGTGAAGAGGTTAAGAGATATTGGTGTAAGGGGGTTTGGGGGGAAAGAACACTACCATAATATGGTATTACACAATCTATCATAGCCACACACACACACACACACACACACACTCCCTCTTCTATTACCACTGAAAGCTGATATAAATTTTCAGGCTCCAGTGACAACATTCAAACCCCTAACCTGCTGTGTTTGTATCCACACTGAACATCGCCACCGCCGTGCATCAACAGGCCCCTCTCCATGTCACTTTATGATGGTCGAGCGAAGGGGGAAAAAATTATATGAAAATCAATTTTTTTCTAATTAACTTTGTAAAGTTCCCGCTGAGCTATCAGACGTGGGGGCCTTGTGTGTCGTGCCGAGTCCGATAATGAAATCAATTTGGTTCAAATTGTTTCAGGTGACTTTTAATGAGTATCTAATATCCGCCTGAGGAAGGAAGGTCAGGATATCTGTTTGTTATTTGTGTTTTTGTGTTGTTGTTGTTGTTGTTGTTGTTTTTAGTGATGGATCACCCGCAGGAGAAATATGGATGGTTCCACCCTGGAGGACTGGGCAGTGCTCCAAAACAAACAGCCTGAATGTAAATCCTTGTTTTTAGTGGGGAGCCTCTTTAACTGCACCATGGGTGTGACCTAGTTTGACAACTTGCTTTTTATAGATACAGTATGTTTGCTATTTATTAATTTTTTGATAAAAGACATGTTTTTTTAAAATCAGAATACTACACCTGTGTTTCAGGAGTGCCAAACAAAATCGAGGAGGAAAGGTGGAAAAGAGCTTAATAACAGGAAGTGGGACTTACTGTTGACTAGATGGAGCTTTCATATTCATAATTCACTCTCCTCCCTCTCCTTCAATGGGCAGCCTCCCAGCCTGAGGAGCTTGTTAAGCTTTGCCTTACAGGGAAGACTAATGGATGGCAGAGAAAGCCCCCTCAGGACCCTTTAGCATCGTTTCTGTTGGTCTGCTCGCTTAGTATTCACTTATGTATTTTCACCCTACTCTGAGCACAATATCATGAATAACCATTGCTAATTCATAAACACACTTGGCGATACGGGACCTCGTTCATAATTATCCAAGCTGTGGAAATGCAGTTCCTCTCCAATACCATTCCATTAGCAAAGGTGGTGATTTCCTTGAATAAAGGGGGGAATCTAGCCTGCATATTTAATACCAGCATTTTCGGCTTGGCTCCGGGAGACGTGGGAAGCAAAAGGGCAGTGCATTTACTCAAATAGCCTGTTCTCTCTCTTTGGGGCAGATGGAGTTATTGTTATTTTTCCTCCCTCCTGCCCCTTTTCTCTCTCTTTCATTTGGTTGTGTAACAGCGTCTCTCCACAGGGTTCTGCGGGCTGGGGAAGTTAGAGAGGAGCGCATTCCTCTCGTTCCACCATGGCCCTTAGATGAAATGGGCTTTTTCGGCAGCTCTCCTCTGTCCCAGGGTCACGGCAGGCAGGGAGCGTACAGGACTAAGGGACAAGAAAAGACTGAGAATGTAGCAACGCTTGCACTCCTCCACCATCAGTAACACATTCTATGAAGAATAGGCAAACAGCGCTGCTAGAGGTGCCTCCACTATTTCCTGAAAGCATTAACATTTTTTATTTTCAAGGGGAAGTGCTGATTTGTAACAGAGTTTGCCATATGGTTTAAAAACACATGCTCAGCACATGTAAAAACAGTCCTTTTGTGTTAGCAGAGAATTAAGAATTCTTTGACCAGATTTGCCCGGAAAAAGTGTTTAAAAAAAAAATCTAACTACAACATGTGTTTATCTTTTTATATCCATTAGTCTATCCTACTCCTTGTTATACAGTGTAAATCTAAACAAATTCACTCCTCTTTAGAAAACTGCATCCCAGCAGGAGATTTGACTGTCAAATTTGCAGTCTCTGTTCTTCCACACGTGTTTCCTCTACTGTTTGCAGACGATTGCATTTTATTTGTTTTCATTCTTTAATGGTGTGTCGCCAGCATGTCAGGCGCATCTCGTTTTGTCATTGAGGTTTTTTTTTTTTGTGCGTGCATGTGTGTGTGTCCCTGCTGCTGCTTTCGCTCTTAGTCTCAGCAAAGGAAAAGGGCTCCGGTGACCCCTGTGACCCCAATCTCACTTGAGACAGATGAAGCAGCTCCTCTCCTTCTCCTTCTCTCCCTCCTCTTTTCCATTTCTCCCAACCTCCCCTCTCTTAATGACGTCTTTGTGCTGGCCGTGACGAACCCGACACTCTGCAACTTTTCCTGATGCACATTGGAGGGGGTTTGGAAGGGTGCGGGTGTGTTTCTGAGCACCCTGATGTGTGTGTGAGTATGTTTGTGTGTGGTGTAAATATTGGTGTCAAACGCAGAGGGCACACCGATCAGCAGCTCCGAGGACAACGCAGGAGAGCGAGCAATTATGTGTGTCGCGCCAAACACAAAAGCACGCATAACAACAGCCTCTTATCTGTCTTCTCTCTGTCTGCCTTCTCTTTCTCAACTCTCAGCATCATTGCCAAACATACACTGCGTATGTATACATTTTCCCTCCACCATCTCCTCTGTGGCTGTCACTGCCCGCACCTCTCTCCCTCTCCCCCTTCAGATGATTTCATGCTTCTCATTGCTAGCCAGCCTTCATGCCTAGCTGCCTGTGCCATCCAGGCATACTGGGCTGAGGAAAGGCAATTTGGCTCTACCCAGCTCCCCGCGGACCAGTGCTACTCTTCACACTGTCATTCGTTACGAGACTTTTTACTAACAAGGCGCGTGTACTGAGATGCAGGATGAGATTGTGTTTCAAGGCATAATTCACTGAATTGGGTCCTCTTAGCAATGCAGCAGTCACAAGGGAACACCACCGTGCATGCAGCTCAGTTACTTCGCTACACACTTACACAACAAGTTCTGTTCTTTTTAGGATAAATTGATTTAAGAAAAAAAAGATCTGTCAAGGCTAAGTGTTGTGTTTTGTTGTCAGCATTTAGTGTTTAGTTAACTTGCTTAAATCCTGGCAGTGAAATGGAGTGATGAACCGATGCTAAAGAGTGATCTATTCCTCATGGAGGCCGGGCAGGGAGGAGTTAACAGCACGCTGCTCCTCTCCTCTCCGCTTGATGACATCAGTATTGTCTCTGCATCCATGAAATTAATTTTTCTAATCTTAGTCAGCAGGAGCGGGGGAATTTGCACACATTAATATGGAACTCGATCTGTACTCGCCCACTGCTGCAGTCTCTCTTCTCCCCTTTCTCCCGCCCCCTCTCCTCCTCTCCCATCTTTTCTCTTTTCACCCTTTCTGTTTTTTTTTTCCTCCCCTGCTTGAAACAGTAGGCCCAAATGCACAAGGTTTCAAGCCTGAAACGCCGAGCTTTGTTCTGGAGGCCGAGGCATCGCCGGGCCCCGCAGCGTAATAGGAATTGGAGAGTGCTCTGCTGCATGGTATAAATAAATAACATAAAAGACAAGGCTGATTGTCCCAGCAGACCAGCCGGCTCTGGCTGTAGCATGTTGATTCTCCAGAGACAGACGCGGCACAGAGGATAAAGAGGATCCGTTGACAATAATTATCCTTATTTGTTTCTCCTCACAAATACACACAGGCTAAAATGGTTTCATTACACAGGAATAAAAGCTGGGATTCTGCAGTAGTCCCTCCAAGAAAAAGAGAAGATAATCAATACCAAAAAGGCATCTTGGGGCTAATTTTCATACACAGTCGGGTTTGATGCATCTTCTTAAGGTGATACTCAGAACCATTTTCACATGGCACTAATTTGCGCCATGTGAGTGCCAAATAGGTCTTTACGCATAATAGCTGAAAAAATGAATCCAGTACTTTTTTTGCACATCACACTGAAGACTAAGGAGTATCCACACAGCCAAGTACAATGAGGTGTAGAACACAAATACAGACTGTTACCTGTCCAACAGGAAAAAGCTGTTGTTGGAGGCAGCATGAAACCCCCAGGTGATATAGGGGATCATAATAGTTCACTAAATTGCTCTTTTGAGGTTCAGACAATTTCTGGAGTAGCCGTCGCTCAATAAAGCAGCTTGTAGCCCATAAAGAACACATGAGGAACATCTTTTATTACAGTGTTGTTGTATAAAGACACTATAGCCCTATAGGCTGATACCTGTAGAGTAGCAGCACTGATCTCACTGTGTTGTTGCTACACCTGCTTAGTGGGTGAGCCTGTCTCTGTCAGCGTTTCCTCTGTGCGTGTATGTGTGTGTGTGTGTGTGTGTGTGTGTGTGTGTGTGTATGGATTGTAAATATCTGAAATGAAGGACTGATGCAGACAGGTGATGATTTGGCCATCTAGTGTGAAGGACAAGGGTAGCAATAGCCACAGGGACACAGTGTGTGAATTACTCTGTGTGTGTGTTAGTGTGTCTGTGTGTGTGCGTGCTCAAACACGTTCATTCACCACGGCTGATAAATCAGAGGATTTTTTTTTTTTTTTTGAAACAATCCCCGCATTCAAAATGAAATTGGAATAATAACCATTTACCAATATTGTTTTATGTTTGTTTGATCCCAGTGTGTGTCTCATAATCCACGTATCCAAGCCCTTTGTGTCGAGCATTTTGTCTCTTTCTGATTAACAACTTAGCACATTAAAGTGAGAAGGAGTAAAATTATTTTCGCAACATAAAAATGCTGTCGATTGAGCTCAGAAAAGCAATTTAGCAGGTTTCACCCCACAGTAATTTCACCCATGTTCTGTTTTAATGGCTTTGTTTTGCAAAAAAAAAAAAAAAAGAAAGAAAAAAAAAGCTCATGACAGTCAGAACACTGGAGAGGAGTTCATAAATTGAATTTTAAATTTAGCAGTTGAATTACTATTGTCTCCCATGCCTCCTCCCCCTCCTCCATTGAATGGCATGCCCAGATGAACAAAAGTGAAAAACACATTTGAAGAAAATAAAAAAAACATTTCTGTGTATTCCCTCTAGTTTTTTATCTGTTGTCCCTCCTGGCACAAACACGATTCACTTCGTGTCATATTCATAATTTTTTTCCTAAGTACAGCCATTTCTCTGAGGGGTGCAAAAAAAATAATGTTTCAATTTGTCAGGAATTGTTGTCGGGTTTTTTTTGTGCCTAGTGGTGTGAGGGAAATGGTGGGCATATCTCTAGGAAAAAGCTGCAGTGGGCTGAAATCTCATTTAGTGGAACTTGTCATGAGAGCAGATATGAGGCTCTGTTCAGGGAGGCAGAGAGTACTCATTTTTTTTCCTCTGCGGACAGGTGTGGATAATGCCATGTGTGAAAGACGGACCAATGTATCAGATTGCGCTATATAATTTTATTGCGGCTGTTTTATTTAAGAAGTGTGTATGAGAGAGCAGGAGAGAGATGAGATCAACAGTGAGAGCCAGTGTACGGTTTTGCTAAAACACATTTCTGTGCATGTGTGTGTGTGTTTAATCGAGCATCCGCTTCTCTGCTCCCAAAACTCTGAAGTTGTTTTCTGTGTCCAGTGCCTTTCTAAGTGCAGCAGTTACCATTTTTTTACCTTTTTTTTTTTCTTTTTTTGCAAACAGTGTGTGCACTTGGTAGCCGTGTGAAGGGATTTACTTGTGTAGCGCTCAGCATTTTTTGGCGAACGGAGGACCTCTTGAGATGGATTGGTGAACTAGATGGAGTTGGGGGAGGGGTGTGTGTGTGTGTGTCCCATATCACGGGTGGCACAGTGCCCTGGATTTTCAGAAACTGGAGAGTGTCACCCTTTTATGGCAGATATTGCTTAGTGGACCTGTGTGTGTGTGTGTGTGTGTGTGTGTGTGTCTGGCTTGTGGTATATTGTGGGTGTACAAACATTTATGCAGGTCATGTGTTGCCCTCTACTTTTGCAAAAACACCATTATCGCTACATCAGAAACATATGACCAGCGTCTGTTTTAGCACATCCAAAATTCCCTAAAACAAATCTCTCCTTTGATGTTCACTTGGCTTAACTCTGTATATTGCTCGGTTCAGACATACTGTACTTAAGGGCTGAATCTATTTTAGTTGCATTCTGAATGAATTTATTAGATCACTCTCGTCCCTGTTCAGTCAGGCTCTTCATCGTCTTACTGAGCACTAAGAAGCGGGGACAAATTATAAGATGATTCAATGTTTTTTCTCTCCAAAAAGATCCAATCTGGAATAAATTTAGCTTCTTGAACTTTAAGTTCATCCGTCCGTATTTCAAAATTACAAATTATTTTTTCTATCAAAAACATTTTTAAATGAGTTTAACTCCAAAATGGCTCATAACTTATATGATTATTCCCTAAAGTGTTTTATATTATTGCTGCCAATCATTTTGTCAGATGAGATGTCAGTTTTTTGCAGTGGTTAAATATTTCATTTTAGATCAGTACTGCTGGTGACTTCATCCTCTGCAGTGTGGGGAATGCTTTACTTATTAGGAGCTTCATAGGTGGATGGCAAGGTAAAAAATCCAGTACATGAGCGGGGCTACAAGCATGAATTAACACACAATGAAATGCCAAAAAGGCGTTTTTTCTCTTCCTCAGGATTAGACTCTTGAAATCCTGGTGATGCTGCCCTTTGCAGGATAACACCACCACCCCACCCCCACCTTCTCTCTCCTCACACTCGCTGACATACACCTCCATGCTGTGAAATAACTTTTTAGACACCCAAGAGCACTCATTCCTCTCTCTCTGGCTTTCTTCCTCCATCTCTCTCACTACCCAAACAGACTTTTCTCTGTCTCTGCCTCTCTCTCTCTTCCACACTCTGTGAAATAGTCCAAACTACTCCACGCACATGCCTCAGTAGACAAAACCACTTTAAAACTAGAGCACCGTAACTGTCCGCACGTAACCTGCTGAATAAAGTGCTCCCATCCCCTGACATGTCTTCTTGATATTAGCCTGGCAATATGAGGCAGCAGCAATTTCTCCTCTACGCTAGACGAGGTGATATTGAGTTGGGGAGAAGAGAGGGAACTGAGGAGGGAGCTGGTGGTGGGAAGAGGGGGGAGAGATAGGGGTGTGGGTGTGTGCGTGGGGGTGGTTAGTTGGAGATGAGAGAGGAGAAGTGAAAGTGTGTGTGTGTAAGAAACAGTAGGAACAAAATGTCATAAATCACACATGATCCTACACGGCGGAGACAAAAGGGAGAAAGTATGAGAGGAGAAAGGGGAAGATAGAAGAGCTCCACATTATCTGCCCGGCAGACAGACAAACACGCCGCTACGGGTGACGGATTAGCATTAGCCCAACGCACTGTACCGGAATTTTGCCAGTGGCTCACTGAGACCCCAAACAACCCCTAAAAAGTCTCTGAAATACTTACAATGGAATAAATCGCCCTTGACACCTTCTTTCTTCTCTTTGGTTTTTTTTTCCCGCTCATATAAGAGCTCCCGAGGTGTGGCTTTGGAGAACAGGTACTTTGACTGCTTGGCTGCCCTGAATTCCCAACAGGGATTCAAACCCACAAACCTGTTGCAAATGCAAAATTTGAATCCCTGCCACACTCTCAAACATTACCTGTTCTCTTACTTGAATTCACGAGAGCAAAAACCCAATGTAATAATCACTATTTTTGCCATTTGCTGTAAGCAACAGCATAGAAAGTGAGAAGGGAGCGCTGCACTATGATTATTGGCACCGTCGGGCTGCGGTTGTGGGAACAAGGCCATGGAGTTTTTTATGGCTATTGCTTCCCATCTCTTTAAACAACATTTACAGCACTTTTAAAACCCTTTCAGACATTGAAACAAAGACACAAGCTTCAGGTTTTAATTTAATCATTTTACTTTGGCCCTCCTCCAGCAAAGTTTGCGCCCGATTGCTGTGCAATAAACATCTTTGCTTACTTAATTCCATTTGTAGTTCATTTATGACCTGTACACATTAATTTAAGGCTTCCACTTGCTGTGCAATTATAACATAAATCAATGGTGGCTGCGGTTTGGAGTGTGCACACTAAGTGGACTTCTGTCAGGAGTTCCAACTTGGCAGATGGCGGATGGATTCATCTGAATGCCTCTCAGATGATCACAATGCACCGTCATGAATGAATGTGAAATATTAGCCAAGTGAGAAATGCTGATGACATATCACTAATCCCTCTTCTTCCTCCACAGGTGTCCTCCATGGACTTCATGGCTATGAAGCGCTCGCAGCTGTACGGCATGGCCAATAATCCCTACTCCGCTCCACAGCAGCCAGGGGGCGGTCCTTACCCCCCCAGCCAGCCGTACACTTCACCCCCGCCACACCGATATCCAATGAGCATGCAAGGGAGGGGCCAAATGGGTATAGGCGGGATGCAGTACCCTCAACAGCAGGTATGTCAACAAAACCGAACGCTGTGTCTGCGCACGTGTGCGTGTCTCTCTGTAGCTTGTTAGTGATTCAGCCCCCCTCCCTCCTCCTCTGCAGTGCCATTCCAGATATTGTAGCTGTATTATAAGCAATATTGCGGTGGGACGTTCGCTTCTGGTCGTGAACATTCTCCAGCGATTTTCCCCTGAAGGCTTGGCATGTTCAATTTGAGACGCAGCCTAAAATACCAGGCAGCGCATCTCACACCCTGGCATGTGGTGGTGTCACTCCTGTTCATCACTCAGTTCCCTTCAGACTCCCACTGGAACGAGATGGGTTTGATGCTGAGTATGTGTGTGTGCAGTATGCGTGGTATGTGTGTGAGGATGTTCATTTCCCTATGCATGTGTAATGGAGAATTTGTATTCTTTATTATGAATTTCTATATGCTTCTGTGTGTGTGTGTGTGTGTGCATGTGTGCGCGTGCCTGTTTGATTCTTTTTTTTTTGTATGCATGCGCCTTTGATTGTGTGTGTGTGTGTGTAGTGGAATGCTCACTGTGTAGTAAACATAGATGCAGCACACCCAACCCACGTCACAGTCTCTGTGCGACACAATAGGCCTGTGTTGGAGACAATAGTGCTTCTGTCTGCTTTATTGAGTCTTAAGTAAATCCCATTTGGACTGGAAGGGTGTGTGTGTGTGTTAGAGGGAGAGATAAAGAGAAAGTATGCATGTGTATTAATCTGTGTGTACTTTATATATGTGTCTGTGTGTATGATGTGCATGTCCCACATTTCTTAGCAGTGAGTGAACTTCTTCTGTGTGCAACTGTGGAAGACAATTTAGTTCCATCAGTGTAGGTTGTGGTGAAACAGCAGTACTGAGCGCCACAGCAAGAGGTGGGAGGGGGTGGGGGGGCACAGTGTCCCCTGCTGTCACTGCCTGCTATATTTAGGCAGCCTGGTCTGTTGGTCTAGGCTTGGACACCTCTCATGAGGCCAAGCAAGCTTCCACACATAGCAAGACCACAGAGAATGAGAGAGAGAGAAAGAGAAAGATGGAGAGAGGAGGAGGGAAACACAGATGGACTGACAGACAGACTTCCTACATTGTCTAAAAATATTGTACAAACAGGCGTACATGAAGTAGCAGAGAAAACTGATGTGTAATGCTCATGTATTTATACTAACACTCTTTCACATTATGTAGTTAAGACATGGGCTGTTTTTGGTTTTTTTTTTAAGAAAACATCATGTGGTCTTAGAGAAGACATTAGCAAATTGGGTTACTGTGTGGCGCACAAAGAATTAAAGGGTCATTACGCTAAATTTACATACGTGAAGATCGGTTTACTCATTGTTGGGAGTTCATCTCAGATTGTGAAAACAGTTGTATCATGTGTTTTGTGGCTTTGGAGGAGCTTTTCTGAAGTCTGAGAAAATAATGAATAATGCTTTGTTGAGAAATGTGGTCGTCTCATCAGGCAGCGAGAGAAGTTGTATTATGGGAAGTGTACAGTCTTGTATTGTTGGAGTTACTAACCCAAACTACAAAGTAAAAGTCAGGATATCTTGACCTCAATTTACTGCATCAGTTTTGACAGTCGGTTAAAATCTGTGCCCTTCAGGTTCCCCAGGTTTATGAAAGAGCAACAATTAGTATGATCAAAATTATTATAAATATGTGTGTGTGTGTGTGTGTGTGTGTGTGTGTGTGTGTGTATTGGCTATATTAAGGTATTTATATTTGAATGTGTATTTGTGTTTGTACTATTTTGGTTATGGGTGTGTTGGCAGTTACATGTGTAACAGGCCTATACTATATAGCATGACAAACTGCTAATGTATTCTATCAAGTAATTTCATTTTTGTCTCACTGGTTACACTGTGCTCTGTAGTCCTAACAGGGAGGGTTCATCTCAGACTTCATTACCCAAGCTGCAGGTCTAAACCTCCTCTGACGCATTTTGATGATGTCGACACACTCCCAAAATAAGCATTATTGAGCCAGCTCAGGGATTTTGCACTAAGAAATACACACAATTGGAAGCAAGTGGGGGAGTATATGTGAAGGCGCGCTGTGCGTAGAGAGTAATGCCAACACAAAATGACGTACAGTCAGTCACACGCACAAAAATACATCCCTGGTACTGTTTTGTGATGAAATCCTCGGGCGTATTACATAGGGGAGGCTGAGCGTCGGCGTAGCAATCACAGCGTAGCGCTATGGAACGTAATTAGTTCAAATAGAATTAGTTGTTCACTCTGGCTATAGCCATGGGAACTGCGCTTCTAAAGTTTCTAATTATCTGGCTCTGGCTTTAAAAGCAGCACCACCGCATTGCCTATCTGCAGCCGGTGAAATCTAGCTCACAGTAATGAGTTCGGAGGAGGAGGTTTAATTCCACACTCTCAGATGAGCATAATGAGCCTCACCTACAGAAAAGCGGTCAGGGGTCTGATCAGGGAGGAGCGGGGAGGGCTAAAAAAATGGATGCTCCAGATGTGTACTGCAAAATATACTGTACATCAAGTCTTAAAGCGACTGTTAATTACATATCAAAAGATGCAACAAATGCAATTAAGATGGACATGATTTCAGCTGTGTCTGGAGGAGGAGAAATCAGACATCCCACCCTCTTTCTCAACCTCAAACGTTGCAAAATTATCCCAGGATCAGCTGCAAAGAAACAATCGCCGGCTCGACTGTGGCTGCATCAGCAAGAGGGATTGTGGGTGATGTTAAGACACGGCACACACAATCCCCCATGATGCACTGCGCTTCAGGGCTGAGACCTCAGCTTGTCACAGCCAAGCATGCTGGGATGTTGCCAGGCAACGTGACGTCAACAAAGATATGTGTGTACGTCTATCTCTGTGCTTTCCCCAGAACTGAACGACTGTGTGTGTGTGTGCGTGCGTGTGTGTGTGTGTGTGTGTTTCTGCGTGCGTGTGTGTGTAGGGGGTTTTAGCAGAGGAACAAAAGGTCCTCTTTGACTGCCTTTCATTATTATGATTAAATCCTGCTAAAATTAAGCCCCACTCGTATTAAATAAGAACTCCAGAGCAATACATACATTTCATGCAGTGGAGTTGGGCGATATGTACAGGGCTCACCTCTGTCCTCACGCTACAGCGTCAAAATTCATCTTTGTAGCAGCTTTGATATATGTCGTGGATGCACTGTGATTACACCTGATTACAGCAGCACTCCAGTTATTGCAAGTAAACACCGCAACCAGGTTTTCGATTTTAAATTTAAAAAGGGTCAGTTCACCCAAATTGCAAAAACACTTATTTTGTCACTTATCCTTAGTAATGTCTAACCACATCATAGTTTTAGTTTGACCAGGTCTTAGACATTTCCACTATTGCTATCGAATAAAGGCATAAAATGTAAACAGAAAAATTCAACCAAATATTGATTCAAAAACAACATATCCAGAATTTGAGCCCCCGTTACTTAAGAAAATGCAGTCCTTAACATTTTTAGTGGAACTACTCCAGAATAACAGGGTCAGTGTCATTATTTGATGCTTTGAGTGCGACAAACAAAAGCGTATACACTATATTGTATGATGATGGATATCTCAGAAAAAAAGAAAAAAAATGCTAGCATGACTAGATGCCATGAGATCTTTAACATTTCTATGGTATGTGTAAACTCATAGATCATCAACTCAGCAAATTCATGAATATATCTGTATTAATTATTTCCTAGAATTCATGTAAACACCTTGACTGAGCTGTTACGTTAATCGGGTTGTTCACAGTGGAAGGGATATTGGTGTACATGTCACAGTGTGTGTAACCCAGAGGCTATGGCTAACCCTTGAGTCCAGTTTGAGTCATCGTTTCTGAGGAATGTATGTTTACCTGTTCAGGCCCCCGAGCTTAATGTCTGGACCTCTCCTCTCTCCTACACATGCACAATCACATACATTCTTGTACAGACATTTTCCAGTTTACCTGTGTACACGCTGATGTGATCATACAGGCACTCTCACACACGCTCTGACACATTCTTAACGCTGCAGTTCAGTACCAATTAAGTACTCTGCTCTTGGCCTCCTTTCCTTAATCTAGTCATAGGAGGCATGCACAGACACCGATCTCACTGTTGATGTCTCAGAGAAAAAAAAAAACTCTGCCTCTCCTATTAGCCTCCAGCAAATAAGCCTAGAACTTGCATTAGGTGTTGTTAGCGTTACGCTGTGTCTGCATGCATACATGCGAGAGACAGTTTGAGCATGTCAGAAAGGGTGAGAGACACAGGGTGCATGTGAAAGAGTACATGCACATGTGGAGTTGGCAGACGGAGAGGAAAAGGAATTTGAAGGAAACATTAGCGTTTGATGTGAAAAGAGGGGAGGGGTGATGGAGTGGGAGAAAGAGCAGGAGAAAAAAAAGATATCCTGGGAAATGAAAGAGAGAGAGGGGGGGTAGAGAAAGAGAGAAAGGAAGGAGTGTATGTGTGTTTGTGTGTGTGGAGGAGGTTGAATGTGTCAACGAGTCAGGCAGAAACCATTACCAGTGTTGGCTGTTTGTTCCTTACACACCAGGCCAACTTAATAGAAGACAAGCATTTAAAGTCAAGTGGAAATGTGGCTGACCTGCTGCCTGTTCAGTCCATACAAACCGCAACACCCCTTCACAAAGTCCTCTGTCCTTTGCAGCTTTGTATACCTTTTATCCAGTCCCTCTCTCCTTTTAAAGATGACTTTTCAGGCATCATCTTTATTCAATAGTCATCAACTGGTAAAGAAAAAAGAACAGAAAAACAGTGCATCTGTGTTCTTTAAAAAGCATGCCTGTTGTCCTTTCAACTGGGCAACAGATGTGTGCAATCCTAAATTATATGCAGCATTTCAAGATTCTTCTCCTTTGTTTTTATTCACTTCATGTGTTACATTAATGCAATACAACAACATGTTTTACAGTGGTTTTCAGAACAGCTGAAACCACTAAACTAAAACGATTGTGAAGCAGTTATCAGCTAAGACTTTTATTGTGTTTTCAACTCTCAATAAAGTTTTGATTTGAATTTAAATATTATTATTATTATTATTCAGTTTATATATCTATATGTAAAAATGGTGATGGCTGAATTCCATTTAGGTTCTTCAGTTACTGGGACGACAGAATAAGCACAGAACACCATAAGCACCTGAGTAGAATAATGATTTTTGTCTACCACATTCTTATTCACTCTGCCCCCTATTAAAGATATTTTTTGTGAACATCTTAAAATTAGTAAATATCTAAGGAATAAAATGTAATTATTCATTCATCATTCATTGCCATCATGTTCTCCCTAGACAGTGTGTAGATTGTTTCACTTTTTCTATTGACATACTCATGACAAAAAGAAAAGTGAAAACAAAGAGAGACAATGGTAGAAAGTAGGGGAAGAGGATGTTTGAAGGGCCTGTGAGTCTAATTCACCCCATTGAGCTCCACCTTTCCCTTCAGTAAACTAAATAATACCTCAACTCTGTCTTCTTCACTTAACTCTTTCCACTTTACACACCATGAAACTACTGTAGGAACCCCGCTTTTAACTAAAACTTGCTAATGTAAGTCCAAATGTAAACACAGGCGGCGTCCTACTACCAAAGCCTGCTATCACTCTCAAACAGGCCTTTCCCACAGCAGACATTTTGTCATAGTAGTAAAAGCACAGATGTTACATTAATGACAGCTCTGCTCCATTCAAGTCTTCCAGTGAGCCATGACAGCGTGACACTGAGCCAACGTGCACGATACTACGACCCTGAAAACGAAGCATCTGAATGGAACTCGGCCATCATTGATTTTATTATTTAAACCAGAGCTTTTCCTACTGTGGCACAATGTTTTTCACTGGGTATCTTGATATCAAGAGACAACAAGGATGTTTGTGGTGTTTAGGTTACATCCATAATATTTGTAACTACTTACTAAAATTAGCCTGAGAGAAACACACATAAATGCTAATTAATTACAACAGAGTTTGTTAATATATTTTACATGGGCACAAAGTACTGATTGGGCTTTAGGGTTTCCATTAAAACAAAAAGCTGTAAAAATTCTTGTCTGTCCAAACATCTTCTTGTGGGATATCGACTTTAGCGGGTTAGATGGGTAATTTACGGCATTGATTGAGCCCGTGAAGGGGGGTTCCTCACCGATGGGGAGAGTGAGGGCCACTTGGAAGCACTTAGGGGCCCCCGGTGCTGGGGTTGTCTCTGGGGTTAATGCAGCCAGCGCTGCTGGCTCTGACGGATGGCTGGGAAGCCCCAATAAATCAGCCCCTCTGCCAGGAAAGATGGAGAGAGAGGAGGGGTAGGGGTACAAAGGGGACCACTCCAGCCTCTCATCACACTCCTCCCTTTTTGAAAGGATCTTGAAACATCAGTGGCTCGCTGTTCACAGTACACATCTCAACCATGTAGATGCACACTCGCACAACACACTCTTTCTTCCTCTTTCCTCCACAACTCTAGACCTGCACTCCACACCAGCTCATGCGACTCTGGGCACCTTACAATTAAAGAAGACATTAGGAGAGAGGGAGGGAGAAGGAAAGAAAGAGGGGGGAGGTTAAAAGAGGGGAAAGAAAAGGATTGAAAGAAAAGAGGACAACGATATGGAAAGGCTGATTAATTAAGGGTTCCTCTCTGGCTACAGAATAGATGAAGTTTCAGGATCAATTAATTAGCAAGCTAGCCTACGCACGTCAATGGCTCTAATAGCCTGCTCTCATTTGTAACTTTTATTACCCTGCTGCTGTAGAGTGGCTCTCAGCCAATCAGATGCCACATGGAGATGATGCTACGTGGCCATTAACTGGAAAGGGGAGAGAAAACCCCTCCCCCTTCACTGACAGAAGTGATGCTATCAATTATGTCAGTGTAAAGTGTGTATATGCTACATCTAACATAAAAAAAGACAGCAACACAGAGCATCTATTAGTAGTTTTTTTTATCCATTGCATTGCATGCACATAATAAATAAGACAAAGTTGTGATAAATAAGATATGACCCAGTGGGTTATACTTTTTCATGTGAGCCATTAGTTAAATTACATACCCAGCTGTCTATTAATTCTTGCTGTTGCATTAGTTGTATGAGCTGCAAACTCCATCATTCTGGCTCAGGCAGGTGAAGCGATGGTGGAATTTAATATAATTTAGTGTTGAATGCAGGCAAGCGGTGTAAAATGTCACAAACGGCGTGTTTTTGAAGGATCCAGGATCAGCGCTCTGTGTCTGCAGCGCCTCATATATGTGCTTATTGATAAGATAAAAGAGCAGAGAGATGAAAGTGGAGCGAAACGGAGGGAGCGAGGAAGAGAGAGGAAAGAAAGGGGATGCTTTACGTCTTTGCCGAGTTACAAGGGGATTAGTTGCTGCTCTAATTGGCTCGCCAAGAGATTCATCTCAGTTTTTCATCCAGATTAGAGATAGATTTTTATACAGGTCAAGTCTGCTCCGGCATCTCAGGGTTCTGGGCTTCATTTGTGGAGAGGGAGAAGTGAGGAGACGTGACACACCATCAACATTTGAAAGCAGATCTGAGAAGGCATGGATTGGCATGATCAAGGTGCTACCTAGATTTCAGCCTCTGTATATTGGTGTTTGATTGGTAGGAAGAGATGAAGACAGAACCCAGTCATATAGACTATAGAGTTGGAACTTCAAAGTCAGTTTAAGATACTGTATTGACTTGGATATAAGTCAACCTGAATTTTAAGATGACCCCCCCACCCTTTAGGCAACATTTATTTTTGAAGATACGAGTAAATACAGTCTCTTATTAATATTTAGCTAGTTAAAGAAAATACTGTAAATATACAAACTGTAGTCTTCCAATATTTTGAATTCTGTTTCAAGAGAATAATCATCATCAACTGGTAGATTAGTATTAACCAAACATCAGAAAGCACTGGTGGAGTTGCATTCAGGTAACACCCTCAAACGCACCACAGAAAGAAAATGTTTAATAATTTAATTTATAAATAATTTAGTGTAAAACATCATCATACAGTATATCCAGGCAGATTTCTGGACCTTCTGAATCAATGGCAAGCTGGTGGTGTGTATATTGTGTGTTTTGTTGTATTATAGTGATGTACGCCTGCTCCTGTGAAACAAGATTATATTCCTCTCAAGCTGTTTGACAAGCCAATGAATAAATATTAGGTAATTATAAATATTTAACCTGAACTAGAACAAACTTTGAGCATGTTAAATGTGATTCTCAGTTTGTCGTAAGGAGGTTGTGTTGTAGTTTTCCTCTTGTCTTCAAGGTCAGAGGTCACAAACAGATGCAGGACAGCTGGTAGGATGAGGTTTACTCATGAATACAAGGTGATGACTTAGCGAAGGCGCAGTGCGCTAATGTGTTAGCGTCTGAGGTGTCATGGGCAACGTATGCCTACCTGCCTGTAATCCTTTACCCCATCATCCTGACATCCCCCAACACCTGATTCATCTCTAACTCACCGCACAGTATCCGCACTGACCTGAAGGAACTCGACAATCCTGTCGTGTCACTGTTATTTAACACGGCGGCGCCTCAGAGCGTCAGCATCCGAGAGAAAAAGACAGCCTCGCAGCAGGGGATGTAAAATACGAGTATAATCTCCTGTGCTGATGTCGACCGCTAATGGTGAACAAGCGTGTTTCAACTAGAAGCCCCCGCCCTCCCTCTCCCTCCTCTCGCTCACTCCCTCCCTTCCTGTTCAGATGTAATTGACATGACTCCTACACAAGTTCGAGCCTGTCATCACAGCGAGCGTTGAAAAATGAACCGAGCCACTGTGCGATGAAATGACTGATCTGAACGACGTTTTAGGGCTATTTCGTGCTGAATTGTGATGTTCACATGTGCCACGGGCCCTCTTTCCTTCTTCTCCAATTTGTAATTTGATAATGATTATTTTCTATCTGTCAAAACTGAATCTAGTTTGAGTTGGACTTATTAGGTAGCATTTTGCCCACCGAATTTCTAGTATAAACAGAGAAATTCTGTGTTAAGAAACATTTCAAGTGATCAATGATCTATTTAACAGTCTCTCTTTGGGAGAGCCTGCTATAATTCCTTCTGTACCCCCCGCCTCCCCACCAATTCAGATCCATTTTGACCCCCCAAATGAATCACATTTGCTTTTTTTCCCCTCTCTCTCTTTCTCAATTTCCCCTCTCTCTTCTGTCTTTCTTGGCCCCAGATTGGGGTCAGGAGTTTAGTAGGGGAAAAACATTTGGAGCTGGTGGCACAGGGCCCAGAGCCTCTTGCGAAAAAATATAAAAAAAATAAATCGCTGTTCACACACACATTACAGAGAGCATTAACCTGCCCTGCTCTGCCTCTCCAAATGTCTCCATTACGGCTCTGCCTGGAACAACACAGCCACCGCTAGTCGCAGCCAGCCAGCAATAAAAACGCCTGCTACGAGCGGCCTCTCTGTTTTTTCTTTTTCTTTTCTCCATCAATAGACGTAAGCAGAAACAGGGAATTAGAGAGAGGGAAAAATAAAGAAAGACAGACAAGGGCAGAGAGCAGCGTTTGGCAGTCTTCAGAAAGGGATCCGAGATGAAAATATAGAAAAAAAACATGCCTGTGTGTGTCTGTCAGTCAATGGCTACACTATCTGTTCGCTTTCACTCGCCGTCAGTGTGATGTTGATGTTATCACCAGGTCGATAAGTCACAATCTTTGAATAGACAGGCTTGTGTTTTCATTTGGGAATAAAAACCTGCGGTATATGAAGTGCACCACGCTTCATAAATAAAAAAAAATACCAGCCAATCATCTGCTGTTCTGTCTGTTCTGTTTTCTTTATTTCCTGAATGTGACTGCTTTAATTTTATATTTAGTTTTGGCTTGATGTGTAGTGTCTAGGTTCAGGTTACTGGGATGTCACAACTGAGAGTCCTCTATATTACTCCCCCCTGTCCCTCACTCTTTCTCTCACCCCTCCAAGGGCAGCTCATTCCTGAGGTGTCAAGGGCCTTGCAATGTATGAGGAGGGGGAGGAGTGAGAGAAAGAGAAATCAAAGAGGGGCACTGCGCGACAGCGAGCACCGTCACCTTGGTGGGGGGGAGAGATACCAGTACGATGACGAGCACGGTGATGCATTCCCTCTTCTTCCCCTTATGTTTAATCATGAGACCGTTGATGCTGATCCTTCCCTCTGACGCCACACATTTCATTAAGGGACTCACCTTCGCCTGCAGTTCACAAACCAGCAGCGGTATTCACACCTTGTTGTAGTGTTGGCTGTGAGCAGCTGATCTTATCACCACACCGAGCTGAAGGAGCTGGTTGATTTGTTTTGGTCCTGAGTGTAACGATGACCTCTTGTCAGCTCAGCTCTTCTATAGATGTCAACTCTATATGTTACAGAAATGGAGAAAGGTGATATTCATAATACCATAGACAGACTAGCAGCAGCACATGCATCCTGTGTTTTTAGACCTGGCCAATGTAGTCACCTTCTTCTTGTCTTTAATGTGCAATGCTCCTGTGGTCCAAACATCTTGTTGTCCGCTAAATTAATATTATTATAACAATATAATATTGTAGAATTTTAACTAATGAACTCAGTGTTGTCTAAGGCACACCTGTTTGACAGGTGCATAGGACAATTAAAGTGAGAAAAAGTAATATTTCTCACACAACATCAGCACAGATCAGAGATGCAGTGTTTTGGTTATAGATTGTCATCAGACAATCGCTACATAACCATTAGCATTAACAGCTGTTTACGTACTATGAGCTTCAGCTATTGCTGCATACGCCTGTTGGGCAGCACTTCTTCAGAAATTGCAGCATCTTTATACCCGAGCCACAGGTTGCGACAGCCAATTGAAAGGTAGACCAAATCTCAAACACTTGAAACAATTACCACATCATTATTGATAAAAGCCAGCTTAAAACGAGCCAAACAGTAGACATCATAATTCAAAGAAAACGGAAAAAAGAAAACAGGTCTTTTTCATAATAATAATGATAAAATACTTTATAAAAACCTTTTTCTTCATCTGGTTATGTATTTCTGCAGGAAATATTTCCTATCATTTATTGTCAAAATAATACAATTTTAAAAAGTTAACTTGAAAATAGAAGTTGGTGTTGAATGAATGTTTGACCTTCATTTTTTGTGTGTGTGTGATTGTCATACATGACTGAGTTCATCCAGTGAAGGATGTCGGAATTTATCCGGAGTTGCTGAAGACCTTGTAGAAGATATGATCCTTCAGGAAAACATGAGAACCCTTCAAAGGTTTTATGTCACTTTGTCAATACAGGTATATATTTTAAGACGTGATAAGTCAGACAGCAAGAGGAAGATGCTGGTCAGCTGAAAAAATGTCACATCTGGATAATTTAAATGTTTCAGCCACTTATGGCAAATAAGCTGTAGAGGGATAGATGAGGCGACTGCCACAGTTGTCAGAGTTATTTTGATACCAGTGTACTTCATTTTTTTGACTGGCAGATCTGTCAACACTGCCATTTCTCCCTTACTGTTTCCCTGCTGCGCTTGCTTGCTGAAATTTCCTTTGATTATGTGCCTTTAAGTTTGCTTTTTAAATTGACTAACTGAGCCTGGATGTGAAGAATGTAATTATTTTAAAGTAGCCAGCCCTTGCATATTCACGTCATTCCTTCCAGTGATGCTGCCATTAACCTGTGTCACTATATTTCTATTTTAAAAGCAGCTGTCTGTCACTAGGTACAGTAACTAATCCTGCAGTTGCACAATATATGCTTATTCCCACACGTCTTTGACTCTTGCTACCTCTTGTGAAACTTCAGAGTGACTAGAGGGCTGTTACGGGAGACTTATTTGCCATTTTCAAAAAATACTGAAGAAAAATAGCTGTCATTGAGACAAACACACCTTGCTATAACAAGTTCCAGTGTAATGCATGCTAATGTTGTCAAAGTAAAGGTATATGGTATTACAACATCCACCAGTTCCTTCACAGGGATATAAATATAACATAGTGCAAACAGTGTATTCTGTTTTTCTTTTCATCAGTGTGCCCTACAGTTATTGCAGGGTTGTTACTATCATTATTATTATTATTATTATTATTATTATTATTATTATTATTATTATTATTATTATTATTAACTGCATGTTTTGTCATTTCCATCTGTATAGATCAGGGGTGTAACCATGGAAAATGGTAGCACAACAACGGTGCATTTTTTTTCCATTCAGCCAAAGACATCAGAGCTGCGTCTTTTTAAAGCAGGTTTTGAGTATGTTGTGCATTCACAATGGAAAGGAGACATACTAAATACTAAATCTGCATTATTTATTATTTGCATAGTAACTGCCAAAACAGTGTACTGAGATAATTATAGTACTATATTCTGTATTATTATGCAAACATTTCTTATTCCTATCATAGCCATCAGAACTCAAACTGCTGCTGTTGCTCCTCAAATTATTTGTAAAAGAACTTTTCGATCCACGATCCATTCGTCTTCATCACTATTTCACATTATCCCCATCCATCCTCTAAGGCTCTCCTTCCTTCCCTTCTCCACTTCTCTTTTACACTTGTCTGTGTCGCCCCTCTCTTTCTCTCTCCACATATCTCTCTGTCTGCATCACCATCTTTATCTGTCTCTCTCTGTCTTTATCATGTGAAACATCACTTTATCCATCCCCTTTAAGTATTTCAGTCCGTAACACCCTTCTTCTATCTCCCCATATCTGCCTCTCTAAACATCTTCTTTTGCCACTGTCTCTGTATCTCTTCACATGTCTATATCAGGCTTTTTTAGGCTTTTTTAGGCTTTGTCATTTCTCCTCCATTTCACTCTTTGCAAGTACACCTGACTTTCTATTTCTTATAAACCTTTCTCTCTCTCTGTCTCCCTCTCTCTATCTCTCTCTTTTTTTTATTTTAAGTTGGCGTTTCTGTGGTCTGTGGTGCTAATTCTGATGCAGTGCCTATGTGTGCCTGTCATGCCTGTCAGTGTGTGAATGTGTGTGCGTTTAGGGGTCGGGGTGGTGGCTCTGCTTAGCGCTCTGGTTGGCTGAGCCCATCTGTCACTCAAAACAGGCGACCTGTGGTCCCGGTCGCCAGCCAGCCGTATCGCCACTTCGACAGAATTATGAAAATTCCTGTCTATTGCTCATTGGCCCAATTGAATTACAAGCAGTGCCTTGTTCCGTGCAAGGTTTTTCTAAACAGCTGATTTAAGGCGCACACACACGTGCACTATACACACTCACACACACCGCTGCCTTGGATGAGGGTTAGCATGGCTATTTATTCTCTCCATTTGCAGAGCAGGACTATATTGTCTGCCTTTTCATACGACTCTTGTTTTGATAGATTTTTGATTGAGTTCTCTCAGTGTTTGTGTGCGTGTTTGTGTCTTTGTATCTTAATATGCCGCCAAGGCTTTTGTTTTCATCACACTGTTTCTGCAGTTTATGGTGAATTATTTGCTTCGCAGGACGTCTATTCTGTGTCATTTCTCCCTACAGCACTTCACATCTGTTGTCATTTCATTACAGACATTTATTTGACACTGTGTGCCTGCCAAGACACTCTGGATAAATCACAGTTATTTTGTGTGCTTCCACACACCTGAGTGGAAGGAAAAGGCAGAAAATGGTCTTATTTTCTACTTCCAGCAGTTATTTTTATTGGTATAAGCAACAGCACAGCAAGTCTGTTTATCACTAAGCATATTCTCAGTCAAAGAGAATCAGGTTTCAGTGAGGTGCTGTGTACTCAGTAGGTACAGTACATTCATACAGTCGGCCCCAGCGATCAAACAGAAGCTGCATTTGAATGACTCTTCCCTCCCAAAGCCACTGTGACAGGTTGCTACTTGTTAGACCTCCTTGTTAGACCACCTGCCGTCTCTGTGCTTATTTGACTTGACTGACTGACTGGCGGTATTTCTGTTTCTTTTTTCGTTTGTCTCAGTGTCTGTCTTTCTACTTGCTCACCTGATTGCCTGTCTACGAAGTTTGATGTTGAACTCACAACTTTTCTTACAGACTGATAAGTAAGGCTAATAAGGCTTTTAATGTCAACACTGGCTATATAATAATAATAGAAACTTACATATAGCACCTTTAATCTCAGGCAAAATTACATGTTATGTAGTTATCATTATTGTAGTTAATGACACCTGTAACACCTGTAACACCTGGTAAATTTATACATCAGTGGCCCCAAATTGTATCAAGAATTATTTAATGATCCATGCCTGAAAATCCAGGAAAAAGGAATCATGTAACATGACATTATACAAGAAGCTCTACACACATATTTTTACCCATCCAGTCAGTCACTTAATTCTGATAAAAAGCAAAGAGACTCAAAAGACGTAACATTGGTGTGTTGAAGCTTTCTCACTCGAGCTTCCAGGCTCTGTCCCCAGTGTATTTTTACATATAAAATCTCAGCAACTCAAATTGACAATTTTAAAGACAACGAAAACTGGTGTAGTTTATTATTTATTCATTAGCTTTTCATGCTTTTCAGTGTTATTTATAGCACCGAGAGGATTTTTTTTTTTTGGGGGGGGGGCAATTCCCTGTTAACCCTTTTTTGTGTGTTTTGTCTCTCTCTCTCTGCCTACATCTGCCTACTCTTCAGTCTGTCTGTATGTCACTGTCTCCCCTTATCTGTCTGTCTGCCCGTCATTGTATTGTCTGAGAAAGGAACCCACCCACGGTTGTCTGGTCTCGATCTCCATGGCGACCTAATCCTCACCAATCCCAGAACAGTAGTGTTCCAGTTGAGACCCACTGTGTTACACCAGCCTGTCATCACTGATCACTGGATAGAGTTGCTTCTATTTTATCGTTGTGGCTTTGATCCACATCTAATGACGTGTGTGTATGTGTTTTCTGTGTGTGCAAGATAGAGGGAGTGAGCGTTTGTTTGTCTTTCTTATTCTAACAAATCCCCATACACAGACAACTTGAATTCATGTCCATTCATTTGAGTATGTCGGTATGTGAGTGCTATGTCTGTAAGTGTGTGTGTTCATGTGTGTGTGTGTTGTCCTGGCTGGCAGTAATGAATCCAGTGGTGCTGTTGGCATGAGCGGGGCCATGCTATTAACCTCTCTGCCAGCTAGACTGATCTCACCCTGTCTGTCTGTCTCATCGGCCTAATGACACACTCTCACACTCACACAACACACACACGCACCACACACACAGACCTGTCCTTTCTAATCAAATTTCCATTGAAGTGAAAAGCATTCTACATTGTCCAATCATCTCTATTCAGAGAGTCAAAAAGCTTCTGCCTGTGTAGAGAGAAGATTTCTTTTTTTTTTTACCACCCACTCAAAGGAAGTTACACTTCAAAATTATTTCAAACGTATTAATCTCCACTGGCCCTCTGCAGCCAGATCAGATTTCAATACATTTTACACCAGCCATCAGTTTCAACAAGGCTTTTATGAGTGGGTTTTCTCACTCATAACAGTCACAGCGAAGCTACAGCTCTGGATGTGTGCTCTTTGCTTTTGATCTGACAAGGCCGTACTGTAGTGTAGTAGTTACGTCACATTGGATTCCCCTGTAACACCATCATTTGAGATATAAATCACTCTGAGTTTGGGAGACTTTTACTTTGCCAAGCCTGCCAAGGAAGATTTAAAGGGACATTTCAAAAGTTTAGAGCTCAGGGGCAAAAGCTGGAGGTGGACTGTGAGCTTTGCGCGCACCCCAAATTACAGCCTGTGTGCACGTTTAATGAGTTTGTGGCAGTGCTGTGGGCCGTCACCGAATAAAAAAGCAGCATGACATGATGGGGAAAAAATATGACAAGAAAAGTGCTGTCATATTGCTTCACCAGCGGTCGTAAATGTTGTTTAATAGTCTGTACTTGGCTTTTGTGTGTGTGTGTGTGTGTGTGTGTGTGTGTGTGTGTGTGTGTGTGTGTGTGTGTCTGCGTCTGCATGAGTGAGAAAACCCCAGCCTCCATAGGAAATCCTTAGAGAAGTGAGGAGCACCTGGCGCTGTCTGTAGTCATAACAAACAACAAGGAGGGATTAAGACTACATTTGTATTGGTGCCAGCTTGTTACACGCACTCCCTGTTCACATTCTCTCTCATAACCACTGTGTAATGCAGCATCGGCACTTGGCGTTAGTTTCTTAACTGCTCTGCTCTGGAATGCCCCGGCTCATCCATGTGTCCCTCATTAGGGTTACGGCCCGGGACGAGCCTGCAGTAATATCCAACACACCTCATCCCATCTGTGAGCTGACCAAGATGGAGATAATGTAGAGAGGGGGATGCATTTGGCAAGACAGAGGACATAAAGTTAGAGGTTTCTGCAGTGTGAGTTCATTAGGCAGAGGACTGCTGGGAGACCGGTGTCAACCTGGTTTGAGCTAAATTAAGAGCTTTAGCTGAGGGACAGATGAATGGGAAAATGGAAAGAGGCCAGGTTGTGTAGGCTTGTGTGGCATGTTTTTGTGTTTATTTTCTAATCATTCCAAGAGGATTGTGGGTTAGAAGACTCTCCTGCTTTTATGTGGTTGACTACTACAGTACTTCACCTGGCACCTGCTGTGATAGCTTGCTAATTGTGCCAAACAGCCCCTCTCCATTGCTTTTAATTTAAAGTGGGTGTTTTGCTGCAACCTCAGCCTTGACCTCAATATCTCCCCTTTAACCAATGTGTGATTGGTTGTTTCAGCAGGTGGCGCCGTATGGCCAGCAGGGGATGGGGGGCTACAGCCAGCAGCAGCAACAGCAACAGCAGCAGCAGACGGGGCAGCAGGGAACCCCTCCGTACTTCAGCCCCCCTCAGCAGACCCCTCCAGGCCCGACCCAAAGCCCCTACCTACAGCCTCGACCACCACCACAACAGGTACAAACAAACACACATACGCTCGTCAAACTATGACACAAACAATGTACTATTTCCTCTGTGGAAAGAAAATTGGCCAAGACACACAGTTGTATCTAAGCCTAAAGTTCCCTTTATGTGCCACAAGCAACAATGGAAGTGATTACCATAACTCAATAAATAAAATATGAATAAATATATTAGTTACACATAGATACGCAGATGTCACTTATCAGATGTAACATCAAGAATAAAATTTGACATAACAGCAGGAAAAGGATTTCATAAAAGTCTTTTTCCAGAGGTTGTATTTGAATATTTTAGTAGTGCAGAGATTGGAGAGAGCATCTTAAGGGATAAACTGTGTGTGTGTGTGTTTCTGTGTAAATGATAGTGTGGTGTGTCAATGGTCCAACATGCCTGGTCTGTTGGTTGCATTATTCATGAGAGGTATTTTAGGTAAATCTTACTTTCTGTGAATATTTTCATATTCTGTCCCTCTCTTTCTCTCTTTCTCTCTCTCACACACACACACATGCACACTTATCAGAAATAGGACATTTGAATGCAATACAAGTTCACAGAGTGGACTTTCATAGTGTTTAAATACATTTAGTACATTTCCAAGGCACACAAGCCCGCCAGTGCAAACCCAATCCTCAGTACAACGAAGGGCCTGTTCTGCAGATATGGATCGAGACTTGTCCTGCCAAGTTTCAGCTTGATGTTCTGTAGAGGTTTTCCATTGGGAAGCCGAGTTCAGGCAGTTGTTTTTGAGTTAAGTGAAGGCTGCCCATGTGTTTCCCATCCACTCTTGCAGCCAGAGGGATCTATCAGCCAGCGTGGAGAGCGACTCTGGCTAACAGCCCTGCCCTGGATCAGAACAGAGCAGAACAAAAAGTGGAGCAGGAGAAAGAACAGGACGAGACAGGAGAGATTACAACAGAGCTGGACAGGAAAGGATAGATCAGATAGAATGGGGAGGGAAAGGAGAAGAGAGGGGGATTCAGATGAGTGAAGTAGGGGTGCGTCGAGCCATTCTTCAAGATCTGTATCAGGCATGATTCAGTCAATCAATACTGGCTATATTAGTACATATTCAATCCTAATGCACATCATTACATAATGAGAGATGCAGTGTGTAGCAGAGGGGTGAAGTAAAGTAACATTACTCCAGTACTATAGAGTTTTAAATTACTGCATTTGCTGTTACTTGAGTATTTTCATTTGTTCAACTTCAAACTACCTTCCCTCTACATTTTTAAGTGTTATTGCTATTTGTATAGAAGTAAAAGCTCTGAATATGTCTTACAGTGCAGAGAAGCATGATCAAATAAACAGCAGCCAACACTAGCTGCCAATATTGACAGCTCATACGTGAACAGGATATAACTGTACAGAATAATACACAGCACTGATCAAGATATTTTAAGAAAAATGTGCTACTCTTTCGCAGCCTTTAAAAACATAATCATGAAAGGAACAGCACTGGGCATCATGAACAACATCAGCAGCATGGACAACAATGTTTCCAAGCATCATTTTTTTTTCAGCCCAGACAGTAGATTGGCCATTAGCAGTTCACAAATGTGAGTAGACTTATTTAGCATCTGCACAAGTTGATGCCATTTGGCAGTGGTGTAGTTTTGTCTGTCGAGGTAGTTATACTGTGATTTACTGAGATGTAGTTAAACCTTCCTTTAGACAGCCTTGAATATTGAGCACACCAAGACAAATAGCCAAGCAAAAAGCTATTGTGAGCACAAAAGCAGGTTGTCAAAAAAGGAAATCGTTAGTCTTAACATAGTAATTTTCATACTGAGTGAACATTTCAGCCAGCAAGCCTTTTGTCTCACAATGAAAAAAAGCACTTACTCTTGTTTCCTCACTTAACATTCTCGCACATACACACAGACCGCACAGCCTACTGAACAAACATTATTCACTCTAACTGGGAGAGGCTGAGATCCATGGCCACGTTGACATTTTGTGACAGTAATGGTGTGTTTTCATCATCGCTGATGATGTGGCAGCAATTGACCCCTGCTGACATTTATACACCAGGTAGTTCGTCCCAAGTGCGCTGATTGGCCGAAGCCCCATTTCACCTGTGCTGATAGGTCCCATATTGGTTGCTATGCCAACTACTGTGGTGACCAGGGAGCTGGTTTCCTTCTGTTTGTCATTGTTATGCATGCACGCTACTTTAAGGGAAAACGTTTCAATCAGGACACATGCTTGTTAACGCTGCATAAAAGCCACAATACCTTCAGCAGCCACTGCATCAATGATGCATCCCGCTGTCTTTACCTATAATCAAGAAATCTTTCCTGTGAAATGTGTTGGAGCCACATAGCGTCATATGCCCCAGGAACACAGCAGGCAACATGCCGACACCTCCTGGTTCCTGTCTGCTCACCATCAGGCTGTAGACCCAACTAAATCAACTCTTTTCCATCGGCTAATAAGCTCTCAGCTCCCATACTTTCACATTTATATTACATTCTTACATTTTGACATGGAGTAGGAAATGAGCTCTAACAGGAAACCCAGCTTTTAATGAACACGTACAGTTAAAAGACCGACTTTCCTAACAGGCTTGATACAGTATATACGCTATGTGTAAATGGAAGCGTATCGTTGGTAATAGGCTAGATTTCTTGAAACAGAGGTTTTGGCATATGTGAGTGCATTTTGCATTGAGCTGCACTATCTCCATCTGGCGTAACAAAAGAAAGCCCAGGTCCAAGCACTCACTTGATTTCAGCAGTTTATGTTCAAGTAATTACTGAAAATACACAATATTGATCATTAAAAAACATGACATTTTGCACATAACAAAAACAAGCCTGTGTGGTGGCATTAAGACAAATTTAATTGTCCATTGATTGGAACTAGAGAGGAACTTAGAGAAAGAGAGAATATCTGAAAAATACCAGAATAAATTTAAATTAAAGCTGCGAGCAGCGTTGAACGGGCCCTCGCACCCGGCGCCCGTCGGGGGAGCGGCGACCGCGGGACCCCGGCAACCGCGGGGTCAACGCAGGTCGCAGGGCACACGCTGGCGTAACAGTTCACACTTCCGAGATGTAAAAATTTAAAATAAAAGCTTTTATGCTAATTATTTTCTGTGATAATATTTTTCAGAGCTCATCATCTGTGACAGCTCTTGGCTCTCCTGACTGTAACCTCTCTGTGGCAGCTTCTCACAGACTCAATCAACTCCTCTTCCCCTCCCCCCTCAAACACAAACACAAACACAAACACACACACACACACACAGATACCCCCTCCCAAAAGGAGATAAAACTCAGTTTTAACTTGAGTTTACAAGCTTTGAGCTTTGAGCAAAAGCATTTTTTTGCAAGTTCTGTTATTGGGTGCATATATAAATCATTTATGCTTAAACAAGGGTTATAATGAAGTTATTTGAACAGTGAATATCTCATCTGCCTAAAGTCAGGGCGAAGCCACTAACCAGCTGTAGGGATGGGTATCATTAGGATTTTATCTTTATCCATACAGACCCCTATCAGTCCAGCTCAGACTGTTACTGGTTTAAGAGAGTGAAGTTTATAGCAATTTGCAAAATTTGGAGATTAGTGACAAACTAACCAGTTAGACTACATACAGACAAGCTTTCATTTTAGCTGTTAGTAACAGTTTGCCATGAGCTTAACCAGCGTGCTGTGCTTCGTGTTAAACATGTCATGAGACTGTGGACAACGTTTGAGCCAGCTTTGACATCTGCAGATATGAGTTTCTGAAGAGGGGCCTGCTGAGGTTAGATGTGCTGAATAATATCCATTTTCATATCAGAAAAAACACTGCATTAAACATTGTCTTAGCTCACTGAGCTGAGGTCAACAGGTAATATAACCAACCTGTGAGGTGGCTCACCCCCGTAAGATAAACACATAAATGATCCCTGATAGAACCGATAATTAAAGGCACATCAGTGACAGGGAATGCTATTAAAACTAAACTATAAACTGGTGACATTAACTGCAAAAGAAGATTTTTATTGATACATTTCAGGTAGAATTTAGTTTTCAATAAGGAAAATGCTGTAAGAAACCTGAATTTGTTGCAACAAATTTAAAATAAAAGCTTTTATGCTAATTATTTTCCGTGATAATATTTTTCAGAGCTCATCATCTGTGACAGCTCATGGCTCTCTTGACTGTAACCTCCCTGTGGCAGCTTCTCACAGACTCAATCAACTCCTCTTCCCCTCCCCCCTCAAACACACACACACAGACACACACACACAGAGACCCCCTTCCAAAAACCCATCAAAGAGTAATACAATGGCTCCATCTGTAGGATAAAGTAGAGAGTCGCAACAGGAAGTTACCCCAAAATCTGAGGTTTCAAACAGGAAGTTGGGTTTCCGAACTTTGACGGGCCAGAACCGGCACACGCTTCGACCCAAACTCACAATTTTCGGAGGACTTCTTCCAAAAATTGTCAAGGAGGGGCTGACAACATTTGAAGTGAATCTGGTCACCCGTCTAGAAACTGGACATCACACTATAAAATATGTCATTTCCTGCTATAAATAGGTGGCGCTACAACAATTGTATGAATATTGACATATGGATGTGTGCAGATAGGTACCATTAACAATCCTGTAAAGTTTGATGCAGTTTGGACAAAGTATGGCCGAAATATAGCAAAAATAAAGCAACTTCCTGTTTCGTGGCGAGTAATCGAACTTTGAGGGGCCATAACTTCCACGCCCTTCAACAAAAACTCAAAATCTGCCGCAATTTAACATCGTCTATGTCTTAAGAACATACTATTAAGTTTTGAAGTCAATGGGATAATGCGTCTAGGACTAGTTCGCGTTCAAGCGACCCCTGGAAATGGCCAAAAACACACAATTTTTTCACCTTCCGGTCAAAATAAAAATACTTTCTGTTGGGTTTAGAATATGGCTCCAAGAGACTTTTTGGTGCGTCATGGGATGTTACATATGTGTGCAGATTTTCAGATTTTTAGGCGCAACGGGCTTGAGGGGCTGTTCCGTTTAAAAATGTAGGTGGCGCTACCGAGGGCATTTTACCACGCCCATGCTCAAGACCCCTAAATTATTAAATTTTTCGCCGTGCCTGACGCGTCTGCAAATTTTGGTAAGTTTTCACGCATGTTAAGGCCCTCAAAAAGCCGATCTAAGAGGCGGAAAAAGAAGAAAAAAAATAATAATAATAATAATAATAATAATAATAATAATAATAAACAGACCGAAAACAAGAGGGTCCTTGCAACTCGTTGCATGGCCCCGTTGGGCCCACGCAACTCGTTGCTCGGGCCCTAATAACAAAGAAACTAGGTCTTTGTCTTTGATTTTGGATCCAAGAGTAAACATGTTTGGAAATTGTACTTACACTGTACAGTTGGCCAAGATTACAAATAGAAGATTTGGTGTGCTTTCAGCTCAATGCTGTATTACTTTCATTTCTCTATTCTGAGCGAGTGTGTGCGTCTTTCTATCAGTTTTTGTAAATGTGTGTCCAAGCGTGTCTGTGTGTACACTAATCAGTCGAGTGTGCTGCAGCAATTCTGAGCTGTGAAAAGGTCAAACGGTGACCTTTGTCTGTGATTCTGGGCTGAAATGAGACATGATGTGAGCCGCACGGAACGGATTACACGCACACACGTGCGCACAATTGCAAGTGCACGCCAGATTAGGATGTCATTGTGGTTTTGACCCTTGTTTTTTGATCCCGCATTACTCTGAGAAATCCAAGCTGAAAAGTTCTTTATTTTATTCTTCCGGCGCTCTCCGTAGTTCCTTTCCCCCCACTCCACTCCCATTAACCCTAGCTAGAGGACATCCTCCAGTTGATGGAACCATTCCAGCTGCCTTTGACACAGAATTTGCTCTGCAACCGACTGCTATTAGTTGGTTTTGTCACAAATCGAAGTGAAAATGCCGTCTTTCTTTGAGTCTGTTGCACTTCTGTGACCTCATCTGATTGCAAGGAGCAGAACAGGCTAGAAAGACATTTCTAAGACATCAAGGCTGATACAAATAATAATAATAATAATTTTATATATATGTGTGTGTGTGTGTGTGTGTGTGTGTATATATATATATAGAGAGAGAGAGATAGATAGATAGATATAGATATAGATAGATATATACAGTATAATATCACATCAGAGAAGAAGTAGGTTTTGAAAAAAAAAAATGTGGGTGGTTTGCTGGTGTGTTTGAGTGCTGTGGGTGTTTGAGAACACCAGATATTTTTAAATTAATGATTGTGAGTTGTAGCTTTCACGAACACCGTGATGTACAGTGTACTTTAACTTGATTGAAGTGACTTTTTGACCTCATACATTACTTTGTTAATTATTTGTACGTGAATATGCCACTTTTCACCAAATGCTGTTGAATCAGGCGTACTATTGTTAAAACTGTAATAATTATTTCTGCCATGTGAAAAAAAATATTTAAAGTGATTATATCTGGAAGTATATTTTTAACAGGCCCTATAAATATCGTCACACTAATGTTTTTGGTCTGATTGTTGGCTTCAATTATGGCGTGAGACAAATCGCTTAAAAGGAGAAAATCGGTGCCCTTTCTTCCTCGTCTTGGTCATATTGCACTTGACGCACAACAGATGAAGTGCGTGATATTTTGTTACTGTCTAATACTTTCTACCTCATAAAAACGGAAATGAGAGAGCAGTAATTTCAAGAATTTGGAGATTATTTTTTATGGCGTGTTTGCTTTATTGGGTAGTATACACTGGAGTGTGACAGGATAGACTGAGGGGAGAGAGAGAAAGAGGAGGTGAAATGTAACATTGGCCAGCTGCCAGACTTAAACTCATAATGTTGTGAGAACATGGTACTGGCTTTGATCAGCTATTCCATGGAGCACCCGCTATTTAATTTTTCACTAAGAAACAGTGTGTTAAATTTATGTTTAGAGAGAAATTACATGTAACAGAATATAACCTTGCCATTTAGTATAATATAAACTGTATGGTGAATATGCCAGTGAGTGGTATTTGGGTGAATAGAGGACTTGTCAGGGTTTCACTGCTAGTCTTAGAAGAAGGAAGTCATTCCCTGTGACATTTACTCCCCGTAGTAAAAACCACCTATTCACTCTCCTCTGTGAAACTGATCCTGCTGGTCGTTTCCTCTATTGGCCTTAACTATTTCCTCTTCCTGTCTGAGAGTAGGCTCAGGGGAGCAGTGCTGGGGCGTAGAGGAGCTCTCAGCTGATTGGAGAAGACAAGCTCATTTTACAGGGACCTGCATGGAAGGAAGATGATTCATTGGTTCAGAAGCTGCTTAGTGATTGCTCATGAGCACAACATCACATATCTACAGCATGGTGTAAACTAAAGAAATAGGGTGACTGCTCTAAGGCTGGCAGTTCAAGTTTTTAATAATGTTTTACTTTTGCATTTTGAAAAGACACTAACTGCTGCATGTGTGTCCTCCACTGGCCTACTGTGCACAATTATGTGAAAGATTGAAATGTTCAGACCACTGGAAGATTTTGTGGAAGTTTTGCATGTATCATCAACTTTTCATAAGCTACAAAGTCAACCCTGTTTTTAGCTTTGTGAAATGCACTTTTCAGATAGTTCAGTGGGTTTTTTAAATGTTTTTTGTAAGAAGCAGTGGCATTGTTACAGCCCATAAGGGGACGTTAATTCCCTCAGTTAATATGAAAAATTAAATCTCACCAAATTTGGAGCTACACAACTTTCACTGTACAGCGATGATATACAAATATTACACACAGTGTATAAAAGTCAGCATGTACAGTACATCAGATGTTTCTCATAAAGGAAATTCATTTTGACAAAACAGTCTCACCACAAGCTCCATTTAGTGGTTGTTCTGGAGGTTTGGCTCGTATCACATGATCTTCTTCAGCTGATGGAGTTTGCCCAGTTGTCAAGGAATTGTAGATTTTTACATTTTTATTTTTTCAGCACTTCTCAGCACAAGGACTTTTCATCTATGTTGGCTCAGAAGTTGGAACTGAAAGTTCATTCTTCATGTGATTCATTTTTTTCTTTAATTTTTTTTAATTCTAGTTGCTTTAAGTGTGAAGTTTTGTAGGTCACTAGTGAAAGCTCTATGAATAGCTATAAGGTGCTCACATATATCACCTGGCTCCTGTGCCATTCACTACTTACAGTGTGTCATTTCCCATTTCCTGTCTTCTGTCACCCCTCTGCGTCTGGCCGGCTGCAGCAGCAAGCCCTCATCCCCACCCTCCGCCACCCCCGCTTTTAATCACACCAGGTTAATTAAAAGGCCGTGGAGCCTTTCTGCTGCCTGCCCCCCTGGCTTTATTACCCCCTTGCTGTATACTTGCTCTGCTGCCTCAGTCACTGTGCCTGCCCCACCACCCCTCCCCAGCAGACACACACACACTCACACACTTTCACTCACGCGGAAATGGGAGCTCACCTTGGCAATGGTTGGGAGGTTGAGGGGACGAGACAGAGGAAATGAGAGCCAGGAAGGAGGTTGTGGGAAGAGAGAGAGAGAGAGAGAGAGAGAGAGAGAGAGAGAGAGAGAGAGAGGGTGAATAGGATGTGGTGAGAGCAGAGGAGAAGGTGGGTGGGTGGAGCGCCCAAAGTTCAATGTCATTAATTGGTCACCATTTGAATATTAAGTGAAGAACTCTGTTAATTAACAGGATAATAAAAGTGCTGCTGGCTGGAAGGGGGTGGACAGAAAGAAGGAGGGAGCGAGGGATGGAGGGAGGACAGGTTGAGGAAATGGAGGGCATATGGCGGGAGAGAGAGGGAGAGGAGGAGGTAGAGGAGAGAGGGAGAGAGTGAGGCTGGGTGCGGGGTGATAAGAGGGAGAGAGAGACGTCCGTGGGTAAAGGTCTGGCAGTGGTAATTTGCAGAGAGCCGCGTTAATTGTCATAACCTTTTAAATGGCAGAGTTTATCGGAGTCCTCTAAATGTCCCCGCGTATCGCCACGGCAACCCTGGGCCTGCTGCACTCTGATTGGCCGCTGCTGACGAGCACTTAAGCTTGATGAGTTTTCAAGCAAAAACTAAATGATAAAATTGAAAAAGAAAAAAATTGTGTATATACTGTATATGTCAGCTAGGTTGTGTGTGTGTGTGTGTGTGTGTGTGTGATGGTGTGTCTGCGTGTGTTTGAGACAATGTTTTTAATTTAGTGTGTTTTTTACCTCCACATTGACTGACACTCGCTAATTGCTCGACCAGAATCCGCCACTGTTTTTTTTTCTTCTTTTTTTTCCCCCTTTTTTGATTTATGTTTGTTTTTGTACAGCCGAGCTGCAATTCAAATGCAAATGAACGAGAACGGGAGAGGTGTTTTTGGAGCGGTTAGGACAATCATAATGGCTCAGAAAAAAAGGGGGCCGGTAGTTAGCGGCACAGCACCCTAGGGGCCTCATTTAGCTGCCATTTGTTAGGAAATGCCGCTACATTTGTTCCTGGATACAGACTTCACAGACAGAGAGAGAAAGAGAAAACACCACAAAAAAAAAAAAAAATGTCACAGTCAAAGTCAAGCTCGCCAACACACCACTATTGTTCCTCCGTGCTTTAGCAAAAGTCATGTGGGTGTACACCAGTTTGGGTGGATGTCCTCTTAAATGTGAGCCAAAGCAATTGAAGTGAATGGGCGGATGGGGGTGGTGGTGACGGGGACTTGCAAAGAGTGTGTGAAGTGAAGATGGTACAAAGACCGGCTCTTATTTGATTAGTCCGTGTAGAGGAATGAGAATGAAAGCCCTGGCAACGGGATCTGCATCTTACACTGTTAGCTACATCTGACATCATCCCTGAGGGACGGCCTGTGCACAAACTGGTGTGGGTGTTTGTCTGTGCATGTGCATTTCTTTCCCCATCTGCATGTGTGTGCTTCTGTTTATATGGGCAGGAATGAATGCTTGCTCTCTCTCTGTGTGTGTGTGTGTGTGTGTGTGTGTGTTTGTGTGTGCAAGCTGTGTGTGAGTGTCTGTGTGTCCTGTGTTAGAGCTCTGGTCCTCTCTTGTAGTCTCTTTGTGCTAAAGGTCAGGGGGATTGCTGAGATAGAATCCAATCTGAAGGACACGGCACTAGAACAGGCCCTGGTACAAATGGACCTATTAAGATAGGCAGGACACACACATTCACACACACACACACACACACACACACACAGCTCACTGATATATAGGCATACACACACGCAGGCATCCTCGCGTATGCACATACAACAGCTATTTCCATTCTAATGGTCACCTTTCCCGTGATGATAATAATAGGCTGTATCCTGGAATAAATGCCCATCATTTACATGGACTCTAACCAATGCGCTGTTTTAAAAGGCCGATGGAGGAGACAAAACTAGGTCTGCCTTATGATATATTTACAGCATATCTTAGATAATCAGAGTGTATCTGCAATGTTTTCCAAATATTCTGAAATGGATCCGAAGATGTAAGTGTCAAGAAATCGCTAAAGACGAGCATATCATAACCAAATGTTGATTTGTCACATTTTTCAGAACACAGTGTAGCTTGCTCTCACTGCTGATTGTTGCTTCAATTATGGTTCAGTCAGTCTGATTGGTGTGAGCACGTGTGCGTGTCTGCAAGTCTGAACCAACGCATGTGTGAACGTGGGGTGTTGAATATGGATGTCCTGCCTCCCCCACCACCACCACCACCACCATCATCATCATCATCACTGCCTCTCTCTGATGAGTAGAAGCTTTTTGTACAAGTCTGTTGTGTTTTTTTTTTCTCTCTCTCTTTAAAGGCCAGTCGTTCTTTTAACAGCTCGGCCAAGTGAAAGTTAAAAATACTGCCTTCAACAGTAATAATACTGGCAGAGAGCAGGGCATACACACATTCACACATAAATAAAGAAATAAAGGCAAACAGCGCCGTGTAAACACACCACCTCACTTTTTTTTTTAACCCTCTCTCTGACCCTTCTATCACACTGTCTTTCCCCAGTGACTGACCCAGTATATCTGAGTGGGTGTGTGTCTTCAGTGGACATCAGAAGCTCCCTGTCCTTGGGGTAATGTGGCAGGGGGTGGTAGCCAATTTCACTGGTGTCGATGATGTGTGTGTGTATGCATATATGTGTGTGTGGTTAGGGAGTGTGTGTGTGTATGTGTGGGAGAGCAGGGGGAGGGGGTATGGGCCTCTCTTCTAAAGATGCGCAATTAAGCTTAATTTTTAATGAATATTAATGGCATTAGCGTCAGATTTTGTGGAGATGTGCATCTGCCAAGGTGCAGGGGAAAAAGCGGGATGACTAATTCATTTGGTAGTCATGAGGAGAGCGGCTGGAGACGGGGAGGGATTGGGGGAGAAAGGGTGGAGGTGGTATTGATGAAGAGGAGCAGGGTGGAGAAAGGGATGGAGATGGAGAGAGGGAGGTAGGATGGAAAGGTAGAGGTGGTTGGGGAGAGTGATGGATCAAGGGAAAGAGATGGGGGAGCGGGAGGGATGTGAGAGGTGTGGAGAAAGCAGGAGATTAATGGGGAGAGGGGATGGACAGAGAGGAAGAGAAGGAGAGTGAGGGAGGTGGAGTGATGGAGACCGAGGGAGCAGTTAAGACTGAGGAGAGAGGGAGGGTTGGAGAAAAAAAGGTCCTTATAATCAATACAAAAGGGGGAAAAACACAGCACACAGAAAAGAACAAAGGATGTGAGAAGTTGGTTCATTTACTTCATAAACTGAGAGCCATCAGATTCAAGCAGGACACCTCCTGTATTGTAGATGTTTGACAAAATTGACATCTGCACGTACATTTTTGTAAAAGATAACTCAGAGCAAACAATGACTGTGGAAAACAGGATTAAAAAGGCAAACATGTTAAAATTAAAATAAATAATACTGAAGTATAGCTTGAAGTAATCCACATCTTTTCATCACTGTTTAAAAAAGAAAAAGAAAAAAGAAAAAGAAAAAAAGGAGATCAAGACAGATGTCAGCCAGAATCAGCTTAGCGTAATGGCTGCTTTTCTGTTGTGTCAAGTGGTGCATCGAATGTTCTCTCTTTCTGTCATACCAGTTTCATTGCTGATTTTCCAAGACAGGCAATCAAACTCATACAAGCAAAGCGAAGCAGAGTTCCACCTTGGTCCCTGCTTGAATGTAGAGTTAGAACGTGTGGAGTGCAACCGGACCAAAAAGGCCCAGTACAACCCTCTTAAATTAAGTGTGACCCCCCCCCCCCCAAAAAAAAAAATGTGAGAGAGAGAGACTGAAAGAAAGTGTCAAATTGATTGTGTGGGATGGATGGAAATACTGTTTAAGGTGGCACTGTGGCTTAGTCATCCTTAACCTGCAATACTGAAATGACAGCCGACTCTAGGAGGCGCTGTTCTGCAGCACAACCTGACCTTTGACCTCTTATTTGAGGAAAAGAAGATTTCTCTCTCTGGGAGTCTAACATCATACTGACACAATACAAAAGATTCAATTACAAGCCGGATTGGGTGCTTTTCGGAAGTCTCACATTCCAAACAATCGTCTGGGTGTAACATCCCCACGTTCCTGCTTCTTGAACATTTCACACTTCCCGTCTGACTCCCGTTCCAGAGTGGCTGGGATTAACGGTGCTGCAATATTGATTTACGTCGGCATAAAACCTCTCCGGCTCTATATATTACACCACATTCAGCAGTCATCTATTCAATCAAATCTAATATTACACTGCCTCTCCACACAGCTGTCTAATAGCATTTAACTCACAGTTTGATTCCCGCATTCCCTGATGTACTTCAAACGCTTGCCTTCAATATCCTTCATTCGTTTCTACTATGCCAAGATGAAGTCTTTTGAAAAGCATGGAGGATGAATGAGCATGTCTCTGTGTGCGTGCGCGTATGCGAGTGTGCGTGTGTGAAGACAGGATTAGCTGTGGCCTAAGGCTTAAGGTATGGAGTGGAGTGTATTTTAGAAGCTTCTAAATTAGCTGGGAAATGGGATTTTGAGACAATGGGCTGGAAAAAACTCAAATGAAAGGATGCACTCGCAGCACTCCTTCATTTGCCTCTGATGTTCTCTCGCTTATGCTTTTTCTAGTCTTTTTTCACCGTTGTTTCTCTCTCCTCATCTTCTCTCTCCCTCCCTCTGCTTTTCTACCTCCTTCATTTCTTCTCCCTCCATCTCCTGTATCCCACCCTCTGTGTTTCTCTCTCAGCCTCCGTCCCTTTCTGCCCTGCTTCCTCCTCCCAGTCTCTATCTCTCTCACCTTCCCTGTCCATATTACAGTTGACAGTGATGATGTAAGAACGTGAGTGTAAACACTAGTATGAGGCTAACCTCACTTTGACCTACTTAAAACGGAAATCCTCTCGAGTACACACACACACACACACGCAGACACACACACACACACACACACACACTACAGACTCATATGCCTGAATAAATATTGGACTTGGGTCAGCAGCCACTCTTCTGTTCTCAATTCACTGTGTGAGCAACTGTCTGTCCATGTGCGCTTTTTTGTGTGTGTGTCCACCACACATCTCCTCTCCTCTACTCCTTCTCCACCTCCTCCCTCCACTGGGTCTTTATTTACCTGTGGAGGTGTGTTTGTGTCTAAGCCTGGTTTCTGCTTCAAACGAAACACTTCCGACCATGTAATAAAAGCCTGACGTTTGGCGTGCATCCAGGCTCCCAGTGATAAACACAGGGGGGGCTGCACGCACAAACACAGGGCTTGCCCCAGGCCTAGACAAGAAAACTAGCACGGCTTTGTTTTTAAAATAACACCTCCGTTCTTTGCTGCGGTCCTGTTGCGTCTCTCTGCACCCACCCACTTATGGGATGATATGTGATCCAGTGATTGAACCACATCTGGGTGAACAGGGTTCCCCCCTGGCTTTTAGAAGCAGTTTGGGGGATGTTACTGCTTTTTTGGGATTTTGGTTTTGCTTGGAATAAGGAAGCTATCTGTGGTAAGATTACTGCTTGATGTTCCATTTATTTGGCATACTGTTTTCATTTTGATTATTATTTGACATCAAAAATGAAAAATGAGTTAGTTAAGCTTTATTTATCCAGGAAGTCTGACTGAGATCAAGATCTCTTTCACAACAGAGACCTCATACACAACATCACAACAGGACAGTTCAGTCACACGCACAGACACACATATTAAAACAGTCGCAATCATTACTGAATATATCCACAAGTAAAGTCCCTCAAAGGAACAAATGCCCTCTAACAGCTTACTTGCACAGATTTAATCTAAATTATTGTTATTAGGTACTGTGTTTATGTCTTTTATGTTGTTGTTTTTTCCCTTACTTTGAACATTTGAACTGAAATTACATTAATGGAAAAAACTGATTCACAAACTTCCCATATGAAGAGGTACATGTTCAAGACATTAATAAAGTCACAAAAATAAATTGTGTGTATTTTTTTTACTTTATTTTTTATTTCATGATCCAATGACTTTATTTTACTTCATAGTGCATCAGTAGAATTTTGATACGTTAGTCTCATTGCATACTTCACACACTTCACAACATTAGTTTCTCACTCTACATCATGTTTTGCTCCTTCTTTAAACAAATTGTAGAAGCGAGGCACCAGCAAAGTGCTTATTTTTAAGGAAATTAAAACTGCAATAAATTATTATGCTAAATTAATTGAGCAGCCTTTGAGCAGAAGGCTCATTGACAAAATGTAATAATCCATACTGAAACATATGGAACAGATAAACCACTGGAACATGTTCAGGGATATTACGCACACAGCACATTGCAGGGACAAGATTTAAGAGTGCTGCACTAGGGAGACATGGCTTTACAGTGGGTGGAGCATGAGTACACTTCATGCTAAAAAATTACTACTCTGAGTAAGTGTCTACCAAATGCCTACAGAGAATATACTGAGCACTGACATTTCAGGAAACGTTAGGATTTTTTTTTTCCTATATTTTTAGAATTAGTGCTTCAGTGATTTAATTGGCTAATAATTGAAATGTGGATTTGAAGGGACTACTCTAGGGCATTTAAGGTCATTACATTACATTGTCTTAATAATGGATGAATGAATACATTAACTTTTTATCTGTGTGTGCGTGCAGCTTTTAAAACTGCATGCAAACTGTGTATGCAGCGCAACTTTGCAGGTATTCTATGTATATAAGAAATGAACTTGATAACAGATTTCTTAAAGAATCTACAAAAGTACTGAAATGGTATCATTCACCCTAGATGCACAAATGATGACACATTTAATGCTCTAATAATAGATCCATTTCACATGATACATCTCTTGCTGTGAAGGATAATCCTCAGCTATAAAATTATATCACCTAGCTGACAGGAATATTGCCCACCTACTACAGTATAATCACACAACAGATAAGAAATCAAACTGTGGGGGGAAAATGGATTTTGAAAGTAAAAACCTGAGGACACCCTGTATGTGTGTGTGTGTGTGTGTGTGTGTGTATAACATAAACGTGTGCCTGTGCGTATGTTGTGTCTGCTTGTGTGTGTGCGAGCGCTCGCGTGTGATCTCTCACCGCGTCTCGCCGATCAGTTATCACTAATCCTTCCACTCAGAGCTCTTTAACAAGTTGCCATTGTGCTGCCGACGCTTAACGTGATGGAGGAACGACCTCCGTGGTGAATGAAAAGAAGAGGGAGAGGGAAGGAGGGAGCGATACAGAGGGAGGGAGAGGGCAACACCTCCGACAATGGGGAGAAAATTGGTTTACACTAGATAGGCTTGTGATTACAGAGGGAAAGAAAATGACTTAGATTGAACAATAGAACCGAGCGTGTGGATTGGTGTGTGTTTGTATGCGTGTGTGTATGTTTCGAGGATTAGTGGGTGGTTAGGCCGGGATTTGGTTGAAATGAATTGGCGGGTATGGTGTGCTGATGGGTGCGTGTTCTGATGTTTTTCAGTCTGCATGTACTGTATCTGTGTGTGTGTGTGTGTGTGTGTGTGTGGATGGATGCAAATTTTTTGACCTACAAACTCTTCCTCAGGCAAATATTAATGTGAACAAAAACCAAGCTTTATATGCAGACAGACAGATGACAACCCCATCTTCCCAGTTTCTATACATATTGTATGAATATATTACTTTTATTTTACTCTTCCACCTACCCATTGGAGAGGTCTGTAAAGTATAGCCTTTTAATTTATTGATCACAGACTCCCTGTGTTTCTTTCCTCTCTCTGTCTTCCTTTCCAGGAGGTCCAGCAGGAGAACTACAGCACCAGGGGTCCTGCTCCAGGGAATTCTGGGAAGGCCAACAATGAAGATGCTGTCTCCCAGGACCGCCCCTCCAGTCTGCCGGTGAGTGACAGACAGTTCAGACCACCAGTAAGCACAAAACATCACTGAGTGTGACACATGCAGATGAATACAGGCAAACTTTGTATATCTCAGAATTTAAACAAAACAGCCCTAAGAGACAGTATCAAGCCTCACAGAAGCATTTGCTTTTTTGTCTTCCTCCACTTCCTATATTTCCGGCTTACTGTCTAATGTTTAGCTGTAAGCTTTTCTGTCCAATCAAATGCTCTGTGCCCTGTGCCCTTTGACCCATCTCTTTGTCTCACGTCTCATGGGAGACACAGATTCGACTGCTCATTTCAGAGCTTATGTCTGTGTTTTGACTGCCGCCCATGCTGAAGGCAAAGAGGCCACATGCATCAGCCCTGTGGTCTCAGCATCGTGCACTCACTCGCACATAACTCCCACACGCGTGGAAGAAGCATATGCACGGACACAGACAGTCCCACTAAACGCACGCAGTCACACATGAAAAACCCACGTGCACTGCCTCTTGGCATTTGGGCGAGCTAAAAATCGTTAAGCAGGTTGACTGGAGGAGTAATTGAGAAGAAATTGTGAGGCCAGGCTGCTCTATGAGGGGAGAGAGATGTGGGCTGCTCCAGTTTTTTGGCTAAACTAATCGCTTTTTTTGCTTTCTTTTTCTTTTTTTTTTTACTCTATCATTTCTACCCCTTCCAGCTCCTCAGCACTTTCAAGAATAGAATAAATAGACATTTGCAAAAGTCGCAAATATTGGCACTGCTTGAGGTGTGCGCCGTTTAATTTACCAGATACTTTGGAACAGCCTCAGGAGTGGAGGAATAAACTGCAAGAAAAGCTAAATTAAGTGTATGAACTCAAATTAAGCCTTAATATTTTCCATGTACTGATACTTTAAAAGTCTGTGAGCACTGGTCGTCCTCTGTCTCTCAACACACACTTGATGGCTGACTGCTTTGTTTCAGACCAGTAGCTGATTTATCTGTCAGTCTTCCAAGTGATTCCTGTTACTCCACTTTCTCTCTCTCACACACACACACACACAATCTCTCAATCTCTTTTTGTTTTTTCCTCCATAACATACTACTAATAGTATGTCATCTGCTTTATCTTGGCATTTCTCCTTTTTTCTTTCATTTTCATTCTCCCACACTCTTTACCCCCCCATTCCTTTTCCCTCTCTGTCTTTCCGTCTAAAGTAGCATCATGAAAGCTTTTTTTCCCCCCACGTGCTATAATGAGAAATGGCCTTGATGTATCAGTGTGTGAATCTGGAGCGGAGAGAGCAAGGCGAGGCGAGGAGCCACTGCAGTCGCGGGGGCCGAATCTATTTGAACCACCACCACTATCACCCCATATTCCCTCACCACTTTAATCCTGGCGTTTTACCCCTTGGGTTTCTCCGTGTGTTTTCACATCCCATCCGAAGCGCATGGCTCGCAGAGATCCTAATCGGCGGCAAGTTTTGATGAGAGAGAGAGAGACAGAGAGAGGGAAGAGAGGGCGAGACGGATAGATGGACAGGGAGAGAGAGCGAGAGGGAAGGAGAGAGAAATTGCTCTGCGCTCGCTAGGCTCTTCCAGCAAGCTGTCATGGCAGAGATGTAACCGTTTTTTTTTTTCTCTCTCCCCCTCTCTCATTCTCACTCTCTCGCCGGCGTTTGATGTCAGATCTAAAGCTGCTGTCATCTTTTTTTTCCCTTTCTCTCTGTCAGGAGGGGAGGGAGCGCGGGTCGGCAAAGTGTCATGTTGTTGTTTTGGGACGAGTCTGCTGTGTGATGTGGCGGGATTTTTGAAGGGAGACCAAAGGGAAAAAGTGCTTTAGTAACTTATCACAAATGCAAGTCACAGTGCCCCTTGGTTCTTTTAAAATGTAATGTATTGGAAATACAGCAGGCCTGGTATTCCATAGCGTTTTAAAATATTTGTATCGTTAATGCTGCTGTGTTGTTACTGCTCTGTTTACATAAAGACAAAGTAAGTGCTCACCTTGAGCTTTTCAGTGTTGTTTCCATGTAGCATTAGCAGCAGTGTTAGACTTAGACTTAGACTTAGACAGACTTTTATTGTCATTCAGTATGCAGCAAGTGTATACAGAACAAAATTTTGTTTACATAGGCCTCAGTTTTTACAGTTTCAGTGCAGTGTAAATGTATGTGCAAAAAATTCTGCAAGCAGAATATGAATAAATATACATAAATAATTAGATATGTACAGTAGGATTTTTAGGGTGAATGGCGATTTAATGTGTATGCCATGTGTTTAAGCCCTGCATCAGAATTTAATTGTGCTGCTTTTCTTTAACCATGGTTGTTGAGAGGATGAATGAGTGAATTGTGTTTGTCACTGTAAATATTTTTACCAGCTAGTTGCTTCTTATCTGCTATAAGGCCCTCTTCCTCTTGGTAGTCTGTTTTCAGCAGACAACAGCTTTTTCCATGTTGAACATTAACACTCCCAACCTGATTTTCACTACAGGGTAGCATGAGTGTACAATATCCAGCCTCCTCAGATTTGCTGTGGTCTAGCTGAGCCTGTTTCTCCGGTTCCACATAATAGTGAAGTCAGCAGCTAGTGCAAAGATTGTCTATTGAGAAGATGAACCACTTGATAATGAAATCTTTTTGCAAAGAGTTGGCACTAGCACCCATATATTCTCTCCTCCTTTTAGTTGCACGTTACACAGAGATAAGGGGGGAAAAAATTACAAAACTGTGAATGTTAGCTGAAGCTGTTACCAACATTTTGTGAAAGAAATACTACTCTGTATCTGCAACCAAATGCCATGACTTTTGAGCTAACTTTTTAAATCCTCTGTTCCCATGTTACGCATTAGTCAACAATGCCCAATTGTGTGACAATTATTGGTCAATAAAAGGTGATGTGTCATGTTGGTTATTGAGCGGTTGTTAGAGAGCTGAACAGCATGATGGGCACAGGATGACATGTTGACTGCTGCCCTGTTATTTCCTGCCATATGTGATGTTGATGTATCCAGTACATAGAAGTAGAAAAAGCATGAGAGCTCTGTGTTTTCCTCCTCTCTGTAGCGCCCTCAGCCCGTTGCATCTTTTGCCTATAACGTTGCTAAAAGCCAAACCAGTTCTTCTAGTGCCACAGCGAGGTGAGGAGCCAGGGATTTCATACCCACCATCCCTCCCCCTCTGCTCCCCTTCCACCTCCCCAACCCCACCGCCACCCCCGTTCCAGTCACTACATGTTCCCTGCTCTCCGGCGCTCCCCTGACAGCCTGCCAAGCTGCCGCACAGCCTCCCATCCTCTGGGACATGGGAGAGGATGGCCAGCCATGTGGAAAGACAGAGAGAGAGCTGGGGGTGGGAGGGTGAGGTGAGGAAGGGGAGGTGGTGGGGGAGGGGGTTGCAGAGGGGTGAAGAGCAGGATGAGAAAGAGAATGAGTAAGAGGGAGAGAGAGAGAGCGAAAGAGAGAGAGGGCGTGAAGCGGTGAAGTGAAACGTGGTTATCTTTTTGTCACTTGTTCAGGGTGAGGGATGTTGAATTCAGGCTATGGGGTTCCGGCAGCGCCATGTTATTCACACTAGCACACACACACACATGCACACACACACACACACACACACACACACACACACACACACACACACATACACATAGACAAAAATATTCTTGTATGTCTTTCAGTGCTCATTTGCCCCTCCTTGACTTATTTTCCATCAGACAAAAGGGAAAATTCAGGAACACTATCTCTCCCTCGCTGTCTCCCCCCCCTCACTCCTGTCCACCTTGCCCTCCTCTGTTTTTCTGAGTGTTAGGTCATGAAAGATTGACAGGGCACAGCTGGAGGGGCCTGCTCCCCTCCCCTCTCCCTCAGCACAACCACACACTTGCACTCAAACGGACCTCTTTGCTCACAAACACACATTCATTGCACACTTTGATACACATCCTGTCCTCTGTGAGCCATTTTCACACGCCGAGTGTGTGTGCTCTATCAGAGCATGTCAGTCAGGTTGCCTATACAGTATATGCTCTCTCCCTCTCCCTCTCTCTTTCTGGCTCTCCCCACTGCTGTGTTTTATTTTAGAGTCCCCAGGCAGGCAGACAGGCCAGCAGGCAGCACAGAGTAATGTCATCCAGCAGGGTTAGATTCAGCAGCCTCCACATTAGTGCACACAGGGGGGAGGAGAGGAGAGGAGAAAAGGAGGCAGAGGGAGTCAAGAAAGCAAAGAAATGCAAGGGAGATGAAGAGGAGAGGAAAAGAGGGAGGGAGGAAGGGGAGGGAGGGTATAGAGGGACTCAAGTGGAAACACAAATATGTCTTTTATATACATCAGAATATGGTGTGGACATATGGTTTAAACTATGTAGAGGTAACATACTGTAGATGCAAACCATTCAACATATATTTTAAGACACCATTCAAATTATACTGACAAAATGTACTAGCAGTCAAGTACATTTTCCTTACAGGAACATAATTTATGCCTATATTTTTACATGTACATGATAGACTCTTCAAATGTGTTTTTGCAGTACGTGGAGTGAGAAAAGGAGGGTAGGTGGGGGAGAGAGGGAGGCAGGGAAACTCAGAGACTAGATGTTCTCTGGACCCTGCTGCCTATTCTTAGAACAGACAGCAGCACTGAAGGCCACAGCAGCTCCCTGCCACTGCTACCAACACATACAGGCTCTGAGAATAGGACAGCTAATCTGAAGCTTTCACACCGTGAGGTACAGGGAAACGCTCACAGTCACGCCGATCTTAAATTTGTAGACCGTATTCGCTCAAATACAAATACAGTAAGAGTAATTGATATTCATATCCATATGTAGTCCATATGACCACGTCATGTGAGATTTTTGAATCAAACTGCTATTCTAAACAGTGTTTTCACATCTGCCCTATTTCACCACAGACCCAGATATCATGACACAGCGAGTCAGAGGACCCTGGCTTCATCTAAAATGCAGACGGGCTATTTTTCCGCTTGTACGCCGGCCTGTTTTCGTTTGCCTCTCATGAATCATTTAGTGTGCACACACAGTTTCATGTACATGCATGTTTTTTTTTTTTTTTTTTTTTGATCTTCAAGAGCCAGGAACATGTGTTTTTGCCGGAGCTGTACCATTTGTTCCCCTACGGCTTGAAAACACAGATGCACAGGAAGTGGGATTGGAAGCAAGGGGAAATTTCCCAGGGACTTTCATCTTTATACAACATCGTCAACATTCCCTTTAACCAGAAAATTCACCTGTGATAACACCTGAAATACATTCACAAACATTCTGTTCTGTTTAAGCAGTTGAGTTTCCAGTTATTTGTTTAAAATAGTCTAACATCTTAAATCTCAGAAAACCCCATAGGGAATCACCTTAACACATTTTGTTTTTTAGCTAGAGTGCAGATTTTGAAATGACGACTACATAAGTCATCTAAAAAGAAACCAGCCTTTAGTTGGAAGATAACTCTGTGTTGTCAAGCATCTGCACTGCTGAAGTGTCCTGTAGCAGGACACAGAATTCCTACCAGCAGTCCTCTGCAGCTGACACTGCACTCCCAGCCTCTGTGGAAGAGAGACACACCAAGAGAGAATTTCCCTATGGGGATCAATAAAGTATTTTTTGCCTGAAGGCTTTTAGTTGTATCTTTTGGCAAAATTTGATGGCTACACACTGTTCTACCTACGGGAAACTATGCTGGCCAGTGTAGGTTGTTAAAGCAAACTGGTAACACAAGGCTGAGCAGCAGTGGTACAGAGAGAGAGAGCGAAAGGAGGGGCGAGAAGCTCCTCAGCTGAGGAGGAAGCCATGTTTATACCCAGCCACCCCTGACAGGCTGGCTGACAGAAGCCTGAGTGAAGGGGAGATGGTAAAACTGTGTGTGTATGTGTGCACATACTCTGTCCAACCACTACTCTTACACACTTACCTACCCCTATGCTTACACATGCGAATACCCACAGTGTGTGACAGGCTTTGTCATTTAAGAGTGAGGGGGGAAATGGAGAGGGATGAACTTGGTTAAGAAAACACCAGTTCGCTTCCACTGGCGCCTGTCCACCAGCCTCTCCTGCAGAGGGAAAGAGACAGAGAGGAAGATAAGGGAGGAGGAGAGGGAGGAGAGGGAGCGACGACTGACCCTAGAAGGAGAGAAATGTTTCCCCTCTGCATCTTTTTTTTTATCCTTTGCCCATCAGTTCTCCTTCTCTGGCTGGTGTCTTCTGTCAAAGCTCATTTCTTCTAACAGATTAGGGAGACTAGTTCAGATTGAGGACAAAGGAGGACACAGAAGGAGAGGCAGCTCATGGCTGTTGGTTTCCATTAAAGCAGCAGCGCACACACTCACATTCCACTGATGTGAATTTCAGTGACAAGCAGGATTCTGCACAAACATCTTGTAAAAACGGATGATGTAAATGGAAAGTGGATGACTGTGTGCGTGGGTAAGTGTGTGTTGATGTGTACATTTGTATGCATCTGTGTGCGTGTCTGTGAAAATCTGGGGCAGTAATCAACCCACAGTGGACAGAGCACAAGTATATAAGAATGTGTTTTTTTGTACACAAAACACAAATCAACACCTTCCTAACTGTCTTCCCTGATCCACCATGGGACGTTCAACAGTGTGACAGTGTGTGAATGTAAAGGCTGCTATATCGGGATATCGGATAGGCACAGTGAATGAACTTGACACTCTGCGTGTTTTACCAGCTTTGCTTGTCCTTTCGAGGTGTTACATCCGCTGCTGTTGTTAAAATGTGATGAGGATGTCACTTCAAGTTCAACTTGTGTTTGATTTACTTTTGATAAAACACTCATATTGATTTCAGAACACCAAATCAATCAAGTGTAATACTTGATATACTGATTTCATTTTCACCATTCAACCATTAATACCAGATTATGCCCTTCTGGCACTAGGCCCTCCATTATAAATGATGATTTTCTGTTACCACATTAATATTTAAATTAACTGTTAAAATCTTTCAAATGTTATTGAGCCAATCTTAACTGAAGATTGGAAACATCTATTTTATATTCATTAATAGTTTGGATGTGGGAACCCTCCTCTGTCATATTATTTTTCAGTATATGAATCTGGAAGAATTTCTCTTCCTCAGTGGATAATAATGTGGACTGAGGAAGCCCAAATTTGAAGCTGAATGACATTTGCTGCAGCTGATAGTTTTTCTTTTCTTTTTTAGTTTTTCTTTCAACAATCTACCTTTTCTTCTACTCATTTTCCAGCCTTGACTGTAGCAGAGAAAAACTGAGACATCACCCCTCTCCTTCCTTCTTCCTCTTTATCACCTTTCCACTTTCCTTCCCTTCTCCCTTATTTAGTGCTCCTCGCCTTGCCCCCCCCCCAACCCCCACCCCTCCGCATTTTACTCCCCCTTGCCTCAGCTTCAGTCAGCCACTTCTAACCTTTCTGGGTTTATTTTTACGTCTGGTCCTGGATGCCTGGCTTCCCAGCAGGCTGGCTAGGCAGGGGAGGAAGGAAGGAAGGAGCCAGCTGAGGAACGGAGGAGAAGAAAAGTGAAGGAACTGAAAGGAGGGGATGGAGGGAGAGAGGAGCCATCAGAGGAGGAATATTCTGTCATCACCATGGCTCCCTCTGGCTGCTGGGAGGCTGAAATTACATCTGACTTTGAAGTTAGGGGCAGCAACACCGCCAGCGTTGCTATAGTGACAGGAAGTATGTGTGTGTGTGTGTATGTGTGTGTGTGTAAACTCCTTAGGAGGTTTATTATGCATGATCCTCACTGTGACTAGTCCTGATGGCATTACAGTGCTGTTATTAATCTACTCTCATAAGATACCTGTGCTTTAAACAAATCCACACACGAAACATATTTGCGAATCCATGCTAAGATGCATTCACACACACACACATACACACACACATACGACCCATTTCACAGCTGGATTGAAACTTCACGTCGTGCCTTTTTAAAGATTAAGATAAAGTTTTTCCTCTTATTATCTTTGAGAAGGTTTAGCTGGCTGCACACTGTGCTCATAGGCAAATGCACACGCAAAAACACACACACACACACACACACACACATGCAGAGCTGTTCAGATTGCAGATAGCTGTGTTTTGGTTGTTTGAGCTACTAATATTCCACTGAGTCCTCGAATATTTATGGCTCTTGTTTCATCAAACTCTGAGAGTGAGGAGAAGAGCATTTTCAAAGTTAATGTAGATTAGATAGATAGATAGATAGATAGATAGATAGATAGATAGATAGATAGATAGATAGATAGATAGATTCTGTTTTAGAAGACAACAGTATAATAGAAAAGATGAAAGAGACAAAGGCAAGTAGAGAGGAGATGTATATGGAGAGGTGCGATGGAGAGGGTGAAAATAATGTGCCATTAATGCAGAGCCAGGCTCTCGCTGAGGGCCCAGCGCCAATCTGCATCTCCCTACAGTCTGCCTGCTATACATTTTTCATGAACGCTGAGCGAGAATTAGCGACGGATTGCTGCTGCAAATCGCTTCTCCTTGGTCGGGGGGCCAATGGAGAGAGAAAGAAAGAGGGGAAGAGAGAAGGGTGAGAGTACGGGAGGGAGCGGTGCGGAAATGAGGAGAGGTGAAATGGAAAAAGGAGAATGGGATGACTGAAAGGGATATGGGGAATAAAGAGGAGAAAAGTATAAGTGTACTATTTCACAGGTGTTGAACAATTAACTATATCAGCACTTATTATGACCAACCAAGTCACACTCATTGTCCTGCATATACACAGTATCTGGTGGTAATGGTGTGATAATGTGACTTTGTACTGATGAGGTTTAGGCTGTATTTAGAGCAGTGTACTACAATATAACAATACACTGACTGTGGGAAGAATAATGGAATCATCTGCAACATTTTGTATGCCCATTTCATCATTCTGTATTGCCAGTTGAAACACCTTTTGTTTATTTCATCAACATCCTGCACAGGAAGTGGAAGTGATGTTTTTTTTTTTTTAATGTTTTTATATTTGGAGTGGCTACTATGGCTAAACTGAGGAAGAACACGGTGCCACTTACAAAATCTCAAACTTTAATTACATAAGATTTTTTTAAATAAATAAATAAATAAACTAAACGCAGGAAAACTGATAACTGAATCAATACTCAAAGAGACAGAATTCACCCGCCTGCTGATTTGACTTTAAAGTGGCTCTACAGACCAGAGCAGAGGCTGAGATATCCTGACTTTTAGTCCCTAATGGATTGAGAACACTGGACACTACATTTCCCATAATGCAACAAAAAGCATCTGTTCATTAGACCCTCCCTGCCTGGTAAACAGCAGACCGCCATTTCAATTTCTAGATAATGTGGTATTTTTCTTCTGTGGTTTCCTCTCCTCTCCTCTCCTCTCCTCTCTTCTCCTCTCCACATATTTCCTCTCCTTGGCCTGTGCACCATATAGTTTTGACCCCAATCTTAGCCTGCTGTCTCCACTCCAATAAAGCCCCACTTTCATTTTCCACCGGTGGCCTTGTGCTGCCATTCCAGACCCTCACTGACCGGCTGACTGACTGGCTTACTCATATGCTGACTGGTTTACTGACTAGTTGTGCACCTTCCCTGTATTTCTCTAAAGAGCGATTTTCCTGTCTGAGTTCGGCTTTATGGAAATGAGTGGCATTTGTAGGTGAACCGTAAACACTCATCAGTCTCTTGCTATTTCTTAAATTAAAAAAATAAATAAATTATTAAACATTTAATCTCAAATATTGTGATTTCTAGATGTGTTTTATGTCCAGATAGCAGTGTCCCTACTTGGCTCTGTGTGTATGTTTCAATCTTATTCCTTTAACAGTGGATCTGGGACACACTGTTACTGTATGGCTGTCCCCTGCTACAATATTACTGCTTTACCGGCTATAGGATGGACCCAGAAATGCATGTGTATCTGTATTGATGATGAAAAGAAACAGGTCTTTGACAGAGAGAGATGTGTATTTGTGAGCGTGTGTGTGTGCGTGTGTGTGCAGGGCCTATGATTGCTGCTGTAATCTGCTCTCTCCTGCCAGCCACAGTTATTACAGTTGTCGATATGGTGCTCAGGGCTTTATAGACACTAGCAACAAGACTCTGTCTGGACTCCCGCCAGAGTGTATGTGTGTGTGTTTGTGTGCCAAAGTGCTTTATATTTGTTTGTGCCCTTGTGGTGCACATGTGTGCCCATGCTCCTTTGCTCTATGTGTATGTAATTGAGCTCTCCTCTCATGTAAAGACCAGTTCAACAGTGTGTTAATTGCTTATGTTACAAAGTGTTAGTCCCAGCAGTGTGCGCGATATGTATGGTGTGAGAGTTTATTTTCTTCCTGCATGCTCGGGTGTGTATTTGTTTGAGTCTGTGTGTATGTGTGGGCCTGGCCAACTTTGTTTAAAGACTCAGCGTTAGCTGTTAATGGATAGAAAAGAGGGAAAAAAAGATGTAGGGAAAGAGAGGAAAAGGCTTCAGTGTCTGGAGGCTGTTGCAGGAGAGTCAAAGTGGGAAGAGAAGAAGAAAGAGACAGAATTCGGGGGAAAGATGGAGGCGGGGAGATTTGGGGGGATTTTGGCTGGCAAGGAAAGCAGGGAAGGAAGGTAGCATTGAGGTGTGGAGGGGTTTTCTCCTCGTGGCATTCGGCCCTGACTGATGCCTGTTGTTCACTCCACTTCTGCTGTTTATTGTCCTGCCAGCCTGATTACTATCAGGGCTTGGCAGAGGGTTACAATGGGACCGAGAACAATGCTTGTGTAACATTTGCTTTTGTAACACTGTCATACATGCACAAGCACACACACAAAGACACACACACCACAAGGGTCACTGATGGCCCATTTTCCCAGTCGCACTGCTCTTTTGGAAGTGTACAACCATCTGTCAGAGTTGGCCAAACGATTAAACAAATCCTCCCTCTCTGTCTCTCTGAGAGGGTGTATGTGTGTTTGTGCGCCAACAGTGTGATTGGGTTCTCCACACATAGCAGCAACCTGTGACCTCCAAGAGGCAAGAAATAAAACTAAAGTAAAACTACCATCTCTAGACGGATGTACAACAGTGGAAATTAAGAAACAATATCCCTTCTGTTCAGGGAAAACATCTTGTTTTTAATGGATTCTTTATGAGCTCTAATTCTTGGAAATGTTTCTGTGTGTTCCGAGTAAGGTTTGGTTGTTATAATTGATTCTTATTAAGTTGTAATTGTTGTCTCTCTATGGACTGACTGTTATAATTGTTTTAATTATTTCATTATGTATTAAGGCCCCCTGAGCCCACATCGTCCATAAAAACCCAGTGGAAATTTAGAAAAATATGCAGAAGCCCATCTTAAACAAATAACTCTTGACCTTTCAGAGGTTGTGGGTTTATGGTAATTTTTGTTAAAACAGGTGTGTAAGTGTGTCTGTGAAATTTAAGTTTTGCTGTGAGCAAGACGTTTGGCTTGTGTATGCATTTCTGAATGTTCTGGTAATGTGTGAGATGTAGCAAAAGAAGAGAAAAGAGATGACTAGACAACAGAAGACAAAATAAAGGAAAAAATGTGCTCCATTGTTCAGCATCAGTGTGTGGAAAGAAAGGAGAGATGGTATGAGATAAACTATCTTCAATGTTCAAACAATGTACTGAACTTGCATTTTGTAGTTCTTCACATTAGTATTTACATTTTATCTTTCTTAACTAGCAATAACTGATTTTTTGGTTTCGGAAACTAGCTGTGAACACAACGTTAACATGTTTTGATTTTAAGCTGATATCTTGAACTGATTAGCAGTTAACTAAAAAGAAACTCCAGCAGAGCAGCATTGAAATTCTTTTGGAATTGTTTCACTTTTCTTTTGGGTGTGTTTTTGGTGTCCACAATCTCCAGAGGGGAATATCTGTGTCTTTAGTTGCTAAATGCTCCAGTATGTTTACTCGCTATTTGGATGACAGGTAACATAGAGTGTGTTTGTTGTTGTTGTTGTTTTGTTTGTTTGTTTTTCTAGCTTTTTCATTGAAAACTGCTCCCTGCTGCGGCTGTAAAATGACACTATGAGAGCAGTGAGTGTGTACCAAAACAGTAAAGTTGAGGGCTGGGAAACCAAAACACTGAGCATATAAAATCAAAAATAAAAAAAATACTAGGAAGCTCTGCAGAAATGAGGGAAAATACAGAGTCAGGTGATGGTTCACCAATATGCAAGACCTTTTTCATATAGAAGTAGTCATGTGATCTGTTGGTAATATGAAAATATAGATTGTATTTTAATACCATTTTAATACTGAATCTCCCTTACCTTTCAAAGGGGAATATTGTACTTTTTAGTCTACTTCATTTATCTGAAAGCTGTTACTACCAAATACAGTGTATGCAGTTGTTACAATTGGCTCCACCTTGACCAGCTACAACATTAATATGCTACTTACACAGGAATGTATCAGTCACAATAATATGTATATAGTATACTGCATCAAAGTATACTGCATATACTGTGATTACCCAACACTGAGACATCCAACTTAACAATTACTTTTACTTTGATCCTTAATTACATTTTGCTGCAAATACTACTCTACTTTCCTTTTTATGCCACAGTTGTGGTATTATTTTTATCCATCCATCCAGCTCTCACACAGTGTATCAGGCACACAGGACTATCCACATGGACTAATATGATAAAATTATGAGGTGATGACATTTTAGATCCAAATGGTCAGTGGTCAACTTCACTGTGACATCATAATGGTCAACAAAAACACGTTGTGTTTGTCCATTATTTAAAGCCATAACTCAGGAGCAGGAAGGAAGATTGTGATTATATTTCCTGCAACTTAACTGGCTGGCAGAGGCATACAACTGTGAGGTGGTAATTCAAGTTTATTTTTAAATGCAGGATTTTTACTGGAAATAGTATTAGTTTACATGTTTACATGTCATTCCTTTTGGTGGATACTTTTGTCCAAGATAATCTTCATATCCTTCACCAAAGAATCTGAAAAGGTTCTGATTAGAAGAATCACAAAAAGATTAGTTCTGTTCAGACAGTGCAGGTTTCATACACACACACACACACACACACACAAAAACTAACACACACGTGATTACACACACACACACACACACACACACACACACCGTCAGGGTAATTTTGAAAGAGTCTTGTGATAGCTTTGCATAGCATTTGAGCTAATGGCGTGTCGTGCGCTTCCTCCCAGGTCGGCGCATCCATTAGCAGCCATATTACTGCCACATAATGGCTTATTGGTTGGTGGGAAAAAATTACCAAGGAGCCAGGACGAGAAAAGAGAGAGAGAGAGAGAAAGACGGAGAGATAAAAAGATGAAGAGAGAGAGGGAAAGAGATGAAGAAAGCTGTCTCAGGCAGGGCCTCCGAATTGAGTTACAGCTGTTATGATTTGTCGTCTCTCAACTCTTTTTCCCTCTCTTCTTTTTCATTTCTTGTTTCCGCCCCCTTCTCTTTCACCCTCAGGGCTTTGGGAGGTTTTTATCTTTCTAATGAGCCGTTGATTCTCTTTTTTTGTCGTTACCTCATTCGTTCTGGATGGAAGGCAATATTTGTCATACTGTCAAGCCAGTGTTTGCATCTAGTGCACGTGTGTGTGTCTGTGTGTGTGTGTGTGTAGACTGCGGCGGAGCTAAGTGGTGTAAAGTGTTTTGGTTGGTTTTGGTTGGCGTTGGTGGTAGAAGTGGACGCAGGGGTCAGAGCAGTTTGGCACACTGGTCCAGGTCGCCATGTTGTATTCCCAGCCTTATCAATATGCAGCATGGTGGGCGGTCTGCTCTTGACTTGATTGCTTTAATTGGTTGGACACAGTTGCAGCACACACTCAAACACACACACACACACACACACACACAGTAATAACAGTTTCTGCTGTGCAATTCTGGCTCTGAATGTATTGTTGTTGTGATATTTTGTCCAGCAAATGTGGGACTCTGCGCTGTTCAGTTCAACTTTGCATGAGTCATTCTGCTCCTACACACTCATATGCATATTGTGTAAACACACATGCACGCACACACACTCACGCATACATATACAAACAGACAGTTTGGAGTAGGGAGAAGTTTAAAGGTGATTCTCTGTTATGAGCAAAATTTATAAATATGTATAAGACACAGATTGTAATACGTGCTCACACACACACACACACACACACACACCCGAATGAACTGCTTTGTGTGTGTGTGTGTGTGTGTGTGTGTCAGTCACTGTATGTATGTGTATCAGTGACTGACTCTTTGGGGGTAACTCAGCAAGCATGTGCTTACTCGCTGGCTTGGCTTGGGTAGCATGTGTGTTTGTGTGTGTGTGTGTGTGTGTGTGTGTGTGAGAGTTTGCGCATTAAAATGATGTGGAAATCAAATTCACCTTGAAGTGTCCTTCTCTCTCCCCTCGCCGCCCCCGTATTTTTGCCTTCGTTTCTGCTTTGAACGCACTGCAGCACTCAGTTCAAAGAGAAATGGCTGCTTGTGTGCGTGTGTGTGTGTTTGTTAGGAATGACAGCAGCGTTTGAGATGGAAAGAGAGAAAGACCCCCCCCCCCATCCTTCCCCATCAAAGAGCAGCCAGGCTTAGAGGAGCACTCGTCCTTCTCCCATCAACCCCCCCTCCTCAATTAAAACCAACCTGAGACAGAGGAGAAGGGGGCAGGGACGGAGAGGGTGAGACAAGGTCAAAACAGGAAAAGGAGGAGGTGACAGGGAGAGAGGGGATGGAGTGAATGAGCTCAGGATGGAGAGAGTATGGTGGTGTCAGAGAGAGAAAGAAAAGAGCTCTCATTTCAGTTTTCAGTTTTCATTTGGGCGTCAGTGACCTTTCACCTTCTTGTTCCTATTCAGGACAGAAAGAATAGCAGGGCAGACAAACAACGAAGGTGGGAACATTTGAACAGTGCTCCATTTTCCACAGGGGAATTTTTAATCTCTCATTGCCTCCCACCAGCTAAAGTGGAACATTTTGTGACTAGTGTTATTTTAGAGGCCTTTGTTTTTTATAGTTAGGTCTACTTTATTATTGTGAAGTGTGTGTGTGTGTGTGTGTTTGTGTGGGGATGTGTATGTTTTTATTATGTGCACAGAATTTTCTACATGCTTGATCTTTATTGATTTACTTTTTATTTCAGTAAGAGAATGTTTATGAATGTGTCCACATCTGTTTTTCCTGCATTGTGCATGCATCTGATTTTGAGATTGTGTATGTGCACAGTGTAGTACTTGTACACACACACATACACACACACAAACACACACTACTGCACCAAGACTCTGGGGATCCTATTGGAGCGTTTGACCTAAAGGTCACCCTATGGTAGCAACTGACAGCCTCAGATTAGCGCTCGATATCCGATATTCACAGTTGACTTTTGCGTGGGATAATCAAACATGATTAATGTCTCCAGTGCTCCATGTTCAACTCATGGTTTCAGACAAGACCCGAGAAGGGACAGGAGGAAGGATGAAATGAAGAGAAGAGGGAAGGAATGGACCGATGAGAGTGAGAAAGAGGAAAAATAAGATGATAGTGTTTTTCTAGAGCATCAAAGGAAGGAACCAAGGAAGGTTGGAAAGGTGGACTGACATGGAGAAGGGAATCATAAGAGAAAAAAGCCAGATTCAAGACAAAAAACATTTGGTCTGCAAGAGAAGAAATATTCACATCCTCACTAGACCAGACAGAGAGTGTGTTCCCTATCTCTCTCTCTCTTTCTCTCTCTTTCTCACTCACTCCTCCTTGGTCCCACAGAGGCTGGTTTAAGACGAGGAAGCAGCAGGCCAGGAGACAGAAAAGGTCACCTCGTCTTTTCTTTCTCTTCCTCCCTGCTTCCTCGTTCTTTCCATCTCTGAAATGATTTCCACTCAAACTCGTTGGCCAACTTCATTTTCCTTCCGTTACGGGGAGAAATGCTGCAGCTCAGTGTCAGAATAAAGAAAGATTGCCAGAAATGGAAAAGGAAAGTTCTGAATCTTGCGTCCGCATCATTTTACACTTTATAGGGGAGTTACCTTTTTAAAGCACAGCAGTCAGTATATTAGTTCTGTTGTATCTTCATTTATTATCACAGCTTCTGTGCTAAATGAAAGGGGATATTGTTTAGTTATTTTTATATTCCCACGCTGTCTCTGAGATGGGCTAAGATATTGTCAAGTCAGATGATGAAAAAAAATAAATTCACAACATCCTTTGTTAATAGTTTGTTCATTTTAGTTGTTGTTTAATTTTTGTTGTCACAATCAAATATACAAAGAGAATCCATCCTAAGAATGAGTCTATACTGCTAAAGAATGGTGTTTTACTCTTTTGTGCCCCCATTTTTCTTCCATCTCTACTATTCCCACTCTCCATTTTCTCTCTTCCTATCACCTCTGTGTCTTTCTAATTTCTCCTCATCCCTCCCTCCTCTCCTTTCTGTTTCTCACCATCTTTTTTCATCCTGATCTCTTCTTTCCTTTCGACCTCATCCCCTCTTATTTCCTGTCCTCCTCCCTCTCCGAAAAGGTCAGTCCTGGCTGACATTTTCTGCGGAACCTCATTGATTTCCGCTCAGCACATTGCGATTGGCTAACCAGAGGCTGCCTCCATTTCCCACCAATCCCCTTTAACCAGGAAGCGCGCCAGCCAGCTGACCCCTGGGTCAACCAGCTCCAAATAGCTTTTTTTCCTCTGTGCACCACAGGCTCTGTATTTCTATCTTTTCTGCCTGCACACCTCCCTTCAGGCTACAGGCTGAGGAGAGATGGATGGATGAAGGAGAAGGATTAAGGCTCAAAATGGAAGTTTACAGGGCCATTGGTCCTCATACTGTGGGCTCTCACAGGTGCTTGATGTGGCTCCAGAGGGCCTCTGGCAAAACAAAGAGTTATTTAATTTTACTGTATTTCACTAGAAAATGGCTCATATAGGTTATACTTCAAACTAGTATATTTATACACACAGTACAGATAGTGAAACACCTCTAAAATAAATGTAAACATCTCCCTGTGGGTTACTGGGAGAAAGCAGTATCAGGCTGGGGTGTGCGGCCTCTCAGGCTGAAAGGCCCTGCACCATTAGCATTGTCACTGTATCTGTTCTACCTGTAATTGGTATTTAATTTTAGCTGCTTTCAACTCTTCTATGGAGAATTTAGTAATATCATAATATGTGACCTGCCTGCTGCTTCACACTTAAAAGCAACAATACATAAGTACAAGAAGTATAAAACGGAATCACCACACAACACACATACAGACACAGTTTAAAAATCACACCTAAGACTTTAAAAGGATTACACTGACCATAACAACACGCTGTAACAAAAAATCTTTTGAATCGTATACATGTTCTTTGCATGGTAAGCTCTGATGAGTTCCTGTTTGGTTTTTGCTTTCCTGTTTATGTTTGTAAGAAATGTTCCTCTGTTTTCCACCATTTATAGCTTAGTATCAGAAAGAGAACAATGTTCCTAGTTAGTGTTAGTTGTGTGAATTTAGTGTCTTAAGGACACCACTTAGGGCTTGACCCTTGCACTCCAGCTAAAAATTAAGATGGACTAATAGTTCTGCTTTTCTGGGGTTATAGCATAGCTACATAGTTACTGCAGGGAATGTAGTTAAAGGATAATATGGCCCTGATCATGTCTGATACATTCATCTGATCTTGTGATGGGGCTATCAGTGGGTAAAATCCAGCGCTTGAAGTATAAATCAAGACATACGCTGTAGGTTTCTACAGTGGGACTGCAACTAACACCTTGTGTCAAGTGTACTTGAAGTCCAGCTTTAACCACTGCACGCCTGAAACTGTTGAAGAATAGAAGATGTTTTTCCTCTGCTGTAAATCAAATCAGTTTCTGCTACATACTTGGTAACACAATAAACAAATTTCAACTGTACAAAAACTGAGAGGGACAGCAGATGAGAACATCTTTTGGTTATGTGCCTCTGAATATTTGCAGCTTGTGTACACCCTGGCTGATGCATGCACTCGGTTTTGCATAACACATATCAGAGTATTATACCTCTGTCTCAGTCTGCCTCACTATCCGTTGGTGTTTTCTTCCTTCTGCCCCTCCCGGCTCTGCTGCTTCCTCCTGCAGAAAACGCTGTCCTCGTGAGACAGCAGTGGCGGCGCTGGTAGAAAATGTCCGAACGCAACGGCATAAACAAACAGGCAGACAGCTCTCGGTCTTTCTCTGTGAAGTGATAATGTGTTCCCCACGCTGTTTTTGTTCTCATGCTAATGAAGTGGACCGCATCGGTAATCACTTTCAAACCCTCAGCCAGGGAAAAAGTAGAAACGGCAAAACAAAGGCTTGAACAAAAGGATGCTGTGCTGTTGAGTGTGTGTCTGTTGTGTGAGTGCGTGTGCAAAAGTGGAAGTAGAAATAGAAGTGGATGTGTGTTTGAAGTGGCCTTGTGTGCGTTTCAGTTTTTTTCTATATTGGTGCAAACTCACTACCACACTGCAGACCACTGTGACTGGCTGCAGAGGGAGGTCAAAGCTCACTGGATTCAGCCGATGAGGAAAAAAGAACAGAATCCTTGTTTATCAGTCTCTAAAGAGGTGATTAATTGTGATTATACCTGGGATGAAAACGGGATGAAAACTATCCATTCTCACTTCCTTGTCCGACATCATGTTTCCCAGCATGCATTTCACGCCACTGCAGAGGTTTGTTCCCTTAAAATTGTCTTTAGAAAAGCCCTTTTCTTTGATCTAACATGTGCTGATAGATGTATCTAGTTGAGGCTTATCACTTCTGTTTCAGAAACCTGCTCAAATTTGTCTTTTCTGCTCTATGTCTTCATCTTGCAGCGAGTCAGGGACAGCTGCTGCAGACACAGCCTCACTTTACCTCGTTTACTGCAAAGAAATAAACTTAAAAGTCCAGTCAGAGCAGCAGAGTCGCTCAGCAGCTGCTGTTATGGACTGAAAACTCACTTTAGCTTCCCTTAAAAAAACAATACAATACTGTCATGCTGTCTAAAGTTTGTACATCTTGTCTCAGCACTGCTGTCTCACTCAATCATTCATTGATTACCGCAATATTGTAAAATCAGGATGGCCTGCCCTTTGACCTCTTGAGTACTAAGATTTTTCTGCTCTTCCAATATCTGTAAACACTCAGTGTCTAAAGGTAAAATATATAGAGAAATAATTGAAACAGTTTAGCGCAATCTCTCCACCACCATAAAAATCAAATGACAGATCCAATTGCTAAAACAGGTTTTAGCCATAAAGCCCATCTCAGCAGATGAAGGAAGGAGTCTAAACTTTCATTTCCTGCTTGGTTTCTCTCTATATATTAATGGTTCCTCTCTCCTCCTCCTCCGCCTCCTCCTCTTTCATCTCATCTCAGCTTTTTTTTTTTTTTTTTAAGCCTGGTCTTGTTTTCCTCTGGGCTGACAGAGTTTAGGCCATAAAGCTGAAATGCTGCCTCTTGAGAAATGTTTGTTTACTGGAGACCCTGGAAATTAGCATGTTCCATTTAAGGTACAGTTAGAAAACACACTGGTGTCAAACATGTAGCTTAAACACGTGTGGGTGTCCAGTCCTCTGTTTTTGTGCATGTTTTTTGTTCTTTTTTACTGTCACGTTTTGATCAGTGTTGGTCCTGTGTGCATCATGTTCACATATTTGTGAGCACTGTTGTTCATCTTACCTGTGTGAGTGTGAGTGTGTGTGTGTGTGTGTGTGTTCTGTGTGTGTGTGTGTCAGCTCTCTCGGTGGAAGACATTAGGCCGCAGTAACAAGCTATTGATTGGACTGGGCGGGAGGCTGCTGCTGATCTCTCATGAAGACGCCGAAATACAAAATGCATTAATAACAAGATAAAACAACACACCAAATCTACAAGGTTTTTTTCTGTTTTTGGTTTTGTTTTTTGGACGCCATCCTTTTCGTAATGTTTCTCTGCTGCATTTCACTTGGGAAGTCCTGAAATTTTCTACTGATAAAGTTGAGATTTCTCGTTTTTCTTTCATCTGTTTTGGTGATTACTGCTCTTAACAGCTATTAGACATCACAGCTCTTCACTGGAAGGACATGCCCATCAGAATCTCTGGGTTTTTAAACCAGTAAAAGTAAAACCTTTGATCAGCCCAGTATCGGTGATTAGTTTTGAACGAGCACCACGGTGGACATCTATTTATAATAAAATGTCGGGAAGCTGCTGTCAGAAATATTCCCTGCCTGTTTACCTGTGGGTACAAAATAAAGAACCTGTTAGCAAAAAATATTGATCAAGGTTTTTTATTAACATTTCTATCTCAAAATACATTTCAATTTGAAGTGCCTGCAGAGACAAATACTCAGTAATGACTCTCACTTTCACTCTCTCTCGGCACACACACATTCACACAGAAGCACACACACTTGCTTTTGCTACTGGCGTGATGTTGGCGTCCCAGAGGTAATTAGACTGAGGCTGTTGCTGGCTGTGCTACAACAGCTCAAATACCTGGACTGACTCTACTACACCTGTCTGCGGGGGAAAACTCTTTGAGTGTGTGCCTGGCCTTCTTAAAGATATACTATACTTGTCTGTGAATATGTGTGTATCCTCGCTGAAACATGGTTGCACATGGTTGTGTTTGCTACTAGCTGTGTATATCCTTATGATGTGTGAAGCATTGTAGTGATTGTGTGTGTGTTTACAGTATGCGTGCCTGTGTGTATGTGTCATCACCTGCCAGCACACAGTTATTTCTACATCACTCTGATCTCAGTGATAAGCCTTAACAACAGGAGCATATATGATCATCCTCTCTCTGACTCTCTCTCTCTCTCACACACACACATGCAAGCACACACTGGTGTAGATGAAAGGCTAGACGTCTGGATTATGGAGGAGCTAACATGACAAGGCTGTTATCTACTATGCTCTTTATGAATATCACTAGATGGTCTTTAGGATAGATGGTGCAGGCTTTGATGATCGTTGTGTTACTGGAATGACATTTTGGCAGTTGTGTACACTCAAAAACCCACCGCAACATAATGCACTAAGCTCAAGCGCACACGTACACACGCACAATCACAAATGCAGGGATTTTGATGCAAGCTGTCGTCTTCTCTCTCACGCGCATTTTGAGAGAGAGCGTGCTGCTACATCACTCGCTCTTTTCCTTCTACTTTTTTTGCACACAAACACACACAGTACCCAGATCAGTGTTATAAGCTGTGTGAAGCCAACAAAGGTTAGTTAGTTTGACCTCTGCCTGCTGTATTGAGCCTCTTTTTTTCTTGATCTATTGGAAAGGTAAAAACACACAAAAGCACACCAACTGGAGGCTAAAATTAGCTCTGTAATTGGGATGATTTTTGGAGGAGAGTAATAAAGAGATTCAGTGGAGGCTGAATGCCTTTTTCCCCTTCCACACACAGCATTTCATTTTAAATAGAGCTTTCTTCTCTCTGTTTATTTCTGATGGCTTTATGCCACTAGACACATGCTAATAGGATTTTTGCTCATAAATTAACTTGGCTCTTTCCTCCTGTAGGGCTGATTCTGCTCTTTGACCACTCACTGTTCAATTATATTTTTTGAGTTTGTTTTATTATTAAATGCAGTGTGTCCCAGAGTTTCCCTACATGGTTGAAATGCAGTTTTCTCTTGAGGCTTCTCCACTTTGCCAGGAATAAAATTCTAGGTGGGGAAATGCTGAATTTATTTACTTGTTAATCTAGCTCTGTATTCTTGGTTTAAAAAAGTCAAATTCAAAAACATCAACTGTATTTTTGAAGCAGCGCTGTGACATGTTGCTGTTTTCTGACCTTGAAATGTGCTTTTCTTTTTGGTTACCTATTTTCATACAGAGTGAAGCGTGTATGGTGCAAAAAGAGGAGAGGTGCTGATAGGAGTTTCATACATAGGAGACAATATGAGGCACCGTGTTGGTAGTTTGGTAAAGTGAATGTTGCGAATGACATTGCATTGAAAGTAGACGTTTGATGAACAGGTCTCACTCAGATATAATAATGACTGAAATGTCACAGCAGCTGCAGGATACTGTGGTCTAATTGTCACATTTAGATTGGCCTCATGTATTAAATGCTAGAGCTAATTTTCTTGTTAAGTTTTGGCCATTTTATCAGTAAAAAGGTTTGGGAATGTGATGACAACACAAAAGCAAAATCAGAAACATGAGCAGTCTGATTACACAGGTTTTAAAGAAACCTCCAGGTTACTCTTGCTTATTTAGAATGGAAAAGGGAGGCTAACGGTAAAATGATTATGTTATAACTGATAGACACGGTGGTGAATATATTAGAGTTTTCCCTTAATATTGTTATACCAAGAATGCTAATAAACCAAACTGCACTGAGCCTAAAACTACTGGACCATTCTTACTTATATATGTTAGTGAGTATATGTGTTAATATGTTGTTTTAGACTACATGCAGTATATGAAACCCTCCCCGGTCCACTTCTTCTCAAATAAATAAATAAATAAATAGCTAAGCTAATGAGAGGATTGTGCACATGAGCAGTGTATTTGTTGCTTTAAAATGGAACCAGTCAGTTATGGTATGAAGAAAACTCACTGTGAATATCTCTCTATTGTAGATTTGAACATGTAAGTTTGCAGTTATCGCAGAATTCCTTGAAAAATAAGGTCATGACCTTGGTATCGTCAGTCGATGCTGTGCCCCAGATATGCATCATATCTCTCATCAGGTGCAGTTTGCATGTGTGGCAGTGTGTGAATCAGTGTATCAGAATGTATGTTTTAATCACTGCATTTGTTTTTGTACCAGGATATTACCTGCTATGTATATACAGTAGGCCAAATCCATGAGGCTGTGTGTTCATGTGTGTAAATACACCAAAGCTGACTTCCCTCCTTCAAAATGGTAGATCAAGGATTTCTCTCAGTGCAATTTGGAGAAACCAAGAGATAGAAAGAGAGGGATAGAGAGAGAGAGAGCAGCCGTGGAAAGAAAACAAGAAAGTGAATAAGAAAGAGAGGAAAAACTGCCAGGCTGTTTGGTCCCACCTGTCTTGACTTGAAAGAAGAAAGAGAGAAAAGACAAAGACTTGCA